>NW_005871071.1:4509264-4680488 GCF_000147115.1 Myotis lucifugus | reverse complement strand
GCATATCATTAGCATATTATGCTTTGATTGGTTGAATGGCCAACTGGACAACTGGACACTTAGCATATTAGGCTTTTATTATATAGGATTCTAATATATTGTATCTCTTTTTGTAAAAGGAGAAAAAGAGGTCAAGTGCGTCATCACAGGTCACATAGTGGATAAGGAGGCAGAGTGGATGTGTGAGCCAATATCAATCTGGTTCCAAAGCTTGTGATTGACTTCTATGACAATGGGCTGCTTCTAGCAGGAGAAGAACTGATTTCAGAGTTTCAGGCAGGGACAGGCCTGCGGATGTCCCTGTCTACACAGATTAGTGGTCAAGTGTGAAGACAGAGCCTTTACAATCAGGCTGAACTGGGCAAGAATCCCTAGCTGCCCCTTCATAAAGGCTTGCCCTTGGGCACTTTAACTTCCTTGGGCCTCCAGGAACTTCTCTTGAAAATGAGAATAAGCTGTCCACATCATAAGCTTTAATTTTAAGTGAACATAAGTGAAAGTGTACATAGTGAAAATTTCCTCAGTGGTGGTGGATATTCTTATTTTATATCAAAACTAGAGGCCCGGTGCATGAAATCTGTGCACAGGATGGGGGGTTTCCCCCTCAGTCCAGCCTGCACCCTCTCCAATCCAGGACCCCTTGGGGGATGTCCGACTGCCTGTTTAGGCCCAATCCCTAGGATCGGGCCTAAACTGGCAGTCGGACATCCCTCTCACAATCCTGGACCACTGGCTCCTAATCGCTCGCCTGCCTGCCTGGTCACCCCTAACTTCCCCTCCCTGATGGCCTGATTGCCCCTCACTGCCTCTGCGTGCTGGCCTGGTCACCCCCAACTGCCCCCACAGTCGCCCTTCATGGCCCCCCCACCAGCCTGGTTGCCCCATGCAGCCTGCTGTTCAGTCATTTGGTCGTCCCTCACTAACCCCCCTGCTGGCCTGGTCATAGGCAGCCATCTTGTGAGGGTGTGAGGGTTAATTTGCATACTACCTCTTTAATATATAAGATTGGCCCTGTAGTACTGTAGATGTGACTACATCATCCCAATTACATACAATACCAAAGTCTTCGGATAAAACCCACAGACTTCTCTGTAATAGCTTTCTTTATAACTGAACTTCATGTGGTAATTGCTGTACTTTCTGTGTTTTGTGTTCAATAATTTCAAATGCTAAGAATGGAAACCATATTTTCTGATAAAGGAAGAGATAAAGAAGCCTATTAGTTGTTTTGCTTTTTTGAAGACCTGTTGTGATTTTCAAAATATAGCAAATCATTTGCTGTGGGAGATTCCAAAATGAAATTGAAATGATTAGTTGAGGACTCAGTGAGTTAAATATGAATTGATTGTTTTTGTAACCAGTCTCTAATTGATAGAAAATTATGGGTTTTAATAACATAAGGGAAGATGATATCCCTAGCAGTAAGCAGTGTTAATTTGGTCTGTGTGGGAGACTGGGGAATTGATAATTCCATAGAGAAGGTCTTATCTGGAAGCCATGATGTTGTTGTACTGGAGTTAGTTTGGACAAACATGAGATTTATGGAAGGAGATACTGTTACCTTCTTTTAAAGGGCAAATAGAAGACTGTGTTCTTCTATTGCCACAATATTTAATGGGAGAGTCTGTTGTGCTATCCTCAAATAAAAATGTTGACCGAAAGCTATGGCATAAAGATTAGTGGCGTGGAAGTTTGCATGCTATGATAGCTTCATGAGCTTAGGAAAGTCACTTTACTTCCACAAACCTTAGTTTCCTCATATGTAAAAGTGGTGTTATATGTACTTGTTGAAGCCTTACGATAACCCAAACACAGAGATACATTTTCACCTCTATTTTAGTAATTTCAATCTCAAATTTGATGTCATTCCCTGCAGCATATTTAACTACAAGAGGCTCTATGGGAAACAGAATTGCTTAATCAGAAAGGATTCAAGGGACCACAAGTGATCACGTTTTCCTATTTTAATGTCAATGCTTTCATCTTCACTTTAGAGCTTGTAGTGGAAGGGCCTTAGTAAGTTCCAGTGCTTTGCATTTTTGTTTTGCTATTTATGCTGAGATAGTTGATCTTTGATTCAATGTGCATTTGAATAATGACCATAGTGCCATTTCTTTTCAGTGTGTACCTTTTACATAATCAAGAAATAAATTTAATTTTAGACATTGTAGCTTACATCTCAACTGCTGTTAGCTTCCCTCTGCAGTTAAAGTGCTTACATTTTAATTTACAAATTGAGGACTCTAGTTCCCTTAATTAATACATAGATTTGGTGACATGTATTCCATTTTCCACATTGAAATCTTTTAAACCAGAAATTGGGAGACCAAAAGGCCTTGTTTGTTATAATTATTTCGATAACTAACATCTTAATCATCATGAGTATATTTGAGCATTATACTTAAAGCCATACGTATATTTTGAGCATCCAGTAATTCACATATGTTATCAAATATCTATGGATAAGCCCTGGCAGGATAGATCAGTTGGTTAGAGCATCATTCCAATACGCCAAGGTTGCAGGTTTGATCCCTGGTCAGGGCACATACAAGAACAACCAATGAATGTATAAAATAAGTGGAACAATAAATCAATGTTTCTCTCTCTCCCTTCCCCCCTCTCTCTAAAATCAATTTTAAAAAAGCTTTTAAAAAAGTGTCTATTGATAAATGGTTAGAATCTGGAGCTTATAAGAATAAGCAATAATAACAGTAATAATAGTAAAGGTAATGCTAACATTGGTTGAATGGCATTGTGCTAAGTGTTCTATACAAATTATCTAGTTTAATTTAATCCCCATAATGACCCTCTGAGATTGTTATTGCCTCTATTTTACAAAGGAGAAAGCTGAGGCTCAGAGAGGTAATTAGATGTGTCCAGGTTCACACACATCTATAACCATGTGGGCCTGGCTTGAAATACAAGCTATTGTTTCCGGTTCTCAGCAACAACCCTCGCAGGAAGTTCCCAATCCATTTGTAATCCCTTCTAACTTGCCCTACCTTTCTCTCCTGTGTGTCTCCGATCCCTCCTTCATACATCCCCACAGTGTTTGTCCTTCTTCCCCTCCATGTGCATTATAAACTCTCCTCCATCCTCATTACTCTGTCTTAAGAGGAATTTTTGATTCCCAAAACTATTTCAGCTCTAGGTTGGTGGTTCTGAAAAAGAGTTTGAACAACTCCTAGGACATCATTTACCAGGCAAGAGGCCATTTTCCACCAACTGGTTAGTGTTCAAATATTTTGGCTGCTCTTTTTCCTCTGGCAAGCCCCTTACTTCCGCTCTCCCCTAATCATCATCTCCATCATCTCTGTGCTCAGGAAGAGCCTTGCCTTGTGTTTCTCAGATATCTTTCCTCTTACTGACTTCTCACCTGGAAAGCACTTCCTCTCCCTCTCTAACTATTAAAATTATATTTATTTTTCAGGCTCTGCATGAAATACGAATATCTTCTAATGTTTTTCTGTTTCTCCATTGGGAGCAATTTCCTTTTCCTTTGAATCCTATGGTACTTTGCTCACATCCTCTATCTTATTATAATAGTAGTAGTAGTGATGATGATGATAAGAATGAGAAGGAGGAGGAAAAGCAATGATGAAGGAGGGGGAGAGGAGAAGAAGATGAATATGAAGACAAAGAAGAAAGAAAAGGAGTAGGAGGAAGAAGAAACCTGTGACATGCCATGTGCTTCACATGTAACATCTCAAAATGACCCTAGAGGTTATATGGTGCTATCACCCTTTACAGATGAGAACACTGAGGCTTAGAAAGATCATGTGCATGTCCATATTCTATCCCAGCTAGGAGATGGTCTCCTCTGTCTACTGGAATCTTACTACATGGTCTCTTCAGTGCCTTTCACAGTGCCCTACATCCAGTGGGTTCTCAATGATTACTTTTTGATTGAGTATAAGAGGTAATTAAATAATTAATTATCAAGTGCTATACTCACAGTACCTACACACAGGGGCTGCTTTTCCATGTTTTCTGTCCCTTCTCCTGACCTTTCTCTTTGGACTGTCATGCGTAGCAGAGATGATGCCACATGGTCATATAGGAAAGCTCCCTGCTCTCTTGCTTTGACTGAGGCTGTGTGACTACATTCTCCTAATCAAATACGGGTGGGTATGACATGCATCATTCCAGGCCTGGCCTTTAAACTCTACCAGATTGTTCCTGTTCTCCCTCTTCCTGAATGTAGAGCATCCAGCAGAGAATCCTGAGTTCTAGACTGAAGGAGAGCCTGGATCCCTGACTAATTAAATGAAGCTCCCACACTCACCCGACCGACCTGCATCAGATTAGGCATGAAAGAGACATGTTCTTTTATTATGTTAAGCAGTTGAGATTTCGGGATTACTATAGCAGCTAGCGTCACTTATTTCTGATCAATACAGGTGATGTGGAGTCCAGGCATGTACGAAAGCAAGTCTGTCTTATGGTTTTGAATGAAGCCTCCTAGGTTGGGTGTCAGTATGTTTGAGGCAGCAGTCAGCTTAACATGGCCCTGCAAGGACAATCTGTCTTATTATCTCAGATTCCTGACTTAAGGAAGAGGTCCAGTTGAGGTTTGCCAAATGCCCTATCTAGTGATATAAAAATTTTTATATAAAACAACGGCAACAAAACAACAATGGCAAAAAATAGCAACAAAAATTTATGAAGGATTTTTTTTTCCTTTTTCACCATTGTCCTGTCTTCCCAAATTAGATCTTTTTGTTTCCAAACTGTTTATGATGCTGGAAAATTCTCTATGGCTTTCCTGGATGGCTCCAATATCTAAAGATGTCCCTCACCTCTGGATTTATTACTGGGCTTCTCTGAGTGGGGTCAGAGGTCATCCTGAGCCCTATATTCTGAACCTCCTCCTTCTCTTATGTGCTCCATAACTCTCCTTTGCCATTTATTGACATTTGAGACACTTGATCTATGACTGCCTTTCTCTCCCTCTGCCCTCTCCTGTATCCATGCCTTGGTTTCCAGGGACAGCAGGAATATATTATTTCAAGAGTGAAAACAGGGCCAATTTATTTAAACGCTGTGAGCAAATTATGTATAGAATTTTGCATAGGTTGACATTACATTTAAGTTTTAAGATTCAACATAGCACTGAACACATTATTTGGATTCCAGATCCAACAGAAAGAATCGAAGGTTCCCATGGTGCTATGTTCTAACTCTTGGCTTGTCTGATCATTGTCTCACGTGTCCTGTGAGGTAGGCATCATCTCCATGTTAGGAGGGACCAAGACTCAGACTGATGACAAGTGAAGATAGAAATGGAAATGAGGCCAAGTGTTCTGGCACTTTCCCCCTGGACCACCGCAAGCTCCCCTCTTTATAAAGGACTTATTTCTAAAAAACTGTAATTTATATAGAGCAAAAATTAGGAAATGCTTTGAAACAAAACAAAACAAAACAAAACAAAACAAAACAAAAGACTGGGTTTGAAATTTTCCAGTTCAGAAAATCTGCTTGGCCTCTCTGCCAGGAGGGTGTGCAGTCACTGCTCAAGGTGGGGGTGAGAGGAGACTTCTGGTGGGTGTTGGCCCTGCTCATCAAACATCACAACTCTGGTCAGCTCCCTGCTAGACCAGAAGGGCTGCTGAGGACTCGTGAATTTGGATGGCTTTGGTTTCTTTATTCTTATTTCGAACCTTTCATTCTATAAAATGACTTAGAATATTGACTTTAAAAATCAGCTGCTAGGCTTTAGGGAGGTGTGACAATACTGGGAACAGAATAGCCTCGCTCTGTGGTTACTAAGCTCTGATCTTTGGAAGAACACTTGACCAAGGTGCATCCTCTATTGGTTCAGGAAAATGAGAAAATAAGGACAATAGTGCATTTTCTTAATAGACTATTTTCATTCAGTTTAAAGGCCTTTACTCCAAGGTTATATACATATTTTTTTTCTAATTTTTGATGGTAAAATGGTTGAGAAAATAGATTTTTCTTTTATAATTCTTTATTGGGAAAATAAAAAGTTAGAAACCCTATGTTCTTCCCTAAATTTAACAGATATTTAAAAATATATAAAATATTAGCCCATCAATCAAAAGTTTGGAAACTACTGGTTTAGCAGGTATTTTTCCAGACATAGTAATCACTGTCATTTGGGGGGAGAGACTGTCCTTTTGATATGTTATCAGACTTGGGCAATCAGTCTTTATTTTTTTATCTGAGCAAAGTAAAAATTTTATCTTCACCTTCATATCAATCAATTTGTCTGTGAAAGAGCTTTGGTCTGCATTGGCTATAGGGATTGAGATCTGTCTGTGTGTGTGTGTGCTGTAGGGAGCAGGGTTGAACTTTTAAGGTGAGGCCACAGGAACTGACTTAGAGCAGTTCAGGTTTTTTGACACACAGAAATAAATGAACTTGCTTACCTTCAGCCACAGTGATATTGGGTATATTTTATTTTTATACCTAATGCAATAGTGTTAGTAAAGTCATTGAATAAATTATTATGAGACAAGGAAGGAAGGTGTAGAATCTCTACTACATTAATAAATATCTTTCATTAATAGATTAGACCAGATATATCAAGAGTTGTATCTGTTGTCTATTTTTAAAAAAATAGAATTTAGTCTTAAGTATTGGTAGGGCCAAGTAAGAAAATCACCGATATTGATTGTTGCAAATCTGAATATACAATAGAATTGGGGAACTGGATTCCATGATCACTCATTATTGTTAAAATAAAACATCACCAACATATACTTCTTTAAGGCTCACTGTGGTTCTTCTTTGTGACATACAGGAACAATTGGGAGCATTTTGGTCTTTATTTATTGGGGCTGCATAATCTAATTATCTCTCATTAGTCCAGAGCTGATTATTTCATTTATCTTTGTAAATGTGACAACAAAAGGCTCACTTTAATTAAGCAGATCAGCAATTAGCTCTTGTTTTATAGGAGTTTTAAACATCCCTGTACTAATAGCAGGGAGCATGATTATAATCGGAAGCCCAGGGAAGAATGGTGGCAGAAGACAGTTTGATTTAAAGCCCCATTTAAGTGAAAGCTATGTAGGCAAAGTGGCTCTCCAAAGACAAAGGTCCAGAAAGGACTGGCCAGACCAGAAGACAGACTTGAGAGGCCCAGGGTAAGACCTTCTCACCTCCATTATGACATAAACAGTGACTTCATTTCTTTTTGCAAAAAAAATTATTCACTTCTACTAGTAATTGTTATTGTTTACAAATTGCCTACTATGCCCCAGGCATTGCATCTATGACTTTAACTATATTTATCTTTTTGAAACCTTGCAATAGCCCTGAAATGGGTATTATTAACCTACCCCCATTTCACAGAGGAGCTAACTGAGGTTTAGAGAGGTTAAGTCACTTGTCCATGTTTACACAGCTAAGGATTAGAATCCTTATCTGATTTTGTACTGTAAAAATTGTTTTTCTCTCCTCCATCTTCCACCTTGCTCCTTCCTCTTTCTTCCCCCTTCCTTTCCCCTCTCTTTTCTCTTGATATGCAAGACACTGTGCGTTGGGCTGGGATAGTAAGATGAGCAAAACTTGGCCAGGACCTTTGAGAAACTCACAGTGTATTGGAGACAAAGACATAAACTAACCATTGCAATGCCTGAGACAATGTTAGGACACAGCTAGATAGACCTTTCCATGCAGGCAAAAATCTAGGATGATTGGCACGCCTGGATGCTGATTCAACATATATTTTTTATTTTTCAATTAAAGTGGACATTTAATATTATTTTACATTAGTTTCAGGTGTACAGCATAGTGGTTAGACAATAATATAATTTACAAAGTGATCTCCCCAATAAGTCTAGTACCCACCTGGCAGCATACATAGTTATTACAATATTATTGACTATATTTCTTATGCTGTACTTTGCATCCCATGATTATTTGTAACTACCAATTTGTACTTCTTAATCATTTTACCCCTTTCATCTAGTCCCCAAAACCCACTTTCATCTAGAAACCATCAGTTTGTTCTCTGTATCTATGAGTCTGTTTCTCTTTTCTTTTTCCATTTATTTCGTTCTTTAGATTCCACATATTAGTGAAATCATATGGTATTTGTCTTTCTCTATCTCACTTAATTCATATATATAATACCTTCTAGGTCCATCCATGTTGTTGCAAATAGTGGGATTGAGTGAGTGGAGGATGGTCTCCTGTCTTCCTTGGGGATAGACTGGTGACCAACAGTACAGAGGAACAAACCAGTTAGGGCCAGGGAAGCTTCTGGATGGTCAGGCTGAAGGTCTCTGGTCCTTTGCAAGATCCTCAATAGGTCTGATCACATCACCTTGGAGACCAGACAGTGTTGTTACCTCTACTCTATACCTGTCAACACTAACCACATAGTCCTAAGATTATCAGAACTTCTGGAAATAGTTTAAATTAGTGAGTTTTTTTTAGCATTATTTTATACCAAGCACTATACAAAAATGCTTTACATAGTTAATTTTATTTTTACAGTTATATTGTGAGGTAGGTATTATCTTCATTGTGCAAATGAGAAAACTGAGGCACATACAAGCAAATTAACTTACCTGGATATTCACAGTGGTGGAGCTTAGAATTGAACCCATAATTATAATCATTACTTAATAACTGCCACCCTTTTTTGGGCTTTTTGACTCACCAAGAGCACCTGGCCTTAGAAATTATAAAAAAATTGATTTAGTTATTGCTTCAGAAAACCTGTCTTTATATGTTTCATGAGCCACACACAGGGGACTATTACTGTAGGCAGTGGGGAGCCATTGAAGGACCTAAACTGAAGTATAACACAATCAAAGCAGTGTTTTAAAAATGTGGAGGAATATTTGGAAAGAAACCCCCTGGAGTTAGTGATGTTGAGTAGGTGAGTATTCCACACACAAGGAGGCACAATCCTGGTGGCAGTTGAAATGGGGATAAAAGGCACAGGTGTGAGAAAAATTATAAGCACTGACTGATAGCCCAGAATCATAGGAGTAAAACAAATCATCAAAACTGAGGCTCTAGAATGACCTCAGGGGAGGTCAAGATGATCACATAGGGAAACTGGGAATGGGAAAAAACCAGGAAACCAAAGCTGAGAGTTAAAATGAGAGGGGTTGAATGTTATTTAATCTGAGGGTGAGCATTGCAAAGGGGAAATGGCAGGGATTAAAGCTCTGTGGCAGGAACATTGTTAAGAAAAGGACTCCTGCACCTGAAGTTATATTTATTGGTACCAGGGGTTGGCATGTAGATGGGGTGAAGCTAGAAGCAAGTCTTCTGTCTGTAATGAACAGGTCTTTACAGAGAAAGAGACAGATCTGAAAGGTATTAGTAAAAAATAAGCAAGTATAATTGTCACTCTTCTTCCCCACTAAAAACCATGGAGAAAAGGTGACAGGGGGGTGAGGGGTGTGGTGTTGTGGTCATGGATATTCACCAGTCTAAAGGATTATTAGGCTTAATGTGTTTCTTGCTACTCTAAGTAGGCCTTGAAGTAGGGTCAGGGGGAACCATTCTGACATGCTGTGAGTGCCCACTGGGCCCTTAATTGTCTGCCTAAGGAAATCAAATGACCAAACCAACAAGGTCTCATTCAAGGTAAACTTTGCTGAGGAGCCTTAAGCTCTGGGTGCTCCTTATCAATTGAGTAGTTTTATCAATTTAAAGGCACAGATTTGGGGACATCAGAGAGAAAGGAGTTAGTGACATGGAAGAGATTTAAGATGCTGGCTGGAGAAGGCATAATTGAAGTCACAAGACTGTGAAGTCACAGAATGTCATGGTTGGAAGGGATCTACTACCTAGTACACAAACGTCTGTAAAAATTTCCAGAAAAATAGTCACATGAGAGCTGGGAGCAAATGGAGTCAAGGGACAGGGAGCAGCATTCATTCTGATGTGGAGAAGGAAGAGCTTTTCTCTGAGAAAGGGTGTGGGTGAGAGGGTAGGGATCTGGGAAGAAGTTATTTTGAAGTAGAGAGGAGGAATATTAGGGCTTTCATATGAAGAAGTAGAAGTTTTACCTCTCCCCCCTCCAATTGTATTTCTCTCCCCTCTTCTACACAAGGAATTTTGAATGGCATGGGGGATATACAACCTTCACTTGCTCAAATTCACTGCTAACACTATGCAGCACATAAATTGGCTCACTGGCAACAGCTAAACCAATGATGCTTACATCCTGAAATTGAAACTGAAAGGAAAGGAAATACTAATTGCAAACACTTTTCAATTTTCTTACCCTATCTTTCAAAAAAGAGAAAATTATTAGCTTCCCACAAAATAGTGTTTCTTCCTAAGTGCGACAATTAACAGAGGTTAAATGCACACACACACACACACAACAACAACAACAAAAAACCAAAAAACAACACACATATATTTATATTATACACACACATACACATATATTTATCCTAATATCTAAAAAGCCAGGGGCTGTCACGACCGAAACAACAGGACAGACGACTGAACAGCAGGCTGCTTGGGGCGACCAAGCTGGCAGGGGGGTTAGTGAGGGATGACCAAACGACTGAACAGCAGGCTGCGTGGGGCGACCAGGCCAGCAGAGGGGGGCAGTAAGGGGCAACCAGGCTGGCAGAGGGGGACAGTTGGGGGTGACTGGGCTGGTGGGGGGGCAGTTGGGGGCAACCAGACTGGCAGGGGGGGCAGTTAGGGGCGATCAGGCAGGAAGGCAGGTGAGCAGTTAGGAGCCAGCGCTCCCGGATTGTGAGAGGGATGTCCGACTGCCGGTTTATCCCGGGATTGGGCCTAAACAGGCAGTCGGACATCCCCGGAGGGGTCCCGGATTGGAGAGGGTGCAGGCTGGGTTGAGGGGACCCCCCCCCCCCCGTGCATGAATTTTGTGCACCGGGCCTCTAGTGTTAATATAAAAAAGTTAAACAAACAAACATGCACAGTAATGTTGAGGTTGATTCAAAGCCTTTGTTTATACCAAAGCATAAAGACATAGGTGGTATAAAGGACTGATTGTATATCCTGACAAAACTCAGAAAGCTAGGCTTTAAAGGCTACATAAAAGGGATAGAAGAAGATACATACACAGGTACTTACAGCACAAAAGTCTTCCAGACAGAAGACCAAGCTGGCAGGGTTTACCTGGTGCTTAACTGAAGAGAGTATGTGTGTAATGTAATGAGAGCAATGTTGATGGGGTAGATCATCACGCTGGCAGTGTAAATAAATGCCTGCTCTGTGCTAGGAGGTAGATATTTTAGTTTAATCCACACAATGACTCTGTGAATTCATTCAGAGATTTTAGATGAGGTTCAAAGTGGTTAAGTAACTTGCATGAAGTCATCTGGCTTCAAAATGGGGGAACAACCTTTAGCACCTTGGGTTTCTGCTCTCAAGAGTTTCTTTCCTCCTCACTGAGCTGCTCAGTGCCTCTGCCCATGCCTGTGGCCTGACCTCCAGGGACCTGGGAACTGGCACTATAAATGCATGCTGGTGTTTTCTACTTGCTTTTGTTCATTTGGTTACTTCTTGTCTCCAGATTAGTTTTTCAGCTTAATTCATTTTGGCTTTGAGACTTTTTATACACTTATCCTCCCTACCTGGTTTAAGAAATTGTATTTCTTTTGGTATTTTCTGACCTTACGCTTGGGTGAAGGAATAATAGAGTATTTTACACAGGAATGAATTGTGATGTCATAGGTGAATGTGTGGGAGCTCATAAATCAACAGTGATCCCTGGGGACTAGGGAGGGCCTCCTGGCCCTGGCCAGTGCTCTTTGGACCTTTTTATGCTAATAAAACAGAGATTTCTCTCTGAAGGGCTCCACCTTTGCAAATGACACTCATAATAAGCTTGGAGCAGTTTTGCAGTGATAGGCTGTTTACCTGCCGGTAATTGATAATTTAGCCAATGTAAAAGAGCTAATGGTCCATCTTCTCCATTTGGAGAATTAAGAAGTATAATTTTGGCCAAGTAAAGGCCCCGGAGAGAGCCATGGATGAGGAATGTGTTTTCCAAGGGAATTCTTACTAAAACTACAGATCTGTGAAGACATGTAGGGTTATTCATGTCCCGATTTTCATATGAGTTACTGAATTTCTGTGAAGGGACTTTGTTATTTGGCCATGTTGGTCAATGGAAAATGGGGTAATTTATCAAAATGGCAAAGAATAGATTATCCTAATTCCTTGTTCTAGTAATTATGACATGGAACAATGAATGCTAGTGAAAGAATAGCATGATTATTTAAAACTTGCCTATTTTAGTCTACATAGGGTTAGTATGAATATATCATTATAGGGCTTGAGGGGAAAGAGAGGAAAAAATGCTACTTTTCTAAACAAAATGATCACATATAAAGATTTTTACAAAGTGATGATGATATGTCAACACAATGAAGAATTTTGGAGATATTAAAATAATAAATAAAAATAATTAGAAATAAGAAAATTTTATGATATGTACATAGTGAAAAAAAGCACCCAATTGTATGTTCTCTGATGAGATGTATGTGAAGTAAATGTGTATATGGACAGATGCTGAGGAGAAATATGAAAATAGTTGGGAAAATGTGCATTTGTAAATCTAAGGCAAACTAAGAGGGATACAAAATTCATTTTGGCCAATGGGACTCGGTGAATAGGCTCATTCATTTTACTACTAGTAAGAACAATCATATTTTTCTAGTGAGACAATCTTGTTCTTAATTCATTCTAACAGTAGGATTCCTGTGGGTCAGTGTAATCACAGAATAGATTGGTTTGGTATTTTGAGACCTCAGAGAAGGGAGCATTTCTTTCTGCCCAGGCCTCATATAAATGTTTCTATAGAAAGGCAAGGATTTACAAATGGTCCTGATGTATATGAATTTTGTCAGGTGGACATGGAGCTGAAGATATTTCAAATGCACGAAGAGTATGACTGAGAGCATAGTGTTGCAAATGAAAATGCACAGAGATAATTGTGTGCTTGTCTTTTAAGACAACATTTTTTGTCTTGCAATAATACTATTACGATATAACTAATGTGCAGTTGCTCTAATATCTGATAGTATGATGTTTTTGCTCTCCTTTTAAAAATATTAGTTATTTGTAGATCTTTATTTTCTTATATAAATTTTAGATATTTTTATTTGTATACATTCCTCCAAAGCTCTTTTGTAATATTAATTGGGATTACATTAAATTTTTAAATGAATCTAGATACAATTGATACTTTTATAATGTGAAATTATCTCATCCATTAATACGATATATCTCTCCCTTTATTCATATTTTCATTTATCATAAAGGTTTATGCTTTCTTAGTTACAGTAATTTTTACATTAATTACTGTAATAGCTACTTTATTTACTTATTTTCTTTTGCATTTTCTAATTATTGCTGGTATAGAGGGAAGTTTTTTATTTTTTACTAGATGCCTGGTGCACAAAATTGTGCACAGTAGGGTCCAAAAGCCTAGCCAGCGATCAGAGCCAATCTGTGGGGGCAATTGATGGGGTGATCAGGGGGGCCGTCTGCTGGCACCCACCTTGGCTGGCCTGGGGCCTGCAGGCTGGGGGCAGCTCCTGCATTGAGCATCTGCCCCCTGGTAGTCAGTGCACATCACAGCGACTGGTCGTTCTGCCGTTTGGTCAATTTGCATATTAGGCTTTTATTATATAGGATATTCATCTTGCATCATTATTTTCTATGTAAATAATTATATCATCTACAATAGAAGATTTTGTATATTTCCGCCCATCCTGCATCATTTATTTTTTTTCTCCTATTATTGAATTGGCCAGGGACTAGCAGTGTTTGAGCTGTAACTACAGTAGCAGGCATTACTATGATTTTTCTCTCTTGGGTCATTAATGTAGTAAATTGAAAGATATTTGATATTGAACTCAGAAAGAATATTATATTTAATCTTGATGTGTTACAAACAATACACTGTTGGTTTAAATTAACTAATGTTTTATTTAGGAATTTGTATAAATGAAATTGGTCTATATATTTTTTCCCTTTATACTTATGCCTCTTTTTTGATTATAGCATGAAGGTATTATTCCTGAAATGACTTAGATAACCTCCTTTCTTTGTTTTCTATAAAAACTTTCTTTTCTTTTTCTTGTGATTATTTTTTTTTGAATTTTTATTTTTATTTTATTTTATTTTTTAATTTTGTTTTATTGCTTAAAGTATTAAAAAGAGTATTACATATGTCTCCTTTTTTTTTTCTCCCCTTGACCTTCCCCCGGCCTCCCCTACCCCCAGTGTCTTGTGTCCATTGGTTATGCTTATATGCATGCATACAAGTCCTTCGGTTGATCTCTTACTCCCCTCCCCCAACCTTCCCCGGCCTTCCTGCTGTAGTTTGACAGTCTGTTCGATGCTGCTCTGCCTCTGTATCTATTTTTGTTCATCAGTTTATAATGGTCTTAATTATCCATAAATGAGTGAGATCATGTGGTATTTTCCTTTCATTGACTGGCTTATTTCACTTAGCATAATGCTCTCCAGTTCCATCCATGCTGTTGCAAATGGTAAGAATCCCTTCTTTTTTACAGCAGCATAGTATTCCATTGTGTAGATTTACCACAGTTTTCTAATCCATTCATCTGCTGATGGGCACTTAGGCTGTTTCCAGATCTTAGGTATGGTAAATTGTGCTGCTATGAACATAGGGGTGCATATATCCTTTCTGATTGGTGTTTCTGTTTTCTTGGGATATATTCCTAGAAGTGGGATCACTGGGTCAAATGGGAGTTCCATCTTTAACTTTTTGAGGAAACTCCATACTGTCTTCCATAGTGGCTGTGCCAGTCTGCATTCCCACCAGCAGTGCACGAGTGTTCCTTTTTCTCTGCATCCTCTCTAGCACTTGTCTTTTGTTGATTTGTTAATCTCCAACATTTATAGGGAACTCATACAACTTAACAAAAGGAAATAAAAAAATGGTCAGAGGCCCTAAATAGACACTTTTCAAAAGAGGACATTCAGAAAGCCAAGAGACATATGAAAACATGAAAACATGCTCAAAGTCACTAATCGTCCGAGAGATGCAAATCAAAACAACAGTGAGGTACACCTGTCAGAATGGCTATCATCAACAAAACTTGCTTTTCTACCCCACACTTATAAAATCATCTCTCAGATCACTTTTTATAGTGGAGGGAAGCTTCTCAAGGCTGATTTCTAGGTTCCTTATTGGCAATTCCATGTGTTTTATGTCTTCCTGTATTAATGTCAATATTTTATAATTTTATAGAAATTTATTCATTTAATCCCAGTTGTCAGATTTTCTAGCATGCTAATAACATTTTTCTGTTTCCTTTTTTTAGAATTCTGAATATTGTTTATTTGATTTCTTGCTATTTTTTTTCTAGCTCAATCTTGTCTGCATCTTATCCCTTTTATTAGTCTTTTCAATGAACCATTTTTGGGATTTCCTAATGATCTTTAATGTTTAATTGTTGTTTTTTTCAATGATTTTAACTTTTTTTTTTTTTTACTAATTTCATTTTTGTTTTTCTGAATTGATTCTGTTGCTGTTTTTTACTAAATTTTTAAATTAAATCTCATTTTATTTTTATTAGTTCTAGCTTTCTATAAACTACTAGAGGCCCAGTGCATGAAAATTTGTGCACTCGGCGGGGGGGGGGGGTCTCTCAACCCAGCCTGCATGCTCTCACAATCAGGACCCCTCAGGTAGGGTCCAGTCCCACCGCAGCATAGCTCTGGTTCCCCAGGCCTGCGGGCAGGGGGAGGAACCAAGATTCCCAGATTGCAGCAAGGCTCTGATTCCCCAGAGCCTGCGGGTGGGGGGAGGTACCCAGAGGCCAGTCTGATGGTAGCATGGCTCCGTTTCAACAGTTCCCTCCCACTGCCATGCCACGGGCGGCTGGGGCCCACAGCTCTCTCCTGCCACCACACCACAGGCCTGCCACAGGCAGCTGGGACCCAGGACTGACTCCCACCGCGGGTTGCCAGGACCCAGGATTGATTCCCGCCACGCCGGCCGAGATCCTAGCCTGCTATTTGGTCATCCGTCCAGTCGTTTAGGTCGTGATGGACCCTGGCTCTTTATATATTAGGATAATTAAGATTAAATGTCCTTTATAGTACTGCTTTATTTTTTTTATTTTTAAAAAAAATATATTTTATTGATTTTTTACAGAGAGGAAGGGAGAGGGATAGAGAGTTAGAAACATTGATGAGAGAGAAACATCGATCAGCTGCCTCCTGCACACTCCCCACTGGGTATGTGCCCGCAACCAAGGTACATGCCCTTGACCGGAACCGAACCTGGGACCCTTGAGTCCGCAGGCCGACGCTCTATCCACTGAGCCAAACCGGTTAGGGCTATAGTACTGCTTTAACTGTATGCAATGCATTTCGGCATTAATCCTTTTATGCATTTCATAATTTCTCTGGTCATTTCCTCTTTATCCTATAAATTATTTAACCATATATATTTAGATGTATAGACATAAAAATTAAGATGTAATTTTTTTATTAATGTTTTATTTTTTTGTATTGTAGAAAAACACATTGTATCTGGTGCCCAACAATTTATTAACGTTATCTTTATGACTTTTTATATGACCAGTTTGGGGGAATTTTTATATATGCTCTTTATGAAAGTTTACTCTATGCCAATTGGCTACCGAGTTTATATATTTAGATCAAAATTACTTATTATTTTATTTAATCTTTGATTTATCAGTTGCTATGAGGGGCAATTTATCTATTTCTCCCTGTAATTCTACCAATTATTTTATCTATTTTGAGGCTACATTATTGAGTATATATTTACACATGATTACTATATATTTTTGTTATTTCTTTAACTTATAAATGATCATTTTTGTTCCTTATGATATTTTTTCATATTAACTCTATTTTGCCTGATATAAAAATAGATATTTTGTTTATTAAATACTTATCATTTTATTTTCAACTTTCTTTGTCATGTATGTTTTAAAATTCCTCTTATAGACAATATATATTCATGAAATGTTGACTTTTTATTAGTGAGTCTAAATCATTTACTTTTATAATAAACATTGCTTTTTATTTTGGCCATGTGGTTCCATATTTTCTTTTTCTGTTTTTTTTTTCCAGCTTCCCCTTACATACCCATTTTTTATCAAGTGGATTGGTTGAATTTTATTTTGCTGGTTTGAGTTATGCTGCCAACCCATATGTTGAGTTCTCTATCCTAGAAAGTATGTTTAAACAAAAGTCAAATTGTTTTTTTTCTTCATGTTTTTTATAGTCTTTCTAATCTCTCTGAAATTATTTATACCGTATATTTTAACCTCTTAAACTGTTTCATGAGTTTTGCTTCTTCTGGTACAACTTTATTCATTGGTTATCTCTCTTTCATTTTTCTCAAGCTTCTCAGATTCTTGTAATGTTGCCATTTCATCTTATTTTTATCCTTTTGGGATATGTCTAACTTGATTGATAATGTTCCTAAAAGATGCACAAAGCCTGGGCTCCTTTGGGTGACTTTAGGGAGCTCCAGGTGTCCTTTAAGGAGGAGAGCCTCAAGTATTCCAGTGTAGGTTCAGCCAATCTCTGTTGTTTCCCCAGGCATTGCTCTTGTCTACAAGTAGACCCCTGTGAAGGGGTGGGAGGGGGAAATGGAGGAAGAAGCTACCCCGCTGCTCTGGCTGAGAACATCTATTGCATCATCAAGGCACTGAGAGAGTGAGCGGTGATCGCTACAAACCAGTAAGTGGATTCACGCTCATACAGATGTGTGTGTGTGTGTGTGTGTGTTTAAAAACAGCATGCTTTTTGCCAGGTTTTGAGTCTCTGAGCATTTCCTTAGTTTTGGAAGGTGCTATATACATAAGAATTTTTGGTCCTATATATTCATTCCTTCTCTCCACCCCAAGATTTATAATGCACGCCAGTACTAAAGAGCCCGGCAGGACAGAAATACGTATTTAACTTGTTTGATCTGAGGTTTCCCAAATTAATTTCATCTCAGAGTCCTGTTCCTGAAGAGAGCATATTAGATCCCAGGCAACTGTTTTCTGGGAACAAACTTTAGGAAATGTTAATCTTGGAAACTCAGTTGTCTCACCTATGACAAGTGTGTGAACTATATACAGGTAATGATGACATTGATCATGCAGCTAAGGTGGTGTCTGCCAGGTATCTCCACTGCCAAGTTACTAATTTTCCATTTCCATTCTCTATTCATTAGAAGCAAGTCACTAAGTCCAGCCCATTCTTAAGTGGAGGGGAGTTAAGTTTGATCTCTATTCCAAAGAATATGAACACTGTTGCAGATATATGTTAAAACCACCACAGTAATAAATAACTATTTTAGGAAAGATACATTTCCTCTCCTAATGGCTTGAGTTTGCATTCATTCCTCAGGCCTGACTGCTTTCCTTTTTGTGCTGGACATCTTTCACTTACTCCTGTAGGTCCACTCCCCACCCTTCTCCACCCTCCTCTCTGCCTCAGAGGAGTAGCTGTGTTGCATTCACGGGGCTGTGCCCTTGATTTCCAAATGGGAAAGGTCCAGCGGGAGATCTGAGAGTAGAAGAGCAGGATTAGGACATTTTTCTCCCTGCAACCTTCCTTCATGAGGGGTCACTGCAGGCTCTTTTTGTCCCTCAAAAGAAAGGCAACCAGATATGCATGACTTTCTGTCCTTCAGGCTCTGGTAACCTTCCCTCCTCTTGTCCCTTCTGGTGACAGCTCTGCTGCTGTGAGGTCAGGGTCCTGTCCTGTGCCTTGTAGCTCCCCATATTCCACATACACCGTTATATTAGTTCTCATAATAAACTCTCTTTGGGTTATCCTAAATTGAGTAGGTCTTTTTCCTGTTGGGATCCTGACTAATACATGAACTCTGGCTTCTAAGAGACATACCTCCATTTTTAATCAATTCCTTAAAAAATTTTTTTGCTTAAATTACATTAAATTTGGTTTCATTTGTTGCAACCAAAAGCATGGTGTCTCAGAGATTATAATGCTAACTTTTATGTAACTACAACAATAAATGCCAACTAGCTCTTTATAATAATGCATTTTATTAAGTTTTTTTTACATGCAAGCACCCATGTTTATGCCTCCTTTGCAAATGAGGAAACTGAAGCACAAAGTCCAAATGACCTATTTAAGTTCACAGAATTAGTATCTGGTAGAGCAGAGACTGGATTTCAAGTCATCTGGTGACAATCCTGTGTTCTCAGAGCGTCATCGTGCCTCCCGATCTTATGTACACATTCTCTATGGCTGTACTCGAGTCAGTCACTGTCTGTAAGCCCGCAATCTGCCGACCACATTCCCAGAACTCCTAAAAGTGATGGAATCAAAGCCCAAGTCCTGAGGTGGCACAGAAAAAGGGGCTTTAGATTTTATCTTTATTAAGTAATATCAGACATTTGCACTAATATGTACATATTATTATTCCCAAAATGCATTATGAGGAAAACTAGTCCCTTAAAATACAGCCCTAGAATGAAAGTAGTCCTTGAAGATCCCAAGGCACATTGGCATATGAATGACTCTGAGAAAATCTGCAGCTTCTTAGCTTATTTCATTATGTGCAACCCAGTTTCCCCCAACTCCTTTTCAATAAAACTCTTTGGCTGTGTCCACACCATAGAAAGTACTGGTGTAGAATAGAAATAGAAATTGTATATAAAACATCATCCAAGTTGAATTTCTCTTTCAAGTAATGAAAAATTGTCTAGTGTAGATCACTCAATCCATCTATACTCCTGCCACTCTGGCAAGAGAGTGGGAGTGGTGAATTGCCTCTTTGGCTAAATCTACAGCCCAAATTCCCTGGATAGGGGCCAACTCTAGACTTGACTTTGCTTCTACATAGACCTGTCTCCAACATAATAACTCCTAAGTTACAGAGCGATTTAGAGGTAGATTAGGTTTCTTCTTATCCCATGACTTGTTGTTTCAACCTTGACCCAGTAAAATTGCCCTTTTTCAGAAGGAATTGGTAATGAAATCAGTGCTATCACTCAATTGCATATCCTTCAAGAGGCCAAGGAAAAAATACATAGGAGAGTTTCCATGAGAAAAAATCCAGTGTAATATTTTTAGCTACAGCAAACCAAGGAATTATACTATTTTGTCAAAATCACTGTACAGAACATGGAATTCAACAGAGCCCATATAACTTTTCTTATCCAAATTTCAACACTACTACAAATAGCTTTGAAAATCCCATTTTGAGATGAAATAGGCCTTTTATAAAAGTATATTATGAAGTGAAGCTATGTGGGAAAAGCCTAGCAGTTCTTGGACCTTCTCTGAGCCATCATATTTATTTTGCATAATATGCTCAGGGGTCAGCGCAGATGAATGTGGAGGTCTTATGCTTGTGTAACTTTCATTCAGAGAACAATTCAAACATTTTCCTCAAAAATTAAAACACAAATCTTAACCAGTGGCTGTCAGTTGGAAGTGATTTTGCTCCCTGGGAGACATTGGTAATGTCTGGAGCCATTATTGGTTGTCACTACTTTGCAGAAAGGGGGTGTTATTGGCATCCAATGATAGAGTCCAGAGATGCCGCTAAGCGTCCTGCAATGCACAGAACAGTCCCCACAGCAAAGAATTATATGGCCCAGAATGCCAGCAGTGCCGAGGTTGAGAAGGAAGCCCTGCTCCACATGGCGTTTTGCTTAAGTATCACTTAAAACATGCAGCCATGTATGAATGAGCATAAATATTACTCCACTACACCATGTTAGTTCTTCAGACATGGAAAATATACCCTTGGAAGCATTTAAAGGCCTAGTATTATCTGATTTAATTTGTGATTTACTCATTATGTTCATCACAATTACAGACTACTTGAAACTGGTGATTTTTCTCAGTGCATGGAAATGAATAATTTTCATCTTCAGTTCCCCCATAGAATTAATGTCTAGTAATAGTTCCAAGGGAACCACACACAAGCAGGGGAACAGATGTATGTACACACACACACACACACACACACACACACACACAGTCACCCATAACAACAGTGCCTTTCATGTTACACCTAAATTGTTTGCAAAGTATAGAAGCAATTACAGAACAAATTCTGGGTCTCAATCTGCCTCTATAAAAGAGGTCTGGCTCAGAGGTGCTCCGAGTTATTTACTGCTGGAGCAAACAGAACGCTTAACTATGCAGATAAACTCCTCATTCTTTTATGTGAGGCAGCAAAATAAACATCTTAACAGTTCATGGTTCCCAGAGTGCATTAGTTAATCGGTCCAATATCATTCTAATTTTCCTCATAGCTCATTGAATCGGAGCCTGTGAGCAGATAGAATGTGTCTTTCGCTACCATGTACTTATTCCAATGACTCTGTGGTTGATGGATGACTTTCTGATTTTTTGAAACAATGCCAGCCCAGGGCCTCATGGCGGCTGCACAGCGCCTGAGATCTCTTGTTGTGCTTTGGGGCATAGGGAGTGTGGAGGGGGCTCTGCAGTATGAGGTCTGGCTCAGTCATTTTCAAAATCAATACTTGCTCTCCAAGCCTTGGATAATTTAGAGAACATAATTCAGAATTCTCCCTTTCAGCATGTATCCTCCATCAAAGGGGTGTTTTCATCCAGAGTCAGCACAATGCGTGTGTGACCCAGGAATGCACAGATAAGGTTAGAAAGAAAAAGAAAAAGTGCATTTATTCTCTCCCTGTCTCTCTCCAAGCATCTTTCGGACCCAGCATATGTGTGTTTGTTTACCTTATTGTGAAAATTTCTACTTAGAACAGAGAAACTAAATTATGGTGTCTCATGATATTGCTTCATTTTTAAGGCTTTTTTTTGGGGGGGGTGGGGGTGGGGGATGTTTTCTATTATAAACCCTTAGCCTAAGGGATGTCAGCCTCAGATAATTTATTCCCAGCAGGTCAGATTAGGATACAAAAATTTCAGCCCGAGGACTATTAAATCCTGATTTTCACTTCATTTCTGAAAATGCCATCAAAGTAATGTTTTGTTACAGAGATAAAATTTTGTGTTCCTGTGCACAGAAATAACAGGACTTTATTTGCTTAAAAACTAACATGGCACCAATTATTTAATTCTTCAGACTCTATTCACCCAGTTGCTCTAAAAAAGGAGCCCCAGTGGATACATCTTGGTCATTTAAGTACAAAGAGCTTCAGACTTTATAGCAATTTTCCAATACTAATTACATTTCGTACTATCTATCATATGCATGGCTTGCAAAACCCTATTGATTTTAATGGATACTAGTGCATTGGGAACAGATTATTTTATGACATGTTATGTTATAGGACCTTTATGAAATACCTAGATCTTAAAATGTGGGCACATATATACTCTCAATTATCCACAAGTGGATTATCCACTTGGTCTATTACCCACAACATATTTTAAATTAAAGCTGCTGTCATTAGGTGACTCAGCAGCCCTTGGCCAATTTCTGTCATCAATTTTCTGTGCTGCTGATTGCAAGCTCATTTTGATAGCCTTTGCTAACATGATTAGTAGGTATATGCTATTGGAATTGTTGCCAACATGTAAACACAAAAGACTTGCGGATTGTGTCTTATTCCGGATTATCCTTGTCACAAATGCCTTCCTGTAGCGAGAAAAATCAAGAGACCAATTACAAACATGGGTTCATTGACATGTTGTAAATATCAAGTATCCTGAGAAATAAGCATAGTCTTGCACTGTCTGCAAGCCATTGGTAAAATAGTTCGGGCTGAAATGGCACCACTTTGTGGAACCTTCCTGCATGTTGCCCTTCAGAATTGTTCACCTCTCCCCCTTAAGTAAAGGAACAAGAGCATAGGGTTTGGAATTAGAAAAATCCTGAATTGTGATTCTCTAACTTATTCGCTGAGCTATCTGGAAAGAGTATTTAACCTTGCTGAACCTCACTTTTCTTATATTTAAAAATGGCCATAATAATATCTACCAAAATAATATAATGTATGTGAACTTCACAGTTTGGTATTTGACAAATAACCATGCACTCAATACATGCTTGTTTCCCTTCCCTCCCCTTACCTATTTTTCATTATATTCTGAGTTCCTTGGAAGCAATGGTCATTATTTAATTCATCTTTGAACCTCCCAGTGTTTGGTAAATTATCTTATAAGTAGGATTTAATAATATTTGATCAATTAAAGTATAAATTAAAATTGTCTTTTGGTTTTATATCTGAAATAAATCATAACATTTTTCAATGTCCACAAACCTGTTAAATTATTTTGCAGTTAATTTGATAGAAAGAATAAATGCGAAGTCAATATTTTTATATGGAAATATCAGCAATTGGGCATAAGATTTTTCATAAGTAAAAAATTTATCCTTGAGATTATTAACATATGTATATGGCTGTACTATGTGTGTATTATCTGTGTATGAAGACCAAATATCAACTAACATTAATAGCAAGAAAAACTCATTAGCAAGTCCATAAATTGTTTTATTGTCTTTAGAACTATTCTCAAGACTGCATGTTGAAATGAGTCTTTGCTATGATTAAAATAACATATATTTTAAACTTACTATGTTTTTTGTTTGACTGGGGACATGATACAACAAAGCATCCATAGACTTATAATCTTAACGAAAGCAGATGTCCTTAGTGTAAGAAACAGCTAATCCTGGAAAATCAGAGATTTTTAACATTGTGTTTCTTAGCCATGAACTTCAGCATTCTCTCTTCATATGTGTCCAATTGAAGTTAGTGCCATGTTCATTCCTTAAACATTTATTTTGTGCCGTCTCTGTCCATGGTACTGAGTAGTTCCTGTGGCATAGATCAAACATGGAATGAAGTCAAGCTGGGATAATTCTGCTTATATCCCTGAATGTTGGGCTTGGATGACTAACAGTGCAACAGCAACATCATTCTTTTCAGTGTATTTATTTGCTTAATTTGTAACTAACTACATAATAATTTTATTTAAAAACTGTATTTATAAAAGTAATATGTGTTTATTAAATATCATAGAAATATATAGTCTGGAAAGTTTGTCATTTGTTTAAACAAGCATACTTTTACTTAGGGTTCATCGATGCTAAATGAACTAAGATAACTCTTGGATATAGGTTATGTTTCAAATCTGTAGCTATATTTGCAAACATTTGTAGGTGCATTTTTTAAAAGTTGCATCTTTTCTAACATCTTTGTGTGCATTTAAATCAGCAACAAAAACCCCAGGCATTTGGGCTTTCCCTTCTAAAATGTTTCTTATTTACTTTGACATTTTGGATAATTAGATCTAAGATGATGTTCCTCTTTATTTTAGTATCCGGAGACACTCTGAACTGCTTTCATTCTCACCCACACAGTGCTAATGAAAAGGACAAATAACTGGGTCTCTCTTAGTTGCCTCCATGCAACAGCTTAAATACATAAGTGCATAGCAACAATTTGTGAATAACGTATCAAAATAAGTATGTTCAAGTGCATTAGTTTGAGTGGGTTGTGTGGGGTCAGCGTTGTGAATGGGGGTTAATTTCTGTTCAGTCAGGTGAGGTACACACGCATCAACTTTGCTGGAAAATGGTTCCAATTGTGGCTGAATGGTCTAGTTTCCTGTGGGAGACAAGCAGCCTATTATTTCATGTTTTAAAAGCCTTATTCAGGTTTGACCATTTGGATCGAAGTCAATACAACAGAGGATAGGGACAAACATCAGCGCTCACACCAAGTGCACCATTGAGGCCAAGTCTCCATGCCCATCAATTCTCTAGTAACCCAGCAGAAAAAGCCCCTTTTGGTCTGGCAGCACCAGGTACTGCATGGTCCAATTCACTATTTCAGGCCTTTCTTCATTACTAATAAGGTAATTTAGGGTGGGAATAAGAGTCGGTAGTTGTTGGCTACCTAACTCTTCTTGTACCATGACTGAAGTGAATTGGTCTGGAGGAAACCAAGTCATTCCTCAGTGAATTTGGGCTGACCAGATACCTGTCTGCAAAAGACAGGCTGCTACACATGTTTATGTAAGTGATCTAAGATCTACAGAAATGTTCAGGGTCTTTGATTGTGTGGTACGAGGGTAGGGTCCCTAGGCCTGGCTGGCGATCAGGGCCTATTGGGGCTTTCCTTCCCCCTGCTGCCAGCAGCTGCCCCCGCCCCCACCGCTGCCACTGCTTGCCATCTATGCGGTGCGGCGCCCACCTCCCCCCCCCCCCAGTTGCCTCCCTCTGCAGGCGACAGGCATGGGGTGCGATCACTTGATTGGCCTGGGCCTCCCTCTGTGGGGCAATCACTGGCCAGCCCCACACACCCGCCACAGCGTCGCTGGCCAGTGGCCTGAGCCTCCCTCTGTGGGGCAGTCAATTGCGGGGCTCCATGATCGATAGCCCAGCAGAGGGAGGCCCTGCCAACCCAGCCAGGGCTCCAGGATCCGCGATCGATTGCTGCGCAGAGGGTGGCCTGGGTCGGGGCCTCCCTCTGCAGGGCCATCGTGGGGTGATGGCAGGGCGACCGATCGCATGGCACCCGCTTTGGCTGGCCTGGCACCCGCGCATGTCATAGCGTGGTAGTCTGGACCGTCTTTCTGCTGTTTGGTCATTTGGTCAATTTGCATATTATGCTTTTATTGTTGTAGATAATGAATTATTTTAGTTTTAGGGGCATTTACATAAAATTACGGAACATACAAAATAAGAATCTTTCTTCAGACACCTAAGAAAGAGTCCCAAATCATGGGCATTGAATTACTGGGATTTCACTTGGGACGGCCTATCTCTGAATCATTTGAGTCCAAAGATAGGTTTACGCTGGTCAATTCTTCTGTGAACAAAATGAGAGAGAGCCATGATAATTTTGCTAGTATATTTAGGTTTTGTAAAAAGTTGAATATAGTGTAGTAATACCTTATCTGGTATGATTTTTTCATACCCTGATTTTTACCAGAAAATGAATAGCCTCATTCTCCATATTATACCCAGATTGGGATCTCATTCACATTTTCAGTAAAATCCATCAAATCTGCCAGACTCCAATTTGAATTGATTCTAAGTCTTAGGTCCCCTGGCTGGAATGGTCTTTTTTTTTTGTCCCATGAAGTTGTATGAGTTTGCACACTAAAGTAACCTCTCACAAATTACTCCTCCAATTCTTCCCCAGGCAGGTATTGGGGTGAGCTTTGATGCAATTGGGTTCTCTGTCCAAAGTGCCGAGTGCCTTCTTGAGCTGCAGACCTATTGAAAGATGCCTAGGGAAATGTCTTCATTCTCTATTACACACGCCTTATGATTATTGGCAACTGCAAAAGAAATCCTGGCCATTTGGCTAAAAATGTACCTGAACACAAGTCCCATGTAGGGACTACATCTGAGGGCAATGTCCAGAAGGGAAGTGGATGGACAACCATTCCTGACAGTTCTACTTTGACAGAGTCAAAGAATCTGAAAAATAAATAACAAAGCAGCCTGTTCAATGTTTGCTTTTGTTCTGAGATTCATGGGGTGGAGTCAAGACATGAGAAACCTGATTTGTGTCTATGTAAGAAGCATCAGTTTTGTGAGACACTCTCGGAGAGATTGGGAAATAAATAACTGCTAATTTAAAAGAAATAATCTATTAACTTTTGTTGAATGATCTAAAACATCTTTTTAAAATAGGCACTATATAGGGAAAATTGAATTAAGGTGGCTTTACAAAATCTAGAGAATCTTTTTTTCTTTATATTGTGATTTGATAGTGTTTAATTTTCAATTTTTACCTAAATTCATCTACAATCATTGTGAAAGATCATAACAAATTTATTTTAAGGAACTGGACATATTCATTTTCTTCTCTTGGGGACTCCTTTCTATCTCAAACACCTCCCTCATTTTCCTTAAAGGAATCTGCAGTTCTTATATTCAAGTAGGAAACTGCTTCTAAACCCTTCTGTTTTGTGCTATAGCAAAAGCTGAAATGCATTCTGATGTCCACCCCACCCTCCCCCACTGCCCGAGTCACTGCGTGGGCCTCCTATCTCTTAAACCACCTGCTAATCATAACAATTGCTAATTTGAGCTCTTTTTAGTCACTTCTGGTGACACTGACAATGCCATCCAGTTTGCAATGGCCATGTGGTCAGTCCCCCACCCATCCTAGCAGGCTGCGGCTGCTGTGCCTTTAGCTGGGGTCTCCATTGTTCTCCCCGCCTCTGCTGACCATAAGCAATTCCTTCTTCCCTAATCTCAGGGGATCTGCTTCTTTCACAATGGGGGCAGGGCCGTTTGCTTTGTGTGCAAGATAATCTTCCCCAGAATTGTTCACATATGCAAACATACACGTAAAAAAAACCTAAATCCCCGGATGTGGAAGGATATATGTATCTGTATATGGCTACACATGTGTACGCACACACATTTTAGTATTAGCAATTATAATCACTTACCAGTTCTGCCTGGATATTTGCAAGTCACTCAGTAATAGCTATTAATTTCAATTATTTGGGGTGCTTATTTTTAAGTTGTGATATTTTTGTTCTAAGGCACAGCAATGCCGATTTTCAGCATCACTAAATTCTCCTTCATTTTAAGCTTGTTGAAGCCCCTGCATACCCAGCCCAGTCCTCAGGAAAGCATTTTGGGAATGACTTGGAGATGGAGGTAGATGCAGGTCTCTGGCCCAGGTGAATGATTAGGAGTGAGGAATTGATCGTCTATACAGGCAGGCCTGAGCTCTACTTGGAAGCGTCCCTTGGCTGAATAGCAGATAAAATTTACTGGATTTCCATGCCTGAACCTTTGCAATTGCACTCTGTACTCCACTTTGATGGATTTAAAGCTGGTCATTATGTTACAGGGCAAGTTGTAGCAAGAATAAAAGCAGGTCGTTTCAACCAGCCATTTTAATCAGGAGACGACCTTACTCTGTTATCATAAAAGCTTGCCACATGCCATAGAAAAGGATAGAAACATACCCGACTTTTAGGGCAGATTGACACACACACAAAAGGTTTGCTTTTGTAGGAAGGCAGAAAGGAAGTAATCAATTTATATATATTTTAAATATTTCTCTGCTTCAGTAGGAAGGCAGTTTTGTAAGCTCCTTTGGGATTGTGTCTCTCCTTTCTCCTAAAACTTTGAAGTAAATTAAAAAACGGAAATAACAAACAAACAAACAAACCACACACCCCGCTCCATCATTTTTGGTTGTTCTGCTGGGAGCAGCGATGCTCCTGGGCTGCCGAGCACGTCGAGAGCGCCCCCTGGGCGTTGGCGCGTGACACGGCAGGAAGAAGCGGTGGCTGATTTATAACTGGCTGCATGTGTCTGTGTTCAAATCCACAGGCAAATCCACACGCAAATTGACCTGCGTCCCTTGTCTGAGGGTGAACTCGGAAGTGTCTCCACTTGCTTAAGAAGTTTCAGATTGAGGCAGCTCCAGGTACTCCAGCCTTTCTTTGTGTACTTATGACAGAAATACTGTGAGAGTGATTTTGAAATGAAAATGAAGCATGCTGGCCCAGTGGTCCAGGTTGGTGTTCCTCCTAAGGCTTGGACGCATATTCTGTGGTTCATCCTTTGCCTCCTAGTGCTGTGGGATTTCACAGGGCACCTTGTGGGGGGCAAGGTTGTCTGTCCCCCAAGAAGCATGGTTGCCTCTTTAAACTTGTGATCTAAGACTCAAGGAAGCCACCTGGGAGTAAGGAAAAGGGCACTGGACTTTGAAATCAAACGTTCCCATATTACTCTTGGCTCTGTTTACAAGGTGTGTGACTTTGGGCAAATCACTCCACCTATCTGAGCTTTAGGCTAGTTCCTTTATAAAAAGGAACTGATTTGTTCAGACATTCTCCATGATTATGCCTAATTATAAAGTCTGTCTTTGACCTCAGTATTGAAAATTTTTGTTTGAAAGTTTGCCAGCCAAATCAACATAACATGATTGAATTCTTGAAAGATCCAAATTTGCCAAAAGAACAGACTATATTTGTTTTGGAAGTCATGTCTATTGGTTGTGACCAGCAAAATGTCAATTCAGTTGATGTTGTGGCATCTTCATAACCAATACAAATTCCCATTTGATCTTAGTCAAAGGCAGGCAACTCTCCCCCCATTCTGGCTCTCCCTTTCTGGCCCATAGATCAGCATCCACATTGATCCAAATGGTGGTGCTCCTATGCCCTCTTGCATCTTTCCTGGCCCAGTGCCTGATTACTGATGGATAATTGGTCCTCCATTCACAGGTCACTGGTAGGCAGCTTCTCCCATTGGCAACCCTTGGAGTCATTTTTCCTTGAGGCCAATTCATCTGCAGGTGTTTGTTTATAAGACTGCCTGAGAAAAACTTATTTTTGTTTTGTGAAAGTTACTCTGATGATAGCAATTGAAGGAGAGGGACCTGTATTTCTGTCTGGGTGGGGATGACAGGGAATTCACCCAGGGTTTCTTTACTGCAGGGCTAAGGATGTAAGTCAAGGTAAGAGTAGAGATGGGGGATGCTCAATGTCATAATGTGGCCATTTTGGATTTTTGGAAAATCCATGCAACCACTTATCTATGCAATGGTGGTAATTTGTCTTTCTATCAATAATAATGATAGTAATACTGGCCACTTTCCCTTTTTCAGTTAAAACTCTACCCTGCTCTCTTAAACTTCTGTGGCTTTGCCACACTGTCTTCTTCCCTGAAAACGCTCTCTGAACTTGTCTGGCTGGCAGCGTCTCCGAGCAAAAGCTTCTATGCCAAACAGGTGTTCTGAGATTGATTTAAAAGCTGCAATTTCTTGGCTATTTCTAGAGAGTCACATGCTTAGGGAATATTTATTTAAACTTAGTATGTCATAGAAGCAAGAGATTTCTTTTTAGGACCCGTGTCAGTCAAGTAGACAATCCTCGTGGTTAATGTGGTTTTGTTTGGCTCAATTTGACTCAGAATATAAGCATGGGTATAATCATTTGGGATGTGTGTGGCTGTATCATATTCTTGGAATTTTATATGTATATATATACATATATATATACACATATATATACATATATATGTATGTATATATATGTATATATATATATGTATATATATATATGTATATATATATATATATGAAATCAATGATATCTTGGAATTTAAGCATTTAGTAAGGGACAACTACAAAGTTGTTGAAAGCTGTCTTTAAACTTTCAAGCAATAATATCTTATATAAAAATTTCTTTAATATTACTAAGAAACTTCAAAAATAATCCATAGTAGGTAATATTATACCCATTTCTTAGACAAAGCAACTCAGACTCAGGTAGGTTAAATGACACAGAGCTAAAGAGAGGAGTTAAGTTGGGACCAAGGTTGGCCTCCATCTTTCTCCGGTATAGTGTTATATGGAATCTAGGGATTGTGTTGCCTTAGCAGGAGGGCCAATATAAGGTCTATGTAAGACATTAAGCACCTGTCCGAGGCACAAGTTTAGAAAGGCAGCAATACAGGGGATGCAAGTTTGGAACTCATCTGAAACCTGGACTGAGCAGTGCCCAGAACATGGATGGGACCAGCTTGCGTGAGCCATACTCTTTCCCAAACAGGCTCTGTTGTTTCTAGTGAATGTGTCATCTCAGTTGCTCCAGTGTTTCTCCATTTTCCCATGGGCTTGAACCATTTCTTCAGCCTCTTCACAAATGGGATTCTGGGTTCTGAGTCTGAGGGTGTGAACAGCTCTTGTGCAATCCCTATGCTATGCAGAAGACACAGGGAAGAAAACAGCGTAGTTAGACTGCAGAGTCAAGGCTGGGATCCTGCTAGAAATGCACGTAGAGGGGCTACCTGCTTCTCCCTTGCCCTCCCTCTGCACAAGCTCTTTGTCTCAAAGAGGACACAATGCTGCTTTAGGAGTCACCATCCAGGTACCAGCCCCAGATGCTCTGAAGAAAGACCCAGGATTCAGTGTGCAGAGTTAATGCAGTCAGTTATGGCCACAGCTCTGCATGGTGGGTTACCTGGCACTTGGGTTGCAGTTTTATCAACATAGAAACATAAGCTTAGCTATGTGATGGTAGAGCAGGAACCGTGGAGGCAGGGTGGCATGGTGAACGAGAGCACAGATTTTTTTCAGTCACACTTGCCTGGATTTAAATTTCCTCTCTGACATATAGTAACGCTGGTCTTAGGCAAGTTCCTTAATATTTCTTTGTCTCCTTTTCCTCATCTGTAAAATGGGGACAACAGTGACTACTTGACAGAATTGTTGTGAGGGGTAAACGAGAGAATGTATATAACATACTTGGCATCATGCTGGACAAGGAAGTGCTCATTAAAGGGTAGCCACTATCATCATCACCATAAGAGTTTAGGTTTACTGTGGGATTGGAGTTAAGAGTAGGAGAGTATGCTAGGCTTAGGCACTCCATGTTGTGGGCATGATTACTTGAAAAAAAAAAGGACAAAAGAAGGAAGGGAGGGAGGGAGGGAGGGAGGGAGGGAGGGAGGGAGGGAGGGAGGGAAGGAGGGAAGGAGGGAAGGAAGGAGGGAGGGAGGAAGAAAGGAAGGGAGGAGGGAGGGAGGGAGGGAGGGAAGGAAATAGCCATAAGCCATTCTGCAACCCTGCATTCACCCTTTTCAATACATATACATATCTATAATGTGATTTCAGTCTGTCCTCTTTACACCTTTATGGTCCCTATTGGGAAAGAGGATGGTGGGAATGATTCTGTGGTTTTGGGAGGACACTCTTGTCTTCATCACATTAGTCAGGCCATATATACAAAAGCATCCCCTAAAGTCCACATTTATAATCTTTTCATATTTGCAAATCTCTTTCATAATTTAAAAAGCTCTCTGAGAAATAAGCAGAGGAAGCATTGCTGTCTTTGTATTATGCATGGGGAAACTGATGCTTAGAGAGAATAAAGCACGGGAAAGCCCCCATAACATGTAGTACATGCTGATTTCCTTTGTCATTATCCTACTGAGAAAGCCATTTACAAGGAGCTATAACTCAAGGATTAACAGACACTTGGCTCCAGGTTCATGCTCTGTCACCCTACCCTGCTTTCCAGATGTCTTAACTTTGGTTGGGAGAACACTTTTCTGAATGGTAGATCTTTGGTCTGTGGGGATTCAAACCCTCCTCAAATCCTTTGCTTACCCTGACCCAAGATGCCTGTGGAATGCAAGGTCCCATATTGTGACACGGTTTATTGCCCATACTTTTTCTGAGTTTGAAATGGCATCTGACTTGCATGAAATTTGTCACCCAATTGCCAGATGGTTCAAGAGCTTTCAGCCCAGAACTCCCTGGAAATACCTTTAATATGAGTGCTCTAATGAGGGAAGTCATATAGGCTGATATGAGCTGGAGGTTAGCCCACGTGAATGAGTGAGCTGGATCACTCTGAACTTGGATGTGTATAGGACAAGACATTGAGGTTTCCTAGCAGAGAAGGCTCTTATTCATTCATTCATTTATTTTTGGTTGACAGTGGGAGCATTGGTCGAAATTTCCTGGTCTGATATTAACAAAATATCAAACCAGGCTCTTACTTATTTTCATTAATTATTCTCCCTCACATCCCATGAATACATTGGATACAGGATTAAGGGTTCTTCTGCCCACATGGAGAGTTTCACCAGCAAAAGAGAAAACATCATGAAACAGTATAAACCTTAGAAACCTATGTTTATTTTGTTGTGAAGAATTTTAAGTACTTCCCAGTACTTGGGGGTCTGTTACTAAAAGGAAGGGTCACCTAAAAATAGATTTGTTCTTGGAAACTGACTTAAACGTTCCACTGTGCTTCGTTTCGCACAGGTTGGATTTCCAGAGCCAGGCAGTTTTCCAGACCAGGCCGACCTTGCCCTCGTCCTCACCCTGTGCTTTCTGTGGCCTGTTATCCAGATAGCTGCTTCTTTTCTCCACTTCCCTGGGGCCTTTGGCCTCTGAATTATCCCCAGGGAAAAGCTCCCATTTGGCTGGCAAGCCTTTGAGAATGAATTGATGAGGAGGAGGGTGTGGAGCTTCCACTGACCCTTCATGGAAACTTACATAGTGCTGAGGCTGGGTCTACCTTAGTTTCCTTTGACTTTTGAAAGACCAGGGGAACTTGCATCTATTTTTATCTTTTTAACAAAAAAAATGGTCATTTATTTATTCATTTTATTATTCACATATATACTATACATATACATATATATTATTTATTTATTTAGTATTTATTTATTTATTTATTTATTTATTTAGCAACTTTGTGTTAGGCTCTGATGACACCAAGTTTCCTGAGGCTAAATTCCTGGGTTCAAGGACCTCATTGTTCAGTGAATTATGGAACTCACTGCTCCCTTCATTGTAGGAAGGGGCAGTATCAAAAAACCTCTTTCCTTATTCTTAGGCCTTTACCTCCTCACTTCCAACTCTCTACCTATCTTATGTGGCCAGGTAACATACAACCTCTTTAAGACTAAGCTCTTACCTGCCTTTCTTCCAATGAGCTTTTCATAGTCACACCTACCCTACACCCTTCTCTGAACACATGTAATATTTTTCTTTGCATAGACTTTACTTCTATATGTATCATATAGTTATTTATGTATATGCCAATAGTCCCAAACTATAATCAGGTTTATATGTAATAGGTGCTCAATAAATGTTAAATGTTGAACAAATGTTTCTACTATTTCTCTAAAAGCTGCTTTCAGCTGAAGTGAGGTTGAGTGGCTGCCAGAAAAAGACACATTACCTTATTCCAATGTTAGTAAAATAGAAATCTTGGAAATGACAGCGTCATGCCTGGCTTGGGGCTGTGCTGCCAATTCTATACATAAAAACAACATTGGTACATTGTTTCATGGTCCCTGGGAAGGGGAAGTGGTTGAGGGCACTTTTCTCCTTCAATATATAAAATGACTTTTCATCTCTGAAGAAAAAGAACTGGTCCATAAATGCAATAAAAATTCAATTTACTAAGCAGAAGGATATAGTCTTCTGGTAAACAGTTAAGTTAAACATTTATTTTAATTTTATTTCCTGTTGGAAAGTTTGCCAAAATGTCCATTTTGGTGGCTCATGAAATATGTTAGAGGTGAAATACTGATAACTGAGGTCTCATAGTACATTTGGCTCATCATTTTAAATGTTAGTTATAATTGTGCTGTATCATGGACATGGATATAAAAATTATAGGAGATTGGGTTATATTGGCCCGAGGCTAAATATTTTCAGATTTTTAATTTAATTTATTTATTTACTTGTTTATTTATTTATGATATTTTATTTTAAATTATTTTTTATTTTTCAATTATTGTTGGCATACAATATTATATTAGTTTCAGGTGTACACCTCAGTGATTAGACATTATACAACTTACTAAATGATTATCCCGAAAAATCTAGTACAATCTGACACCATAAGTTGTGTCATAGTTATTACAATATTATTGAGTATATTTCCTATGCTTTACTTTACATCCTCATTACTAGTTTATAATTACCAATTTGTACTTTTTAATTCCTTCACCTTTTTCAGCCATCCCTCCAACCCCTCACCCATCTGGCAACCGTCAAAATGTTCTCTGTATCTGTGACTCTGTTTATGTTCTGCTTATTTGTTTATTTTGATTCAATTGTTGATAGAAAGGTATTTAGGTATTTATTGCCATTTTATTGTTCATATTTTTCCCCCCTTCTTCTTAAAGACAACCCTTTAACATTTCATGTTATACTGGTTTGGTGGTGATGAACTCCTTTAGCTTTTTCTAGTCTGGAAAGCTCTTATATGTCCCTTGATTCTAAAGTATAACTTTGCTGGGTAGAATAATTTTGGTTATTGGTCCTTGCTCTTCATTACTTTGAATATTTCTTGCTAATCCCTTCTGGCCTGCAAAGAAATTGACAATCTTATGGGAGCTCCCTTGTAGGTAACTAACTGCTTTTCTCTTGCTGCTTTTAAGATTCTCTTTTTGTCTTTAACCTTTTGCATTTTAATTTTGATGTCTCTTGGTGTGGGCCTTTTTGTGTTCATCTTGGGAATCTCTTTGCTTCTGAGACTTGTATGCCTATTTTCTTCACCAGGTTAGGAAAGTTTTCTGTCATTATTTTTTCAAATAGGTATTTAATTTCTTGTTTTTTCTCATTCCTTCTGGCACCTGCATGATGCAAATGTTGGCATGCTTGACATTGTCCCAGACATTCCTTACATTATTCTCAGTTTTTAGTTTGTTTCTTCCTCCCTTCCTTCCTTCCTTCCTTCCTTCCTTCCTTCCTTCCTTCCTTCCTTCCTTCCAAATCCTCACCCAAGGGTATGTTTATTGATTTTAGAGAGAGAAGAAGGAAGAGAGAGGAGGCACAGAGAGAGAGAAACATTGGTGTGAGAGAGAAATATCACTCAGTTGTTTCCTGTATGTGCCCTGACCAGGGATTGAACCTTCAACCTTTTGGTGTACGGGATGATGTTCCAACCAACTGAACCTCCTGGCCAGAGCTAGAATCTTTTTTCTTTTTGCTCTTTTGATTGGGTGTTTTTGCTTTCTTATATTCCAAATCACTGTTTTGAGTCTTGGCTTCATCTACTCTGCTGTTGATTCCTTGTAAATTATTCTTCATTTCAGTTAGTGTATCCTTAATTTCTGATTTAAAAAAAAATAGTTTTCATATCCTTTTTTAGGCTATTGAATTTTTCTTTAAGTACATCTATTCTTCCCCTAAGTTAATTGAGCAGCTTTATAACCAGTGTTTTGAACTCTGCATCTAGTAAATTGCTTGTCTCATTTTGTTTAGTTCTTATTATGGAGATTTGTTCTGTTCTTTCATTTGGGATATGTTTCTTTGTTTCTCGTTTTGGCAGCCTCCCTGTGTTTGTTTCTAGGATATAGTCATAAAAATAAAAACCTAAACATATCCAGTTGGTAAAGGGGCTCAACTTAGATGGGTCATAGCCAATAGATTAATTTGGAGTAGCTGTTGGGACTTTCCATGAACTACATTTTATTGACAAGGTTCAGTCCTCAAGTTTTCTTTCCTTAGATAGGTCTACCGGGCCATAGAAAAATAGATAATTCATGAGAAAAATGGTGTTTTCCTAATTCACTCAGGTTATGGTTCATTCTTCTTCTTTTTCATCTCAGTCAGTTTGTGTCATATCTTTATTTAGCATCAAAGAATTGGAAGGTTTTGGTTAATCAGAGTCTCCGATTAATGAGAAGTATCCATGTATCTCATTACTGGCAAATGCGGGAAGAATTGTAAGTGCAGTGAAATTCATGATATGTGGACACACTGATGAAAGTAATATGGTTTTGCCTCAGTGATTCAGAAAGGTGTCAGTGTTATGATTTAGGGTCATACTTTTAAGCAGCAGGCATAACTGCAGTAGAAATATGTAGATGATGGCTAATAGAAAATTCTAGTTAACCAAATGGAAGGGAATAACTATTCTTTTCTTCAATTACAAGTTAACAAATAAGTGAGTTTGGATGGTGATTTGGCTCATCCTTTTAGCTTTATATTCCTATATTTCTGTCCATGCCATTGTTCCTTGGCAATGGTTGAGGATGTTATTTCAGAGATCAGGGGAGGATTCTTACAGGGACATGACTTCAGGCCCAATACCACCCTGGGAATACTTCTTCTCTTATCATGTGGCTTCCAAAGATGATACACTCATTCCAGAGGAAACAACATTATCTTCTACAGAAATGCAAAATTTAATGCTTTAATGCTATGCAGTAGTTGAGATGCTTAGATGAAATGCAATATAGAAATGTAAAATACTACTCATTGGAAATTAAAATTTTGATTTTTTTACTACTTTATATTTATTGTCCAAGTCCTGCTGGGCCCATTAGAGTTAAGGTTATATAGTGTTTCCATTTTAAGTTTCTATTTTTAAGTGTTTTTGATATGTGTATGTTTTCAAGCCAGAGGGGATTTTATCTTAACAAGTTGTGAGGGAAAAAACAATCTGATTGCACATTTTTCATGTAAGGGAAACAAATAAAAGAAGTTAATGTTTTCAAATAGTATTTTGTACCTCTATAACTTATAAATAAGATCTTTTTTAAACAGAATTTTGTTGATTTTTTTACATTATCACACATTTGTATTAGGATTTATGACATAAAAGCAAGGAAGGGATTAGTTATTCAGAGGGGGAAAGAAAGTCAACAGAAATGACCAGTTTGGAATAATCAGTGTTGTGCCAGAGATTTTATATTGCAAATACCTCAGTGCTGATTCCAACTATCAGCCCCATATAGTTACATAGGTTTTTGCTCCATAGCTTTCCTTACTGGTATTCATATCTCTTCATTTTAGCTTCTTATCATTGAGAATATTGACCTAAGCTAAATAACCCCAGAAGAAACCCGTGATGTGGGAATTTTAGTTAGCATTTACTCCATCCCAAAGGAAAGGTAGAATATCAATTTAAAATATTCCTCATACATTTAGGTTCAAAATTTTCCTTCAGAGATACACAGAAAATAGAAAGTAAGTCATTTAGAATCTAAAGACAGGGTTTCATCTAAAAATGTCTGGATATTCCTTCGTTTAAGGGCCCTTAAATTCAGATATAAGGCTTGTGAGGCAAGGAAGGTTCAAACCCAGACTGAGTATAACTTGCCTGTGTTTCTGACACCTTTGCCCTAAATAATCCCACAAGTCGAGCTTACACACCCTTCAAATATAGAAGAAATGAGCTCATTAAATTTTAATTGTCAACATGATCCATCTAATTATGTTGTCTTAACTCATGATTGCTGTATAATAAATTTAATTACTTTAGCTTTCCTTTCTATTTAATATACACACACACACACACACACACACACACACACACACACACACACATATACTGGTTTCCAGTGAGCGCAGAGTTGCAGACTACTGTGAACAAGGGAAATGAATAACCCTTAATTTTCAAATCATGACCTCATTAGAGCACATGTGTATGTGTGTGGGCATGTGTGTGTAAAATTTGTTATTCTAAGGAGAAATGTAACACCTTTACAATTAGACCTCCCCTTGGGCCTCAAGGGTATCCTAATAAAGAAAATTTCATACATTGATGTGCTTCCCATCACTTCATTTCTTTGTTCTATCATCCTGTTGTTAATAACACCCTGCAGCAAAAAAATGTTTGTGAAGCTAAGAGCTGTCCAGATAAGAGAAAAGGTCATGACCCCCCTCCTGCGGGTTCATCAGCAAACGAACAGCAATCTGAAAGTAAGAGGATGCCTGTCAATATGGAGTGGGCAGGCGCAGCATACCGTCAAATTGAAGGCAGCGGATGCTCACACAGTTGTACTGAGCTCCAACCTTAACCCCAAATCAATAATCACCAAAGTATTACAATATGAAGTGACTGAATCATTGGGGCAGGGGTGGAGGGAGGAGACATTTGGATGAAGCTTTATAAATGTTAAAAGTAAGGAATGTGGGATGTTACTTATCATATTTGGATTTCTAAGATGACTGTTCCAGACAATTAAGTGAATAAAATGGCTGTGGAGAGCCTAAGGCATGTGAGTCCCATTTTACTAACACAGTGTGGTGGGTTTCTGAACCTTCTAACTCAGGAAAATGGAGAATGTGAAGCTGCTTGCTCAGTTTCAGGCCCAAAATTTGAGTGCAATGAGGAATATTTATATATATTCATTTTATTGCTTAGATAATTGCACAAACAGCATATGTGTCATAAGACAAATGTCATTCTTATGATGGAGAGGAGTAAAAATCCTTACAGACTAGATTTTTTAAAGACATGAGTGAAGAGTAATAGTTTTTTTTTCCTTTGTTCAGATTGGTTTAAATAAAGCCCCCTGTCTTTTCCTGGAGCTCTCGGCTTTGAGGCATTTTATGAGAAAACCCTCCTCTTCCAGGAAGACTTCTGAGATCAGGTGGAATAAGAGAATTTCCCTATCCATCGGCTTAAATACTAACTGCCCTCAGGCAACTAGTATTTCTAATACAAAAATTAAATAATGCACAATAAAAAATGTGAGATTTTAATTAAAAATATACAAAACTTGTATGTTTATAAGCTGCTTCTGTAGGTATAATTGTTACTCTTCTGTTTATTATAAATTCCTGAATAATATTTCTTTTGGAGGAGGGGGAACCACAGAAAAACTATAAAACATATTGTTAGAATAAATATAGTTGGTAATAATGAGAGTTTTTTTCTTGTATTTACTTTTAAAAGTGTAAATGTTTTGCTCTTTCTAGTAATCTATTTGATTTCATTATTTTCTGTTTTGTCTGTTTCTGTATATGTATAATGTATGTATCTACTTATATACATATATCTATTCATGTGTATGTATCTATGTATGTATCTGTTATCTATCTATTTCTTTTTTTAAATATATGTTTGATTTCATAGAAAGGGAGAGGCAGAGAGATAGAAACATCAATGATGAGAATCATTGATTGACTGCCTCCTGCATACCCCACACTGGGGATCGAGCCCACAACCTGGGCATGTGCCTTGACTGAGAATCAAACTGTGCACCTCCTGGTTCATAGGTCGATGCTCAACCACTGAGCCACACCTGTCGGGCTATCTATTTCTGATTCCATTTACTTGTGCTGCTGGTGGCCTAAGAAGTCCAGAATTGGGAACTTCCCTGCTTGCTATCTTAATAAGCAAAAACTTAAAATCTTGTTCCTTCCAACATTCAACCTTAGGTAAAAATCTAAGAACATTGGATGAGATTAAACAATCAAGTTCCATAAGGTTCTGTCAGATAACTTAGGTAGGCCTGAAAAATAGAACTGAGAGGAGGCTTTTTGCTTGTCATGATGTTTCAATGTGCCTGACTATTCATAAAACTTAGTCAGTTGATAGAAAATCCCACCTTGAAATTCCCTCTTAATTATTACTTCTCTTAAAGCTCAAGATATCTTATACTTCCTTTGATGACACTCCCTCCCCATACAGGCAGATACAAACACATATGCATGGACAACAAAAATACCTGCACAACACCTTTGCCAAAGCATACTTATGCTATAAATAAAAATAAACAAGAATAAGGAATCTATCTGCTGGAAATAAGACTATTCAGATTTCTCCCCTACGTTTCCAAAAGACATTCAGATGTTACGTAGAGAGAGGTAGGGGTAGGGAGTGAAGACCAAGCAAACTATAAAACACCCATAGGGAAGCTGGCCAGGGAATACTGGAGGACCTTTCTCAGTTGCTGGTCAGTATTCTTTGAAGTGCATATGCTGCAGTGATGTGTGGGTGCCTGGAGCTCAGCTAGAATGCCAAATCCATTTTCTCTGTCTGATAACACAGGAGACCTTTTGCAAAGACAGAGGCATAGACAAAAATCATTGCAGCTCTCATATTGTGGACCAGGAGGTTTATTAAAGATTTTACTACCATTTCCAGGGAGGAATACAATCTAAGAATATTAAATTCAATTAAATATTCAAGTTTTAAGGTTCATGAATTTCTGACATTACATAAGAAAACGATAACTTTATTTTTCTTGTAAGTAAACAGGTTTTCTTTGCAATGTAGAGAATAGTTTCTTAGCCTAGACTTCAGAATCAAGTCTTTCTCAAGTCAGGGAGCAGCCTACGTGGTGAGCACAGTGAAAGGGGCCGCGACATTCGGGGCACACCAGAGAGTGCCGGGGAAGTTGCAGGAGTGAAGGGTGCGAGGGAAGGAGTTCTGTCTTTTGATTAACAATTGCTTAAGCAACTAGATGGAGAAAGCATTTACAGAAAAATTCAGGTCAGCCTATACCAGGTCAACTTCTATGCCTTGAATAGAATACAGAATTCCCATTCAGTACATAGCACAATGCTCTTCACACAGGAATAAATCAATAAATGCTGTTGACTGGTGACTGACTTTACTTAATGTCTACCCTTTACGTGCCTCAAACTGCTTTGACAGTATTCACTCACGGATTTTTTTTTTTAACAACTCATTGTAAAGTGTAAAATTTCTTCCTCTCCCCCATAATTAAGCAAATAAGGCAGTTAGCAGAATGGGTTCTAGGCTTCCCTTCCTCACTGATATTGTCCAAGTTATATCACTTTTATGGGCCAGTTTCTTTCCCTGTGAAACAATGTTTTTGAACCAAGGAACTTTGAAAGTCAAGGATTCTTCCAGTCCAAACAAACAAGCAAACAACCAACCATACAAAACAAAAACTCTTGGGAGCTGATATCAGGCAGTGTGGTCATTGCAAAAAAGCAACAACATCCCTTAGCAACATTATTGTGGTATTATTATCAAATTTAACATTGGTTGTGCTTAGCACTGTGCTTAGTGCATGGTCTCATTTAATCCTCACACTAAGCATATGAGGTAGGTGCTATTACTCTTCCCATTTTATAGGGAACGCAGAGAAAAATTTACAAAGTTGGCCATGCTCACACAATTGTGAGTGGTGGGTCCATTAGTTATTGCATGTTGAATTAGATTGCAAGACCTTTTACGAGTTCTCTCTTTTCTTTATCTTCCTGCATCTTCCTCCCCTTCCTCATACCAATACATACACATGCAAATACACAACACACACACACACACACACACGGATGTATGTCCACACACATGTACACACCATACCACACTGCCTTGTCCATAGAAATCTTTGATATATCTCAAACACTTGAACCCATAAAACTCTAAAATCAAATCCAGTCTATTAATTTAAAGGAATGGCAAATTCAATCATCCTCAATATTATCTTGAGATATAACCCATAACAAAATTTTTATTTTTCCCCCCAAAGTGTCCCAATTTATATGTGACAAGGTCCCAAATTATGTAAGTAACTAGAATTATATATATGACAAGGTTGATTTTCCTGTGTGACAGGTTGAATCAGTATCATTACTTTATAGTCACATCTCACGTTTTCCTAAATTACTGAACCAGGAGAAAATGAGAACATCAAATTATTCTCTGAAGGGAATCTCATCTGAGTCAATATTTTATCAGAGTCTCTGATAAGTATTGATTCATGGATTGATGGACTGATTTGAATCTGAGCCTATACCAGACTTGTTAGGATACACTTCTTCATTAAACTTTTGGGGGAGCAGAGCAGATTCTTTTTGATTTCATATTTTAATGATTGGTTGTCAGCAAAGAAGACTCTCAGAAGTAGGGCTTTTTGGGGGATCCCGATGTGAATTTATGTTACTTTTCCCATACCACTGCTCTATTAAAAATATAAGTAAAAGGGTCCCAGTGTATTTTCTTTTTATTGCTCACCCCAAAGACGTGTCAGTTGCCTTTTTATTCAGGTTTACATCAAGGCTATGACTTCTGGCCTTACCTGTTCAGATCAGTGGTCAGTGTGGAATCCTCTTTCCCCCAACATTAACCCTGAAAATGAAAATTAGAAGAATCCTGGCAGTCCTTTTGTTTATCATGCAAAGCTAAAGCCTCTGGCTTGCTAGCTGCTTGAGGAAATTAGACTCCATCCTGCTGCAGGCCACATTGTCAGGAACACCGATTTCTTAGGGAGCAAAGAAATTTGGATAATCGGCAACTTCCTGGGTGCCTGAGAGTCTAAAGCAAAGAAGTTGGATAGAACAAGTAGTGGAGGATCCCAAGACCAAGTCTCCCTTAGAGTTATAACACAGGTCATCATAGCCAATGAGGGCAGGTCTCTTTCTACTACTACTCAAATGGGGGTGGGAGGTGGCAGGGCTTAGAGGAGGCCTAGAGAATAAAACTAACACTTTTCTGAGCCCTGATCAATTGTCAGAACCCTTTTTTTCCTATCCTTCTAAGTATATACATTTTCTTACCCTGCTGTGAAGGCTTACCTGGCACAGATGACTTCTGAAAAAATGCCCCATCAGCAAGTTGGCAAGCTTATTACCTTGTTAATTTGGGTCACTGCTCGCTAATAATTTAGCCAATAACATGGTATTTTTTTTAACAAGGCATTTACTGCATTTATTATTTCTTTTGGCTAGAGCTATAATAAATACTGTTAAATTTATTAATTTATGAAGCTTTTATCTAATACAAATGCATTGGCCCTGGTCTTAAATTTTTAAGTCTTTATATTCATATTCTATTGCTGTCATGTTTTCCAAACTCTGAGATACAAGGTTTCCCTGTCCCAAGTACCTTCATCTGTAACAATACCTATCTTACAAGACTATTTTAAGGATTAAAGGAGATAATATATAGGAAATTGACACAAATACATATAAGAATTTGCAACAGGGAAAATAAATTATTTAACACATCGTGTTGAAACAATTCAGTAGTCATCTGGAAAAAATTAAATTTTATTCCTACTTAATTTAAACTTATATAAATGTCAGGTGGTTTAAATATTTAATTATATATATCAAATAAAACCATAAAATACTAGAAGAAAACATGAATTGACCTTGAGTGAGGATGTCCTTTGTAAGCATAATCTGAACACCATAACAAAAATAAAAGATTGATAATTATTGACTATAGTACATTAAAAAGAAAACCTATCTGGGAAACCAAACACCATAAAAAAGTTAAAATAAAAACAGGAAAATATCTACAATTTACATCACAGAGGGATTATTTTCTTACTATATAAATGCCTCATATGAATCAGTAAAATAAAAGTGGGTAAATAATATGAACAGATAATTCACAGCAAAGGAAATACAAATGGCTCAAAACAGGTTCAACCTTGTGCTTAACGAGAAACTTGCAAATTAAAGCTGTAAAGGAGAATTGCAAATTAAAACTATGGTGTGTTAGTGGTTTTAAAATGTTATAATTGTTATGTTACCAGTTGTTGACATTGTACTATGTATGTTTGATAGATAGGTTAGCTATATAAATATATAAATATGATATATACTATATATACATAGAGACATATGATACAGGAGCCTATAAAAGATTATACATTGCATTTAGTTTTCATGTTTCTTTTTTCTCATTTAATCTAGAAAAATTCTTGGTTTTTTTTTTGTATTGACAGTTTTGAAGAGTCAAGGCTAATTTTCTTTTAGAACATCCCACAAAAATAAAACCTATATCAGAAAGCTCTCCTTCCCATCCCTATTCCTTTAACTCTATTCCTACTTACCCCTAAAGGGACTATTTTTATTATTTTCTGATGTGTTTCCTTTTGCAAAAATAAGAATATATACGTATATATATATATTTCTCTTTTTTCATATGTAGAAGTATTTACTATTTATACACTCCTTTGCACTTTGCTTTTTAATTTAATAATCTATACATACCAGTTCATTGAGATCTTCCTCATCCTTTTAGATGGCTGTGTAGAAGCAACAGTTTATTTAGCCAGAATCTAGTGATAAGCATATAGGTTATTTCCAATATTTTGCTGCTATAATAATGCTGGAATGAGTAACTTTATGCTTATGTTGTTATAAAAGTAAACTATCAGTTTTTGAAACATGGTAGCATGTTTTCATCATGATGCCTTCTGTGCATATCATGATGTATTTTATAACCTGCAGAGACTTTTGGCAACCAGTATATGTAAATGGCAGAAGTAATGATTCATCACTATGGGACAGGCATATCTTAAGATCATTATATAATCTTTTGAAGTATTATATGTATGCTATTTTATTAGGCCACACAAGCATAAGGAAAGGGTATACATTGCTCTCTTCTTCTTTCACCTTTCCTGTTAACTTGATATTTTGTCAAAAAAATGAGGGGACATATTAATACTCTTAATATGCTTATAAGCAAGTGATGGCCACTATTTAGAAATAACATACAATCCAGGCAAATTCAAACTTTAGGATCTTATCAAAGAAAAATATGAAGACTTTGACTAAGTGCAGAAATTTAATATCAAAGCCTCCACTGAAAATTTCCCGAAAATTTCTTTCTGCAGTTTTATGGGAATGCAGGAACCTAGAAACACGCTAAAGTCACTTTGCCCTTTTTATAAAGTCATCCTACTTTGCTTGTAAGTAGTTGGAATTCCACAAATTCCTTTTATTCCTGAAAACCTTTTTGTATCAAGTGCTTGCTTTGGGGCATGTTGCTGGTGCTCCATATCTCTGTTTTCTAAGGATCCCCAGGGGACCAGATGGAGTGATGGTGAGAAACAGAGCAGATCATAGCCTGCCCTGCCTCCAACCCTGTTTCTCATTTTGTTCTTTCTCAGACTCCAAGTCTTCTGCATTGTTCATTCTCAAGCATAGTGTCTTCTGTGGAGCAGGAGTGCCAAGGTTGTCCGTGAACCACCTGGAAGTGGTGCTGTTGGCATGGCAGCAAGTTGGAAGCCAATGCTGCCATCTACATGGCAGTCTCTAGACACTGACCCCACTCCTGTCTGTGTGGTCACCAAATCTTCTCTAACCCATCCTGTCCTCTGTCCTCTCCCCTCCTGCTAGTCCATGGGATTCTGTCTAGGAACAAAAGCTTTGCTCTTATCTCATATTCTCCTAAATTTCTTATCCATGCATCCAAATTCTTGTCATTTTTTAAGACCTCGGCTTTTGAATCTCAAATACCAAAAATCTGGCTTGCCAAGACATCCCTCTCTTGAGGCAATGAATGCAGACTGTCTAAGTGATGGGGGAAAGGATAAAGGAGAACCATTTCTGTTAATATTAGGTATTTCTTCATGCCAAATGCCGTGGCTCTCTTGTCCCATTCTCCTCACTTGCTTCCCCTTAAGATTGTCATCGGAAAATCATCATCTGCCAAAAGAGATTCAGAAATGGTCTTACTTTCAACATTATTATTTACTAGAGGGCAATGGTACAGCAGGAGCTTTATTTAAGTGTTTTTAAAGCCTTTTATGGCCATTATCCATCTCTTATCCTTGGTCATTGCTCATCTCAAAGTCCAAATCTTGATCTTTGGAGAGACAAATAGAGCCGGCACTAAATCCTGGTTCTGAAAGAGAATAAGACGTTACATTTAGTTTCAACATCTGTAAAATGGGAATAAAGTACTTATTTTACAGATTTATAATTAGGATTTAATAAATTATATTTATAGTGCCTAGCACAGATCAGCACCTCCTTGCTTCTGCTTTTGTAGCACTTTTTCTCTCTCCCCAAATATGTATCTATTGCTCAAATATTACAATTAGCGATAATAAAGAAAATTAAATCGATTCAAAGGTAATGCCCTACAATCTCATAATCATTTGATTATTTAAATTTCCAAGTTTCATTTCTGTCTAGCACTGAAGGATCTTTATAGTCTGTAGTGAAAAAGGCACATTTTAAAAATGAATTTTCATATTAATGTATTAATGTAATGCAGTATTCTTTTAGAGTGGCTTCATCAGTTCTATTTTGTGACATTTTTAAGTCTTGAGATCTGATGAATTGAGGTGGGGCTAAGTTGAAGGTGAACAGAGAAAGAAGAGAAAAAATAAAAAGGTGAGATGGGGTGATGGGGACTAAAGAAAGAGAGCTGTAAGGATAAAGGCAGGAGGGTCGCACATTGTCCTGTAAAATAGACCTGGTGAAGCATCCTCTCTAAGATGGCTTTCTTCTTTTCTTACCTTCTGTGATAAGATACATTTTCTTTTCAGGTTGTGATTATGGATTAATTTATGACTTTCCTTAATTGTCTGAGCAATGCAGGGTTAATGTCCTGGTAAGGACAAGTTCTCTTTTACTTTATGAGAGCAATCACTCAACGAAAATTAGGCTATTACTTTTTATCTCCCTCTCCTTGGCAATGCCTGATACCATGGAACACTTCTGCAAATTTTCTTCCCCTCCTGCTGTGTTAGAGAGTAGATCTCAATTTCGCTTTGACACTTTGAATATTTCCTGATAGTTGATAACAAGACTGAACTCCAGAAATGTCATCTGATAAATCAGGTTGGAGCAGTATATGTTCCCAGGGCTGTGAAGGTTCCTTGTTGAGTAAATGTTGATTCTAGGGGAAGCTACCAGTAAGAGGGAATTAAGTACCAGAAGAGACCCAAGGGGTATGGCAACTCCCCTTCTGTTTCCCAAACCATTGAATTAGGGCTGAGGCAGACATAAAGTTGCCAAAAAGTACAGTTCGGGGGCCATAGATTAGCCTGGGGTTGATCCTTCCAAGTACTAGGTTAGAGCAAATATTTAATTATTCTTAACCTCAGTTTTCTCATCTATAGAATGAGGAGAAATATACCTACCTTGTTGGATTCTTTCACTAGCGATTGATTAATTTTATGAACACTCATTGGATTCTATTCCATATCACTTTACTCCACATAACTTTATTAGTTTTAATGGAATGTCTTAGATAGGCTTGCTAGAGCAGACCTTGAGACAAGGATTTCCCTGGAAATGATTTATAAAGGAATGCGTCCAGAAGAAACCTATAATGAAGGGGTAGAAATACCGAAGGGGAAGGAGCCAAGCAAGGTGCGATTTTTCAGTCAAGTTTTGCAGAGGGTAGGTTTAGCCTGATACCACAGGAGAACCCAGAGTGTAAGTTATACCCCAGTATGTGTTTCAACTAATGGCAAAGGGATCTGAGCTTCTGTACTCTAGTCCCATTAGTCAGTGGGGAAGGTGTGTCCTCTGGATGAAGGGTGAATATAAACTCCAGCTCTTGGTCTGTGTAGGCAAAACGGCTCTGTTGACTTAAAGTTAGTCCTCCAAAGAGGGTCGCAGACGTGGGCTATTAGAAGATTAGAGAAGGCAGATAAGGGAAACCTAGGGACCGAAAGGAGATTCCAGTGTCCCTAGGGGATACAGCAGTGAACAAAACCAACATGGTCTCTGACCTCATAGGTTTTATACTCTTAAGAGGAGATACAGATGAGTGAACAGGCAATGCAATGCTATGAGTGCTGTTATGGAGGAAGGTCAAGGTGCTATGGGAGCACAAAGGAGGGGTCCAGGGAAAGGATCAAGGAAGTCTCCCCAACGGAAGTGATGAATAGGACCTACCCAGGCAGGGAAGTACTTTGGTCATGCTGTGCCAGGAAAGAAGCACCATATAAAGAGGACACTTGTAGAGAGCCCAGCTTAGAAAAGAATGTCATATCCACTTGAAAGGTTAGATAGAAGTCTGGCTGTAGCATTTGAGGTACCAGGGCCTAGGTAAGTATGGTTCTGTGATGTGTGCAGGACTGTGAAACCTGGCTCTTGGGCTTATGATCTACAAAGAGAAGGAGGATGCCATGTCCTCAGGAAAACCTCATTTATTGATTCATTTAACAAGTATTTATTAAGTACTTCTATGTGCCAAGCACTTTTGGAGATACTACAGGGAATAAAAGTCAAGAAAACCTGTCTGTCTGAAGCTTAACTTGTCAGGGAAGCCAGGCAGTAAGCAAATAAGTATATAGTATGTCAGTGGTGATGAAGTCTAGGGAGAAAGATAAGGCAACATCAGGGTGATAGAGAGGCTGAGGATGGGATGGGAGGGCTAGGTTACATCAGGTGGTCAGGAAAGGCATCTTAGATAAGATGGCATTTTAGCAAAAATGTGGAGTGCTTCATACACAAAGCTGGAACAAGCCAGGCCATGGGACTCTCACATTTCCTCTCAGCACCCTCCACCCCCTTTCCCCTGCGCCATTCTCCATGCTGTTCCCTGGTCCTGGCTCTAGTGTCTCAATCCCAGACAAGTAACAGCTGGCCTCATCCTTTGTTTCTCTGCCCCCGCCCCTCCACAATTCTCCTTATACATAATTGTTGCTGCTCATTCCTGCCAGACTGTTATCTGGTTCCCAACATGTTCCTCCTCACAAACCTTTAGAGAAATTAATTTTCACAGAATAAAGTCCATGCTGCTGACTGAGGCATTCAAAGTCTTCAAGGATCAAGTCCCCACTCACCTCCTCAGCTGTCTCTCCTGCTGTTGCCTTTATCAAACCTCCCTCTCGAATGAAAAAAAAACTCCTACTTCCCAAGTCCAACACTGCTTTCCCTTCTCACACTGTGGACCTTTTGTTCCCATTCCTTCCCCTTAGAACATTCTTCCCAAGCTCTTCCTTCCAAAATCCTACTCTTCAAGACTCATGCCATTCTGTATCCCTGAAGATTTCTTCATCTCCTTGAGGATATCTGCACATCTCTTTTTCATTTTATATTATCGTTTCTTTCCTACTAGATTGTAAGCATGACCCAAAATAGACTATCGGAGGGAGTAGCAGGGGAACAAGGTCAACTGCAATTGGGAGCCATGCAGGTAGCATAAAGGAGTATCCTAGTATGTGAATACAGGACAGTAGGGTGGAGTGGGGGCTCTGGAGAACTGGAAAGTACATACCTTATCCAAAGTCACTCACATCTTTTACATCTTTTTTTTTAAAAATCATCATGCCAGCTAACCAAAGCTCATGTACTTGGACCATGTATCTGTAACTTCTGGAATAAGGGTTAAGGAATCAGATTGATATGGACTTAAGTTCTGGCTGTTTTCCTTATTAGATGTGCAAATTTTAGCAGGTTATTTAACTCCTTTAATTCTCTGTTTCTTCATTGGTGTCTTGTGGGTATTAGTTACCTTCTCAAAGCATCAATGAGAAAGCTATATTCAGTGTTTGACATATAGTAGGTGTTCAAATACTATCTGTTATTTATGCCTTTCATGATGTCAAGCACAGTGCTCATCACACGGTAAGTCTCCACTACTGTTTGCTGCATTAGACTATTTTATATAAGGGCCTAGAGAGTAAAGACATCAACTAAAGGATGTCCCAGCCATAAGTAATAAGAGTATTGAGAGGGAAACATTGCATATGGGACAGAAGTGTCAGGGGAGGCCCATGGAGGAGGTCAAGCTTGTGGTCTGTGCTAAGACTGGATAGAGTTTAAGTGAGTAACTGAGAGGGAAATGGCAGAAGAGCATACATGAAGACAGAGATAAGTGAGTGAGGAAGAGACCATCCTGGCCCCTTTGGTTGGCGACATCTTAAAAACATCATCACTGCTGAGGTATAGGGCTAGATTAAACCACTTAATAGAATCCCATTTTCTTTAGCCAGAGGGCTAAAGAAGAGCAATAATGTGAGCAAGAAAAGAAATCTATGGATTATTATCCAAAAGCTGAAAAGTATTACAAAGGAAAAAACAAAAACAGCATATAAAAGATTTAAAAAGGTGTAGCATCTAGCTGTTGTAGGAATGTTTTGCATATAATAAAATAGAAAGAGTTAAGGGTGACTCACATTTGTTAGAAGCATAAAATCAGTAATATTTCTAAAAAAATGTGGTTAGCATATCTTTAAAAAGTTTCAAATGAAATTTGAAATATTTAGTTACATAAATTGGATTTTTCTGTTTCATGCCAGAATTGAGCCAAAACCAGTTGGTTATATTAGGTTGCCATTTGAAATCTTTCTAATACATATAACTTTATACCTTTATGCTCCAAATGACATAGTTTCCATATTTTATTGATATTTCCATTTATATTGAAAACTCTTTGAAAATAGTTTATGTGAAATAATATTAGAACAGATACTGTTCTGACTGAATTTTCAAGGAGGCTCTTTTAAAAGTCCCCATTGTTTCTGTGAAACAAAAGCCCCATCATAATGAATCAAATTGCAATTAGAAGTAATGTTCTCCCTCCCCAATGGATGATCTTAATAGATATAACATACTCGTCTTATTGCTAATATTTAATTTAAAAGAACATCTTTCAGAATTAGCATAAGAACTTGACACATGATTTATGGCCCAAGCATTCAGCATACATGTTACATTCTGTGATATTAGTCATAGTGTTTGTCATTCAGACATCAGTGGTTATTCTCAGGAGAATTTCATTGTAGAAAATCATATTAAAAATAACTCTTATATAAAACCAAACATATTATTTGGTGGTAAGTTGTATAATAAAACAACTTAAAGTAGGTCATGAAAAACATTAATTACAAATCAAAGAAAGGTACACACAAATTTCTAGAACTCTTTTTCTTTGGCAAATTCAGTTGACATGGGAAAGGTCTCGACGTTCTGATTCTATTCCTCGAATAGGTTCCAGAAGACCCTGTCTCCCCTTGCATTAATAGCTTAAAGCCAGAATTATCTTAGGGTTCCTCTTATGAAGTCATGAAAAGCATTTTTTGAGCCTTGAGATTTCAAGACCGTACTTTTAAAGACCAGATAAATACAGACAATGGAAATGTTCACTACCTCTAAACAGAACATAAGCTGTAATTGCCAGAAACTGGATTTCTCCCATCATGCCTTGTGGTCCATTGAGTTCATTCAAGATGTAATTGGAAAACAAATAGAGCAGCACCATCCTCTGGACAGACAAGAGTGCTTGTGTTGGGAACAGGGTGTTGTATAGTGTTACAGCCTTTATTTCCATTGACACTCCTCATTCTAAACTAGTAAAGTACAATGCTACACCTTTTGCAAGCCTATCACAATATTTAAAGTGCATATACTGCCTTCCCATAAAATTCTAAGGAATATTTTAACAGCAATTAAGTGCAAAAATAATACGAGTTCTGAGAAGCAGGTCCTGCTCATGACCATAATGGTGGGCTAATTTGTTCCCCTCATGAACTAGCCAAAGGCAACAACGGAAGCTGAGCACTTGAGCTCCAAATACTGAGTTCTCCTTTCTGTAGTAGAGTGACTGGCAGTAGATTCTTCTCACCCTGTTCTCCTCAGTGTTCATTAAACAAAAACAAACAAAACCCTCCCTAATCAACAGTGAAACATGACTAAAAGGAGAAAATCCTCTTGGAGTTAGAGAAACCACGTTTGAGGATTTGAGGATGAACCAGCCTTTTGTGTAAGCAGCCAAGTGGAATTGTTGGGCTTTGATGTTGGAAAGTACTTGGCTTGAATGTCAGCTTTGTCTTTGGCAAGTTTCTTCATCCATGAAATGGGGCTAATAACACCTCCTTCATAGGCGTGTTGCAATGATCAATTGAGATATCCCATGACATGTGCCTGGCCATATATCATCAACAAGACACAGTTGTTTGAGAACTACCTATATAGGATGCCAGGATCTCACACAATAGAAAGAGATGGCTTTGTTCTTGCCACTGGGGCAAGGTCATGTTCCAGGCATCTTTACCATGTGTCACTATTGCAGCAAAGCATCACATGAGTCAGTAGAAAGATAGCCGAATGGGAGAGTTCAACTTACCACATTAATCAGTGGGTCATTGGTGAGCACTCAGTGCTTTTTCCTGGAATTCCTTCAACAAATGTGGATTAGATGCCTACTATGTACTAGTACACCAGGCAGAAGCCCAGTTAGAGTGGCTCTAGATGTGGCTAAGAAATGCTCTGTTCTGTTCCCAGGAAGATTGGGGAGATAGTTATGTGAACTAGTAAAGACAATCTGGTGTGATGAAAGTGGTCATTAAGCTGCTCATTACATGTTGGGGGCACAGGCACTGGTTTTGACATTGGGGGAGACTATAAAGGAGTTGATTTGAATTGAGCCTGAAGAATGAGTGGAATTCAAGGAAAAGGGCATGTGCATAAGCTTGGAGGTGCAAAACAGCATTATGAGGAAACTCTTTTAGAGTGGTTGAAACAGATAATATGGTGGGGAGTCTATGGGGCCTGTCTTAAAGGGCTCCCTTTGTCCTTTATCTAGTAAGCAGTGTGTGGGAGGCTCTGAGCAGTGGTGCTGGTGATGGAGGAGGCAGGGCACTTTCTTACAAGGCTGTAAGGAGTAGTCAAGCAAGAGATAATGAGAGCTCAGACCAGGACAGAGGCCTGTATTTGCTGTAGGGGTGAAGGAGAGAAAGGATGCAAGAATGAACCTGACATTTCTAGCTCGAGCTATGGGATGGCAACATTGTCATCATTAACCTTGGCTGACTAGCTGCCTATCCCCTCAGGTTTTGAGGTTTTGCTACCTGCTTGAGTACCTCTTCTGTTTCTTAAACAACTCGAGCAGTCCAAGGTCTGTCAGCAGCCTAGCCTCCTTCAGTGTCATCAGAGGGAGAGAATCATAGTGGAATGACTCAGATCATTCTCCGGGAGGGCTCCATTGTTACCTAGGCTAGCATTTCTCAATGTAGTCTGTGGACCCCTGTGGGTTCCAAGACCCTTCAGAGGATCTGCCAGCTCAGAACTATTTTCATAATAGGGCTAAGATGCTATTTGCTGTTTTTACTCTTATCTTTCACAGGTATTCGGATGTGCACTAACAACATTGCTTTGATGGAATATGTGCTTGGGTATTTTTGTGTTTTCTAGAATTTTCTAAGGATAGTAGCTTTAGGGTAAAAATATGAGCATTTTTACAAATGTCAGTACATTTTCAGTACTTCTGCTGTATCCTTAATAGCAGGCTATATTTGCTATATACCTGTAGCTTCACTAACATCCATTAAATCATGATTTTAAAGTTTTTCTTCTGTCTATGTGGAAGCATAGTAAGAAATATACTTTATTGCCTTGTTCTGCAATATTTTAAAAATATATACAAGTATTGTAAATATAAAAATATTTCTTAACTTTTAAATTTTATCTAAAAACCTTCTGGAAATTTAATATTTGAAATTAAAAATTAAAATAAATTATATCTATATTTAAGGTGAATTGTTGGCCTAAAAATGGGAAATTAGAAGAATAGCTTTTTCAATCCCCAGCTAACCCATCTATATCTAAAGATGATGAAAAAGGTGAAACTGCCTAAAGAGAGTTCACTGCTCATAGAAGGGAGGACTCTGGGTAGAGTTGTAAATAAGAAAAAAAAGTATGATGAAAGTTATCTTCCTTTTGTCTTTGGTGATGTTAATCATTAATTTTATTGTGTCATGTGCAATAGAACATTTTTGAATAGTATCACGGTGTCAGTGTGGTGATATTTTAGGATCAATCTTTCAGAGTTTAAAAAAAGTAATTGAGTATTTTACTATAGATATGAGATCTCTAAAACTAAACTATTTTCAAACTAGGAATAAAATAGTTATGGAAGCATCTAATAGGTAAATTATTTTATTGCATTGGCTAGAGAAGCACACATAATAGCTGAGAAACTAATCAAGCTGTGTGTATTTAAAGATTGAATGAATATCTCATCTGAAGATTTGTACTTTTGCCTTATAAACGAGTGAATATATGTTTGCTTGTATCCCTCTGGCATCCGCAACAAGGAATCATCAAAGAAGATGTTCTTTTATGTGAAACCTTGGCAACAAACACAAGTGGTACTGAAATATTCAAAAGTATTGAGTAACTTTTTTTTTTAATCTCACGGTTTATCTTGGAACAACTGTGTTGACATTTACACTAATAGTGCAAAGCAATGGTGGGTAAAACTGCAGGTGTTTTAGCAGACATGAAAGCAGTACCACCAAAGTGTCTTTTGTAGTCATTGTAATTCCTACCAGGCATTTGCAATTTTTAAAAAGCCAGAGTCACTTAAAAATTTCCTGGGCAAAGCTGTGAAATTATTAACTTTATTAAGTTTTAATTATTGAGTATATATCTTTATAATATTCTGTATTATAATATTGGACATATGCATAAAGCACATCTGCTTCATTCTGACTACAGTTGTCTTACGAAAAGCACTTGCACGATTATTTGAGTTGGGAGCTTATCTAGGCACCGTTGTTATAGGACATCATTTTTACTTGAAAGAATGACTGGGCAGACAAACTACGGGCTTTCAGGTTTTGGTATTTATCAGACATTATCTCCAAAATGAATGAAGTGAGCCTGTCTCATCAGGGACAAGTATGACAAAAGCAATCCTTCACCTGGCTCTAGCAATGTTAATAATTAACTTATTGTGTCATGTGCAACAGAAGATTTTTGAGTAGCATTATGGTGCCGGGTGTAGCATCATTTTGAGACCAATCTTTCAGAGTTTAAAGAAAAATAATTGAATATTTTAAATGTAAATGTGATAAGCTGACAGTATGTGTCACCAATGAGATAAAATTAAAGTTTTCAAGCAAATATTAGAGTTTTGGAAAGTTTAGCTCCACCACCATGAGCTTGAGAACCTTCCAGTACTCATAGACTTTTCTGAGAAGACACACAGTGGATAGTAAGGAATGTCACGCATTTAAATGTCTAGTTTAATGAGGCATAAAATTTACATATAGTAAAATTTAAACTTTCAGATATGTAGTTCTATTAGTTTTGGCAAATGTATAGTCAGGTGTGCATTTGATACCACAAATAGGATATAGAATATTTATATCAACCCCCAAAAGTCTCCAGGTGTTCCATTATAGTCAATTCTCTCCTCTCACTTCCAGGACTTAAATGCTATTAAATATTCCTATCTTCAGCTACATACATATCTGTGTGAGGCCAGATCGTCTTCATATACTTCAACCAGAATGACATAGTGGACCAGATTGGATGCAGAAGCAGATATGAGAATCCATCTGTCTTCTATTAAGCCTGACATGAAGGAGTATTGCAAAATTGCAAAACAAAGGCACCTATCTTGATAATTGTTTTGTTGTGGAAAATATATATTTTTATAGACACATATTATTTATGTTAATATGTAATGGGTTCATGGCTTTAAGTAATAAGTATATTTACATTTTATTTTTTTCTAATACAGTAAATATAAAAAGGTATAGTGCCTATAAACAAATGCTCTTTGCATCTTTGATAATCTTTAAGAGAGTAAAAGGTCCTGAGACCAAAAATTTTGAGAGCCGCTGACATAGGCAGATTGGCAGGTGTCACTGGAGAATGAGAACAGCTGGAGAGGGAGGACATCTGGGAGCAAATTGTTTCTCTGATTCCTTGGCTCATAGTAAGATCTCAATACATGGTTGTGGAATAAATGGAAGTTAGATCATAAGGCAATGTAGTCGGGCTAATCAAGAGAATGAAGTCTCTGAAATGAATAGATTATTTTATCAAGGTCCATTATCCTGGCTCAATGGGACATCCAGGTTGTTCCATCTGCTAACCCAGTTGATCTAGAAGAGACTGGGGGCGAGCTCAGGGTTGTTGCTGATGGTTGGGTCAAAAGTCTAAGCAAACCCTTCAGATATAACAAAATATCAAATGTCAATGGAGAAGCACAGCTCAGGGTCTGAGGCAGAAGTAGCCAGGTTTAGGGAGTCAGCTGGGAAGGATGGAAGGAGTTGATGTGGTGAGAGGACCAGGTAACTGGCCAACTAGTAGTTGAACCAGCAGATCTGGATTTGATCCGGGTCAGATGGAGACTTCTTCTGAGGCTGACATGGTCCTAGATCAGGTCCTTCAGTGGCAGAATCTGAGTGGTATCCCACTGGGAGTGGCAGGCAGCACATGGAGACTGGTGGTGGTGATGTTGGGGGAGAGAGTGGGAAGTGTTACTGGAATATTTCTCCTCACATTTCCCCTCTCATTTGACCTAACTCTAGAGATTGAGTTTTATTTAGTCCTGATCTTCAGTAGAGGCCATAGCTAGGTTTTGTTGGGGCAGGAAGCGGGATGGGACTGAATAGAGTGTCTCAGCACACTTGAGCTTCTGTGTCCCAGCCTCCTGACTCGCTCTCACATATACACTTATTGTCCAGTTATTATGCTAGGGGACACCTACTTATTTTGAAGCAGGTAATTTAAAAATAGATGCCCAGTGCTGCTGTCAAAATCACATTGACATCTCTTTGTCCTAAAAATGTAATAGTCTTTCTCTAAAATATGGCAAAGTCAGAGCTTTTAAATGTGTTTGTTAAAATAAAAGGTTAGATGGAAAAGGATTAAGTATAGGTTAACCTAGATTCTTTATTAATATTGTATTTGTGGTGACAGTGCATTACACATAATTCTATAGGAATTCTATTCTAATTTGGTAATAATTCATGTCCATGTATTCAGTATGACAGCATCATTAATTATGTTGCAATGAGTATGGAAAATATATAAGCTGTTAATACAAAGTATTACTAGAGGTTGTATCAAATTGTGCACGTTACTGAATAAATAGTAATATCAACACTTTAGATTTAATAAACCCAGCGAGTCCCCCAACCTGACAAATTTTTTCTTACAGTGTGTGTTGATAAATATAAATATTTACTATAGAAAATGCCAAGTATATAATTTGTCTGGAAGACTTTAGCCTCTTAGCAGGAGCATGGTTATTTGGTTACCTTCTGCTGTCTGCTTCCTATCTGCAAAGTGTGATTCCCCCCTTCTTCCTAATATCCTGTGAAGGTGCCAATTACCCCGCTGATTATCAGTTGAAAACTAAGCCTTGTGCAAAGGGAGCATCAATTATTTGTGAGCAGAGAGCTAAGGCTGCTGGAATCATAATAAAGGATGCTGGAGCTTCCAGCTAATAGAATATATCAAAAGGCAGTGTGTGGACCAAAGAGAGCACGTTTCAGAAGTCTATGCCTCAAAGATAAAATTAGGCCTGATTTGCAGGCTTCAATGCTATGTAACTTATGTAAGAATGTTGCTAATGTTAATGAAGAGAAATGGCAGGGCGTTTTCCTTTAATCCACATGGCTTTTTAACACACACTGTGGAATTATTCATACTACTGACTTTTCCTTCTGAGTCTGGGGTGTGTGTATGTTTGCTTTTTCCCAAAAGATGGCCAAACACCAGGGAAGTTAGAGCCCAGCTTCCTCAGCCCCTTTGTCTTCCACAGTGAGGAGCCTTTAAGGATGAGTTTGTAAACTTGTCATGATTGTTATGGCCTTGGAGTGGGACTTAACTTTCAATTTTAAAGAGGTGGTTAAAGAGATTGGTGGGTGTGGAAATGTCACCATCAGTTAAGTTGGTTTGGGAGGTTTATTTCCAATTCTATGAATAGGGTTTCCAACTGCTGAGAAGACCTTATACTTATCTCTCTCCTGATATTCATATAAAACTAGAACCTGATGCACGAAATTCATGCAAGAGTAGGCCTTCCTTCCCCTGGCTGCCCGCACCAGCTTCCCTATGGCCCGGGTCCTGGGCTTCTCTCTGGCCACCACAGGCACCTGGGACCCGGCTTCCCTCGCAGCCACAGTGGCTTGCCTTGACCTGAGGCAACTCTGGTGGCTGCCTCCGCCCTCGCAGCCCCGGCTTTGTCTGGAAGGTCATCCGGTCTAATTAGCATATTACGCTTTTATTATTATAGATAAGCTGTCTACTTAAACTTTCTGATTAAATTTATAAGGATGCCCCCCAAAATTTCGAAGGATTTGAATATGACTTTAATAGAAATGAAGAAGATGCTTTTACAGGCAGAATGCTAATCTCCAGTCTGCCACTAACCCTTTTTGTATGGGTGTGGAGAGAGAAAAATTTCCAGCTTGGTAAATGTACATGAGGATTCCTATTGCCTTGTTTTTAGAGTAGTTTTCAATGTACAGGAAAATTGCAAAGATAGAACATAGAGTCCCAGATATACCTGCACCCTGCTCCCCTATTGTTAACATTTTATGTTACCATGGAACATGTCACAACTAGGAAACCAATATTGATACATAATTATCTATTGATTTTTAATTTCCCCTGGGTTTTTGTTATTTGTAGGAGACTGTTCCATGTTAGGAATTTCTCCACTGTTCACTTATTATTATATTAATTTTTCCATATCAGTTATATTTAACAAGCCAGCTGACTGCCATTCAAGTGGATGGCCTATTTGCTCTTGATGGCGCTTTACCTTTAAGGATCCCAAGTGTAACCAAGTCCCTGTATTTCTCTCAGCCCCTGAGATCCTCAGGGATCAAGGTCAGATGCACTGAGTGATATTTCAATCTCAGGACCAGGAAATTGCTAATGAGAAAAGGCACTTTCGCAACCACCCCACTCAGTCCATGTATTTTACAGAGAGAGGAGGAAAGGAGGCCTGTGGAAGTGAGGTGACTCACCCAAGGTCACACACTGCTGGTGGCAGGGCCTGGACTGAAGCCCAGCCTCTTAACTCTTCTATACTTACGGCCTCTGATAAAATTTTCACAGTGACGCTTTTATTCTATTTATTATTTATGCCCTGCCTACTTTTAAAAAGAATTGGAGCCAGCATCTCTGTGATTTACTTTGCTTTGAACACAATATAGATCACTGGATCCTGCATGGTTTAAAAAAAATAATGCTCTCATCTATAATTATTTAACAAATGGTTCATATCACCTATCGCCACACTATTGATGCCTTGCACATAGTAGGCACCCAATAAATACAGGTAAAATGAGCAAATGCATAATGCTAGCTTGGGATTTATAAACAAAAAGAGTTCACTGCACAAGCATGGCTGAGTGAGCAGGAGGAAATACAATCCTCTATTCTTGACTCTGAAAAAGACAGGGCTGGTGAAACAGTGGAAAGAATGACGATTTTGGCTTATGATTCCCTGTATACAGTTCAATGAGCTGCAGAGGTGGAACACACATCGGTGGGGGCTGACCTGGCAGGAAGTGGTCCAAGTCCCAGGTGTGGCTCTAGGCAAGTTGCTGGCCTTCTCTGAGCGCGAGGTCCCTCACCTGTTAGGGTGTGATTACCCTTCTGTTTGGGCTGTTGCCACTGTTAAATGAGATAGCTATGAAAAAGTGATTTGCAAACACTACGATCTGTCAGAGGTGTAATTTATTAATCTCAAGGATTATTTAGAAGAAACTGTCAGCATTTAAGGGTAGATTTTTTTATGAAATACATTGAACCTCTGTTCCTGTTTTGCAAGTTATCCTAGCATAGTAAAAATGTTAGAAAAAGGAATATTGGCAATTGAAAAGGGAAATAAATAGATATAACTACAAAATAAAAAAAAAGTAATCCTCACCCAAGCGTATGTTTTTATTGATTTTTTTAGAAAAAGAGGGAGGGAGAGAGGAAGGGAGGAGGGAGGGAGAGAGAGAGAAAGAGAAGCATTGATCCACTGCCTCCAGTAAGCACCCCGGCCAGGGATTTAACTGTCAACCTAGGTATGTGCTCTGACCAGGAATCAAACCAGCAACCTCTTGGTGTATGGACGATGCTCCAACCAACCGATCCACCAGCCAGGGCCAAAATGGTTCATTAACTCAACCATGTGACAGAAAGCTGAGTCAAAAATGCCAAATATTTGGAACTAAACACTTTACTGATGGGTGAAGGGGAATGAGCAAGGCTAGAGTAGCCCACTAGCAGTTTTTGCCCTACCTTAGCTCAGGTTTTATCAGCCTGTTATTCGGGAGGTGGTGGAGAAACCTTGGCAAGCATGGAGGTTCTCTTTAGGTAAGCTGTGGTCTGTATTAATAGAAACCTTTTCCAAACAAAATACTCAAAGTGACTCTGCATTTCTGAGCCACAGCTTCCGGAGGTCAGACAAATCGAGGGCCGAATGAGAACCAACGGCAGTTGCACAAAACGGCTGCCAACATATGGTATCGCAAATTGCCCTCTTTAAGAGATCTTTGTTTTCACTAGCTGGGACTTGGTTCATTTAATGCTGCACTGCTCCAGACATGACTGAGAACTGGGTGACCTTGGTTTTGCCTTCTTGCCTGTATTTTCCTTAACATTTCCATGAAATTAGAGTTGGGACTAGCTCAGCCTACCCCATACAGGATGCTCTGACATCCATGTCTTCTCTGTTCCTTCATTTGTCCTTTTCATCCCATTTAAATGTGGCTTGACTGATATCTCATTCCCTTAGGGCCTGTTCCATGCCCCACACCTTAAAAACTCAACCCCTGTCCATGTAGAATAGAGTTAATGAGCCTCCATCCTGGGTAATAACATGCTCAAAGAATTGATTTGGGAAAAATCAGAGTTTGGTTTTAGAAAAGTTGGTATACATAGGATATCCATACAGATCTACCCCTCAGTCAGACAGATTGATAATCGGGAAAGAGGCCAGGACAGGGGATGTAAATTTTGGAATAATTTAGAGGAATCGAGATAAGACTGGGTGTGTGGCCCCAGAGGATGAAAGAGAGTGATGTTTGACAAGACAGGTAATGTTCCTGCTTCTCTGTTTGATCTCATAGTTTAATTGATACAAGACACTTTGTTTTGGGGACCTAAAGTTATGAGTTTGAAGAAATCTCAACATTTCCTTATAAAGTGGCAGAGAGGAAAAATTCCTTCATGACTAATAAATTTTGGGTTTTCATTCACTCATCCATTCAACCAACAAATATTTACTGTGTTCACTATTTACCAGGCACTGTTCTAGGAACTGGACATAAAACAACAAGCAGAACAGATAGTCACTGACTTCGTGGAAGTTACCTAATGGGAGGAGACAGATGATTAACAGAAAGTGGAATAAGACAGTAAATATGTTAAAAGGTGTTAAGTGCCTGGGAGAACAATAAAGTGGTGTAAGAGGAGTAGACGGGGTGGGAGTGGAGGCACTAGCTTACATAGGTGGTGAGGAGTGGACTCTCCTCGGTGATGTTTACCAGGGACCTGAATGAAATTAGAGTTGGGACTCGACACATTTCCTATCTTCCATGACCAGCCAGTCAGCTGAGGGCATCCTTACTGGGGTGTATGCCAGTGAGAACTAAGACATGGGATGTAAGAACCCATCCAGATTGGTACCTACACTATCCTGCTGCTCAATGCTGCTCATTGTCTCCCCATTGAAGACAGGTGGAGACACCTTTACTTTGGAGGCAGTTGTAGTTGGAATGAATCTGCTGCTTCGTTTAGGAAGAGAATAGCATTTAGTAGTACTTTCCTGTTCTGGGAGAGTTATGGAATAAGCTGTTCCATAGAAGGAATATTCCTCATTGCAAAATATTTTTTCAACTAGCATATCCCTTTAGTTCCTGAATTTAACTTAATAAAACATTTGGAGTGAAATCTTCTAGTATCTTTTCTACCTTGCACATATATCAAAAACAGTTTGTTGAGCAAGAAAGAAAAAAAATATATACCATATCTTTAAGGAAAGTTAAACATCTCCTAGTGCTACACCACAAGAAATTTCTCCTGGGATAAGTTGAACATAATCTAAGTCCTGTGCATTAAATTTATTTTGAATGGCAACTATTTATTAATAAAATATTTCAAGAAACTATTGAAATATTGTCTATTTTTTCCCCCTGAAATGAAGAGGATTCAGAATGATGGTTTTTTTTTTAATGCTTGTGTATTATTCTCATTGTCTTTTTGCCTTTTCTCTCAGTTTCAATCTGGTGGCCATGGCTGTGTCCTACTGTCAATGCCTAGGCGTTTAGTAGAATATTCTTCTACTTGAATAATTTTTGGCTTCTGATCTGCCATCCATAGACAGCGTAATAATTATGCTTGCAGAATTATATTTAGAGTATTAAATAACAATAACAATAAAAACCATAACATCACTTATGAGCACTTACTACATACTAGGCAGTATTCTAAACACTTTGTATATATGATCTCATTTAATCCTGTTGATAGTCTGATGAGGGACAAAAATTACTATCTCCATTTTACAGATAAGAACATCAAGGCTCAGAAGGGTGGCCCAACTTGTCCAATGTCTCACATGTGTAGGTGGGCGAAGAGCCAGGCAGCCTGACTGCAGGGCTAGGATGTGAGAAATTCTCACAGTGGGATGGTTGATACCACCTGTGTTTGTTTATCAAAGCTTCTCCCCCACCCTCACAACCCACTTGCCTCTTGTGCTCTGGATGGGGCAGTTACTAATTAGCAGGCTCCTGAAAAGTGAGGTATGTGGATAAAGGACTTGGTTTGACAAGAGAAGATGCTGTCTGAGAGGCACTGGACTTCTATGGCCTGGCCCTATCCCTTTGAAATAACAGTGTCTGAATTCTAATCCTCAATCTTCTTTTTATTCACTTCTTCAGAGAAAGGCCATGCATCTCTAGATCGTTGTTTTTCCAGCTATAAAATTTAATATTGTAGAGTTTTATACAAAGTTGAAATGAGAAAGAAATATAAAAATATTTAAAGCACCTCATATTTCTTTGTTCCCTATTATGAATAAGGAATTATTTACCATATGCTTTTTGTAGAGGCTTCTATTAATGGAACCTTATACAGTTTTTAAAAAATATTGTTTTATTGATTTGAGAGAGAGAAAGGGAGAAGGAGAGAGAGAGAGAGAGAGAAAGAGAGAGAGAGAGAGAGAGAGAGAAAGAGAAGCATAGATCGGTCACCTCCTGTATGACCCCCACTGGGGATCGCGCCCACAACCCAGGCATGTGCCCTGATCAGGAATCGAACCAGTGATCTCTTGGTGCATGGGACCATGCTCAACTGAGCCACACTGGCCAGGGCAAAGGACCATGCTCAACAGCCACACCGGCCAGCGCAAGGAACCTTATACAGTTTTAACTTATTAAATGAAGCCACTTATTTTTTTAAAATGTTATTTTTACCATTTCATACATTTTCTATCACAGAAAATATTTTTGTGTATTAATATTTCTCAACCATAATTCTGGTATCTTTTCTACATTGCACTGTCTGTCCATGCAGAATTGACCAGAAGCTCAAGTGTATAATGGAATCCTTCATTTAAATTTAGAAATTGGTAAACAAAGCAAAGATAGGAGCCTCAAAGTCTGTGGTAGTGAAGCTAACAATCTTTTTGGCTTTTAAACAAACGTAAATACTCTAAAACTTGCTCTTAGCAAGTAACTTCATAATTAGGTTAATGTAATAGCACTTTGTCCTTTTGTATCACATTTCAGTTGAAGACCTAGAAGGGATTTTAACAAATGCAAGTGCTTTTTACCTTGGTTCCTGTAAAACAGGATGCTTGGTTCATTATGCTCACGTGATGACAGTCGCATCAGTCCATTAGGGCTGGTCACAGGGTTGGGCACGGATTACCCCCACAGGCCAAATTCACCTGGATTCAACACAGCGAGTCACCTTGTTCTTTGTAGGTCAGTTCCAGTTATGTACCTCGTAAACATAACTCCCGGAATGTACCAGTGACTGGAGGTTAATTTCCATACCTCTGAAAGGCTCATCAATATGGCTTGGGGTTTGTCTTGACTTTAAAAGATGCCTGCTTTAAAGATGCAGGCATGTCCATGAATATAGGATGAAACAGTGAAAGAAGGAATTCAGGTATTCAGTCAGAGTGAACTGATATGCAAGGGCGGAGTGGGGCTGCATGGTGAAGAAGGGAGACAATGAGGAGGGGCAGGACTGCATGGGCCCTGTCTTTAGTATTGATTTGCTGCCTGGTCTTAGGTCTCTGAGCCTTGTGATGAACGAACCTACATGGAGAAATTGAGAAGGTATTTTCACAGGGAACATAGTCAGATGTAGGGGCATTGGGAACGTTGTTTTGATACCGGATGGTAATATGGGACTGAGTGGGATGAGGGTCAGCCTCTCCACTGCTATACAAGATACACCGGTGTTGTTGCCTCTGCAAGCACAGGAAACGCCATCCTTAACACGGAGCACTTGGCACAGTGGGAATGACAGCAACAGGATGCTCTCCAGGGCCCTCTCACCACGGACATTGGTGGTGCGCTGCGACAGAAAGAGATTCTGATAGATATTCTGATTAATTCTCGAACACCCCTGAGGCACCTCTGGGGACTTTTAGAGATTCTAGGGTCAGACTTCACAGGGGGTGAAAGTCTCACATGAACAAGGTCTAAAAGCGAGAGCTAGAGAATCTTGGGTTCCTACTCTTATTCTGATTCTGTTATCTGAGTTCATGGGCTGCTGAGGTCTAGAGAAATTCAGGCCTCATATAGTGAAATTATACAATCAGAAAAAACTATCTGGTCAGGCTTGACTCAGACTTTTAGTTTATAAACACACAAAGCAAGGCTACTGTTAAAACAGAAGTGACTGAATGTCAGATGTACCGGAATGGAGGAGTTCCAGGTTTCTGTTTTTGTACTGGTGGCTGTCTGCCCAGTTCCTTGCAGGAAGTAGCTCAGCAGGCCTGGCACAGCCCAGAAGTAGATGGCAAATCCCACCCTGGCTTGCTGTAACCGCAGCTACTAACTGAAGACCAGTTCTCAAGTTTCTGCACTGCCATTAGTGAGTTGGGACATTTACTCTCCGGGAGGTAAATTATGATACACCAGAGGGTTTTATAAAAGCCTGGCCACGTGTAAGCATAGCTCCCTGGGCCTCTAGGTGCCCTGCTTGTCAGATTCCCACTGACACCAGGCAAAGGAGGGTGAATTTGAACCCCAGGCATCTGACCAAAGCTTCCCAGGAAATGTCTTTCAAGTTTCCACTTTTAACTTAAAAATGCTTATAAAATTTTTATTCTACTCCATGATATGTTTGTTTTACATTTAAGTAAAATGGATGAACCCCTGCCCCCAAATTGTTTATTCAGTGCTTTAGCAGAGCCCCCCGCATGTACCCCATATGTGTATATGTGTGATTTACCTTTACACATATTTTACATGCCCATATAAAATATATGTTCATGCATGTTTAAAAATATATGAATCTTTTTTTTTTTTTTTTTTTTTTTTTTAGTAAAACATTTAGCAGCAACATGTGGTGGGGCCATTGCTGAGAGCACAGCGCTTCATTGGCGGGGAGGGGAAGATGCTTCCGGGATCCCTGGGGGTGGGAAAGTTGACAGGAATAGTCTTGGCTGCCCCTGACACACTGTGCTCCACGGAGTCTGGCCTGGCCATGGTCCGAGGGGAAGATGACAGTCAGTCCCAAGGTTCTAGAAGACAAGCTACTTGCTCTTCTCATGATTAGCCTTCCAGTGTGCCTAGAAGCGAGCACCCAGGGAGCAGGAACAGACAAAAGACAGAAAGCAAGATAGAAAGCAGCCAAAACTGATTGACTAAAAAGGTCTAAACTCTCTGACCACCTGAACTTGATCTGAAAGTGTTTTTGACGATGGATGGAGGAGATGCTGTAGGAGGGTTGTGAAAGGTTTAGTGAGATAGTAGATAAAAAATTAGATTTTGTATTTAAAGTATTTTGTTTATTGTTCCAAGAACATCAAAATAGCATCAATAAAAGGAGAATCTACACTCATGTGATGCCAAAGCATTAGTGTGTTCATTTTTCTGTTTCCTTTTCATTTGTATATGATATTCACTCTTTTTACTAGGAACATAGTAACCATTTGGAATTCAGCTTCCTCAGCTAGCTGTACACAGTCAGTGTTCATTTCTTTGTTGCTAATCTTGAGTTTTTAAGTGCAAAAGATGGGACCATGTCTCCTGAGGAGGAAGGACAAATGAGAGGAGCAGAAACAAGGACAGGGAGAGGGGGAATAAGGGAAAGACAGATGGGCATTGTAGAGAATCTAGGGAGGATGCGCTAAAGGAGAGACTGCAGGGCGAGCCACTATCACATTGAGTGAAACTTCAGTGATATCAGCAAAGCATCTGAATATTTTGCTTTGTTTGCAACAAGCATGTGTGCTTCTTTGAGAGACTTTACTAAAGGTTTTAATTCCATTTTGATGTCTTGGGTCAAAGTTAAATTTGTGTCTTCTTAAAAGACAACAAACTGAGACAGGAGATGAGGTGTGTTATGAACTGAATGTCTGTGTCCTTCCCCTCATTCATAAGTTGAAGCCCTCGCCTTCCTTGTGGCTATATTTGGAGATGGAGTTTCTAAGGAAGTAATTAAAGTTAAATGAGCTCATAAGGGTGGGGGCCTGATCCAATAGGATTAGTGTCTTTACCATAAAAAACATTTTCCTTTTTCCCAAAAAAGAATTTCTTTTCTCTCTCATCTCACATACCAAGGAAAGGACATATAGAAAGGTGGCCAACTTCCAATCAGGAAGACAATTTTTACCCAAAACCAAATTTGTGGGCACTTTGACCATGTACTTGTAGCATCCAGAATTTTGAGAAAAATAAATGTCTGTTATTTAAGCCACCCAGCCTATGGTATTTTGTTATGGCAGCTTGATCAGATAATTCAAGATACATCAGCCATTTGGGGGCTACACTAAATTTGGTCTTATTAATCTCTTTTATTTAGGTTTTTATATAGCTCTCCAGTGTCAGTGTATATTACTCACTGATTTTATTTCTAGTTACACAAAGTCTGGAAGATCATTTTAGATCCCTTTATCCCATCCACATTCCATGCTGCTTCCTCCCTCTACCTGCTCTCCCCACCCCATACATGCAAAGCCTAGTCAAAGTAACTGATACAGGCAAGGACTTCTCTCTTGTTCTAAATTCTGTTTGCTCTCTTGCCCTCTGTCCTTTCTTGTCAATCATCTCAGATGCAGCCTTCATCAATCAGCTTGTGGGGTAGGCTCTGGCACCTTTTGTGGCACTTAACAAAGATAGTGTGGAGAGAAACATCATGAGCACAGAAAGAGATATCGTGTACAGAAACTCTCACTTTCTTTTTGTTTTGTAATCACAAGGAATGAAGTCTTATTTCAGAATTTCAGCTCAAGCAATATTTCTGTGATTCTTGGCCTCAATGCCATAAGTGGGTAAAGACCGGCTTTTCCAGCATAGAACTGTGTTATGAAGGTGAGAGAAGATTAAAAGAAAAACCAACACTACAGTCCTGCCACTCAATTGTTTGTTGCTAGGGCCATCAAAGATTCCTGCTGTTAATTCTACTTAAGCATTCTCCACAGCCTGGCTCCCTGCCCTCCCTGAAGTAGACCTTCTCCTCTGCCACAGCTGCCTTTGATACAAGCTTGATTCCTGCCAGGAGATGGCTGAAGGAGGGGAAGCACCTGTAGCTCCCAGAGGTGCTGAGAGCCTTCCTCACAGATCCCCAGCTTTTCTCCCCTGGAAGTGAGGAGAAACACATCTCAGAAAGAGCACAAGCAGGGCTTTAGAGAACCAAGCCAGATTGGAGGTGAGGGGTGTGTGACTTAAACTCTCATCATGACCTGGACCACAGGATGAATGCCTAGTATGCCCTAGAGCAGTGATGGCGAACCTATGACACGTGTGTCAGAGGTGACATGCAAACTCATTTTTTTGGTTGATTTTTCTTTTATATAAAATAAATATCAAAAATATAAATCTTTGTTTTACTATGGTTGCAAATATCAAAAAATTTCTATATGTGACACGGCACCAGAGTTAAGTTAGGGTTTTCAAAATTCTGACACGCCGAGCTCAAAAGGTTCGCCATCACTGCCCTAGAGGCTGTACTAACTCCTGGTAAAGACTGGGGCTTTCAGGACTGTGAAAGACTTCTGTCTTCTCAAATGAGGGTTACCTCTGTTGCAAACAGTTTTGTTTAAGATTAGAGAGGTTCCCAACAACCCCACATGGTAAGCATCATCCCACATCCACTAAGGAAACAGATTAAGGCAGGTTTTATTATTTGCTCAAGTATCCAGAATTAGTAAATGGTGGGGCTAGCATTGAAAGTCAATTCTGTCAGACCCTAATAATCCATATATCTTTCCTTAAAAAATATAGAACATACATTTCTGATAAATATCTAAAATATTAATGTGACCCTCCTTCTTTTTGTCCAGGCCACATTAGCCTGGATATGGGTAATATAGCTGTAACTACAATACAACCATTATTATTCTAAACCCTGAACTAGGCTCCATTCTGAGTGCCCTTCCCCTCCTTCTCCCCTAAGTATTTCTAAGCATCCTAAGGAAAGATTGCAAACAGTCTTCTTAATTCCCATTAGAATGCACCATTTCCCATTCTCACGCTTGAGTGACAATGTCTTCTTCCCAGGTCTTTGATGGAAACGGCCATTGCGAGGGTGCCACAAATCCATCACTGTCCGAGTGCATCAATAGCACCAATACCTACTGAAGGTGATATTTTCTTCAGCCCAAACGGGGCTAACTCCACCTGATAGTCAGGCTCTGGGTCTTCTCAGGACTCCAGAGAGCTTGAAGAGATGTCTCATGGAAGGGCGCGTGGTGCCCACCTACAGACACTACCTGCCACAGGAAAAACTAGAAAGTGGCCAGTGCGTCTAATATCTGAGGTTTAAGCAAAGACCTCTTTTAGAATTTTTTTGTTGCCTTTTGTTTCCCAGCCATCTCTTCCTTACATTCAGACATGAGACCATGGATTCAGGACCATAGATCAAGGTAATATGGTATCTTTGGGTATTATAAAAATACAACACTTTCTTTTAAACTTACACTCCTATTGGTTATCATATTATCCTAATAAACTAATTTTGGAGGAATGTGACACTTTACTGACATATACCAGGAGATTGCTGTAATACATAAATTTGTAGTTTCTGTACTATTACCAGTGTCCTATGCTTACATGAATGCAAAATGGATCTAGTCTTTTTTAATTTAATTTGTTGGAGAGAGAGAGAGAGAGAGAGAGAGAGAGAGAGAGAGAGAGATTTCTTGCCCCACTTGTCTGTGCGTTCATTGATGTTTCTTGTATTTGCCCTAACTGGAGACTGAACCAACAGCCTTGTATCAGGACAGTGCTCTAACCGAATGAGCTACCCAGCCAGGGCTGAATCTAGTACATTAAAATCAAAACACAAGCACTGCATCAGTGAGACATAGTGATACAGCTTGGAACTAACAGTCCAAAAACTTAGATAATTTAATGTCTTGGGTTCTCAATTTGCTCATCTGTAAAATAGCAGTAGTAGTATCTGACATGGCTTTCAGAATTTTATGTGGATCAAATGAGATAGAAAATTAAGAATGTTGGACACATGTAAGGAGCATCACATGACAGCTAAAGCAACCATGGGTGCTGGGTTTGGGCACAGTGTGTGATCATAAGTGAAAAGTACCCTGGCAATGAGAAGCTTCTGATTTACTCAGCCTTGGGAATATGCTGGAGAGGGAGCTCTCTGTACCCTCCATACCACATTTTCACTCCTAATTTAAGAAGGGTCAAAGTTTGAACATGTGAATGCTGGTGATAACCAGACTCTAATACATGAGAGGTTAAACTGCACGAATAGACTGCAGTTTCTTCTAGGCCCAACACTCAGGGTTTTTGATTGAAACTTCTCAGAATATCAAGCTCTCCATTTTCAAATAATGACTGACATATTCATCAATGATTTCCTAACTCCATGTGTCTTTGTTGTTGCTTGATTTTTAGATGCACTTTCCTACTTTTAAAATACGGTGAGGTCCTGGGGTAGGGGACGGGGGTGGGCTGGAGGTGGTCAATGGGGGGAAAAAGGACCAATAAAGAATTATAAAAAAACACTATCTGAATTTAACAATGCTTTTAAAAAAGCATTTTGGGATGATTCCTTGAGTAAATTGAAGGTGCCCCAGGGTGACACACCCCAGGCCTGGAAACGACTTTAGCAAAGCAATGCCACTGACAATCAGCAAACACCAGGTCGTGCTTCAAATGAAGAGAGACAAAGGAAGAATCACAAGGAACGTGCCACGAAGCCTGGTTTTCAATTCTGTCCGAATCAGTTTGACCAGTGGCTTCCACAGGCTGGGGTGCTGATACACTGGACATTTAGAGGAACAAATAAAAGGGTCCAATACCACACACCCAGGACACTGCCCGTTAATGGCTTCTGAGTGTTGGATGCTGGAGCAGGGTGTCAGGAAACCCTCCACACATAAGACTGCAGCTTAATGTGTTATTGTTCAAATTCAGTGTTTCCTGTTTGTTTGTTTGCTTGCTTAGTGGCTGCCGAAGTAGTTCTGATTCTCGGACACATTGCTTTTACTTTCAACACTACATCAGACAGTTTGGGATTCAAATCCTAGCTGAGATTCCTGAGTGACTTTACACAGGTCCTGAAATTGCTATGAATTTCACTTCCTATTTGTACAAAAGGGCTCATGCAAACCACCTTGCTGTTGTGAATTTTAAATGAGATAATCTACTCAAAGTGTCTTACATAATGCTTAGTGAAGAATAGCCATTTGAAGATGAGGAATAAAATATTAGGGGAAGAATAAGAATCTAAGAGACAAAACATGTGAGATCTATGTCTAGTTCAACCTCTAATGAGTTCTGTGAGTTTAGGCAAGTCATTTAGCTGTTCTATGCTTCAGTTTACCCATCTATCAAATTGTCAACTGGTATTTGATAGTTTACCTATAATGGTTGAGGGTGAAGCTGCTTTGCAAATATATGAGCTTAATATATATTTGTCAAAGGGTCAAATAGGTACAGAGAATGTTTTGAGAATTAAAATGACTAAAGATATAGCATATTAAAAGTGATAGATTTCTTGGACAAAACCATACAAAACTTTACATTTTGTGGATGCATCCTACTAAGGACACTAAGATGAATGCCAAGGAGGATTTTTTAAAAAAATCTTTCCTTCTTCCCCTTCCTCTGCTCTGAAACAATCATCAATTACTCTTATCCACTGGCACCATCTCATCTAAGTTCATTTTCAAGATGAAGTTTCCTCGTTGGATGGTGGCTGTCCAATCCTCCTTCTGTCCATCACTGACTGCCTCGGAGCTGTCCCCTGATTGACAGTTTGAGAGCGAATCAATAATAATTATCTGGCTGCAGCCATGGCGAGCTGTGTAATTCTACCACGGGATAGCATTGTGCAAACAGAGCTGCCTCTCTGGCTGCAGGTTTAAATATGCAGGCTGGGGCTGTCCATTTAGGTGTGCTGATCATGTGATTACCAGGAGGTAGTGCTTCTTTCCTGATGCATTAAAACCCTTTCAAATGATACACTCACCTTCTGGGACTCTGCTGCTGGCCAGCATTGCACTATGTAAAACATTGCCTTCAGGGCCTAGAACATAAATCAGTGATTTAAAGGCACAGCCCTAGGAGAGGAGACATAGTTTGCTTCCCTTGTTGACAAAGACTGTGGGAAGAACCACTGATGGTGAATGTGTAAGCACGAATAAAAGAATGGGATCTCAGATATCTTTGGGTCCATATTTATTTCACCTCATCCTAGCCAAAGAAGGTAACTGGTTTCTGAAATTATTCGTATCTCACTTTAAAGATCAGAACTAATTCAGTATTAAATTTTGTTGATTTGAGAGGTACAAGTTTGTCATTTCCCATTTGAACAAGAAAATAATGCTTTATTGAGTTGAATAAAATCTATTATTTTTTAAAGGGACTTTAGCATACCCACGTAGAAGATAGTGCTGGTTGCTGGTGTGGGTTACTCTAATGAACAGGCAGCAACATTACATTGGTCATAATTAGGGCATTTAAATATGAAGGTGGTAAGATTTCATTGGTGCTATTTTCTGGGAATCTATTTCCGTCAACAAATTAGAAGAGGGGAAGTTCTTGTGGGGGCACAATCAATTTTCTAACAGAACTCAGTGAGAGCTGGGCATGTAACCAAAGTGGGGCAATCTTAAAATCCCAATCAAAAATGGGAGTTTAGTCCTGGCCTGTGTGGCTCAGTTGGTTGGAACATTGTCCTGGGTAATGGAAGTTCATGGATTAGATTCCTGGTCAGGACACATACATACCTAGAGTTCGTGTCCCATCCCTGGTTGCGCAGGTTTAGAGGAGGCAAATAATCAGTGTTTCTCTCCTCCTTCCTCCCTTTCTAAGATCAATTTAAAAAATTGGGATTCTACATTTGGGATAGGTTCAGAAAATAATCTATGTGTTATTAGCAAATGATGAGAAACAAAAATAATGTGTCCCATAGTTATATGCTCTATGCTGTTTAAATTCTTTTTTTATATATTCATATGCATACAAATATATTACATATAAATATATATGTTTTATATACTTATATGTGATGGGATCCTTTCATTTTCTGTATTTTTTCTTTAATATAAAAATCTTAAAAATAAGTACATGTAGAAAAAAATGTAATGAGGTTCATTTGGTAAGTAGCAAGTTTCTCTTCATTGGATGTAATCAAACTGAAACAGAATGAGTATTCAGCAAAGATTTTATGTAGGTTATTTAAAAATTAACTGTGGCCCTGACTGGTTTGGCTCAGTGGATAGAGCATCGGCCTATGGACTCAAGGGTCCCAGGTTCGATTCTGGTCAAGGGCATGTACCTTGGTTGCGGGCACATACCCAGTAGGGAGTGTGCAGGAGGCAGCTGATCAATATTTCTCTCTCATCGATGTTTCTAACTCTCTATCCCTCTCCCTTCCTCTCTGTAAAAAATTAATAAAATATATTTAAAAAAAAATAACTGAAATTACTAGGAAATGTAAAATATCATCTGACTCCAAAATTTTAGGATTATTCTCCAGGTTTATAGGTGGAAGAGAAACAGTGGGAAGCATGGATTATTAGAAGGAAATTACAGCAAAGTTTTACATCTTAGTTGTGTTGAGCTCTGTAATTATTGAGTAAGGCAACATTAGCAGTTCTTCAAGTCATTATTACTTTATTCCAGTTATTTTGCTGGCTTCCTAGTTTCTTAGTAGTAAAAGAAATTCTTGAAAAAGAGAAGATATAAAGTTGATTAAAGGGAGCTTAGCTATACCTTAGAATTGATAACAGGATCAAAGATGAGTAGGGAAGGGAGATTCAGATAAAATAGAAAAATTTTCCTCCTTTCTCCCTCCCTCCCTTCCATTCAGTCAGCTAACTAATCAAACAGATAGTCAAACAAACCATCCACCTTATTAACTACCCTTTACTTGCTGGGCACATATATGAACCAGATCAGAATCTTGTCCTTTGAGAACATGCAGACTAGTCAGGGAGATACGACATGGGGATACTAATTATGGCCCCATAACACAGGGAGGATGTACTAATTGCCAAACAAAATTACAGAGAAAGTGGCAAAGGGTTTCAGAGCCCAGACAGATTTCTAGCTAGGGGGTTATATTTTTAGCTAAACCATCCTGTGATCAAAGCATATACCTGCTATTTTGCAATATGTTAATTAATTATTAAGAAGCCAGGGAGCCAATTAAAAGACTTAGAAAAACATAAAAGAGTCATGAGTTAAAATTCAAAGAACCATACATATTGGGCATAGTAGGAACAATTTTAAATGATATGAAAAAAGACTATAGAAATAGAAATCACATAATTAGATCTGGGTTTTAGAAGCCAGTAAAGAAAATAATGCATTTCTACGTAGAAAATGATTCTTTGAGATTTATAGACTCTCTGCTACTGAATTGAATGACAGAGCTATTCTTCTGTTTTAACTTGTAAAACTAAGACTTTCAATCCTCACCTCCTCCATAAAACTTTCATGTTTCTTTTCCTACAGTTCAGGCTTCCTCTGAACTCTTGCAGTCTCCATGTTTGCATCATTCATTTGACCGCCTTGTATGGCACGGAGGGTCCTTCCAGGTGAGCTCTTCTGGAGAAGCATGAAAACAGACATGCCAACCAGAACCATACTCACCAGGAAGGTTAACATATTCCCTAAATTCAACTTGGTAATAAACTTCCAAAGAAAATTGAGATAACTTGACTGAGGTGGGCTGCTTTGTGGGATCCATACTATTTTAGCCAATTATCAGAAAATTTTATGCAAAATTACTTATACTGTCCTAAGAAAGTACCAGAGTCCATTGTGGCTCCAAGAGTAGTAATAGTAAGATCTAGCTTGTCTGTGGTTCTTTCTGCTGGCTTCCCCTGGCCCCCTCCCTCACTTCTCCTAAGGTGAGGGAAGGGGAGGAGCAAGGGGCCTGCAGGTGGGAGGTGGGAGGAGGGACCAAGGCTGGAGTTAGATTACTCAGAGTGCTGTGAAACATACTAGTAACTATGGAGGTTAGAAATGGAACTCATTCTTATGGGCATTTCAGATGCATAGATTAGAAATAATATTTTTGAAAGTTGATATGAAAATCTACCTTATTATCCTACTGTCTGGCAGACTGCCAGGAACAAATTTCTGGTGTTCTAAGGGAATGGCCCCTTATGGCCTTTTTAAAAATGAGGAACTGTGTCTGGAGGCATTAAATAATTTTCTCAGAATTAATGACTAGTGAAGGACATAGTTAGAACTTGGATCCCCCCACCTTTCCCCCCCTCCCCAAAGCAAACCTCTATTCTCTTTTCATTTTTAAAACCTTGGAATCCTTTTTTCATATTGAATTGTCACCCAAATCCAATATATACAACATGAGAAGCTATTTTCATCTCTCTTCCCAACCCTGTCATTAGTCCCCAGGGCTCTGAGGAGCACAGTTAGCAAAACTTTGCTTTTTGCAGAGAGACTTCCTAGGAAGCTGAGTCCTTTCTCTGATACCTTCACTCATCCACGCCTCTGAAGTTAGACATCCATCATATCTGTCAGGAGGTTGAACCAGGAGACCCCGACAGTCTCTGATTCTGGTCCCCATCACGTCAGTTCTCAAGACCACTCACACACAGGTCACATTGGGGGTTTTGGGAAATGCATGGCCGAGATCCCAGCCAATGTGGGCAGTGCTGGGTGTGGCTCTGGAGAGCCTCTGATGCTACTTTGCATTGGTCCCACTCATGCCTCTTGACTTTCAGGTGAGCTGTAATTCAGTTTCTAGGGCAAATGGAGAACCTGGAGAATTATTGCCTGGTAAGCAATCAGAAAAGAAACCAACGTTCAGAAATAGCTTAGTGCTTCCAAGGATGGTGGGAAAAAATATCCCAGCCAGGAAAGTAGCTCAAGGTGAGGATGTGGGCATCTAGCATTTCTCACTGCAGCGTTGGAGGCTGGCAGAGTCAGGAAGGTTTTGCATACTTGGTGGTGACTTCAGTGACAGCAATGCTGCGAGAGCTTGGACCTTGACTGTAGGTTTATAAAAATCATATTTCTTGGCTTTTGAAAGTACTTGTGAAACCTTATTAACATAGGCAAAACCATTCCCTGAGATAGCAACCTTCTGACAGCCTGACATATGCTCCCTGAGGCTTGCAGGTTTTCACCTAGAGCCCAGTGTAGAGCATTGGGGAGGTGTGAGCCCCCTCAAGGAGTCCACATCAGCAGGCCATAACGGGACTATGTTTTAGGGATTTATTAGGAAGGGGGGCCAACCCATGCCTCATCATGGTTTGCTCTAGCCTTTGGTGGGGACATAAGAGAACCCAGTGGTTCCTGAGGCTCAACATAGAGGAGGAGGAAGTGAGAGACAGGAGTTATAAGGTTGCCCAGGTGGGTTGCAAGCCAAGTGAAGGGAAACCTGACCAGAAGGTATCATTGAAATATGGCGACTGAGGGGGCGTGATGCTTGCTCCTCAGTAAAAAGAGTGCTCCAGGCAAAGCCAGACCTTGCCTGTAGACAATCATGAGCACCCCATAAATGGAGACCAGCATAGAGCAGAGGTCTCCCGACAGATGGAAACATCCTACGCAGGATTGGGACTAGGATGAGACAAGGGGGATGCCTAGAGCACCAATTTAAGGAGGCCTTTCCTCTCAGCATTGGGCAAGTGCAGGGTTGGTGCTATCTTTGCCTCAGCCTAATCCCAGCCTATGAGCCAGAGTGGATCAGAGATTAATGTTTCTTCTCTATACATTCACACTCCAGCACAGGGTGGGGCCTCAGGGAGGAAGAATGGGCCTTAGAAACAAATGCATTTCCCTCTTCCCTCCTCCCTCCTTCTTCCTCCCATCTCCTGGAGCCATAGTCCTAGTCTCAACAGACTAGAGCTTTAAATTAGATATGAGTGTGAAGATCAAGACTGTGTTGGGTTATATTTTAATAATTAAAAGGGTCTGAATAATTGTGGAATTGGGCTAAGGTGTCATCAAAGGAGCCACAGCAAATAAAGGGTCATTGATATCACACAATGGAAACGTTGACATTTAAAAAAAACAAGTTCATGTAACAAATTATTGGGACTCTTCAATACAGTGGTTGCATAAGCCACTCTGAAGAGGGAGGAAAGGGAAGGCAGAACAGAAAAGGGATTGTGGAGGGAGACTCTAAATGATCTACTCTTTAAAATTAGTGGTCCTGCCTGTGGAGGGATTGGATGTCCGGCCGGCCTGGGTTCGAATCCTGGCTCTATCACCTACAGCTGTGAGACTTGGGCAAAGTATTCAAGTCCATTTCACGACTTGTGAACAGGACTAAGAATACTGACTCTTACTCCATATCACTGTCATGAGGATAAAATGGCAGAATAAGCAAAGCACCTGGGATTGTTAGCACCTGGAAGAGTAAATGGCAGTTGTGCCCACTGGCCTTACCTCTGTTCCCTGAAGGGAAGGAACTTGCACAGTGGACCATATGAGTGTGTGTGTATGTTGGGGCTGTGTGTGGAGGAACAAGGTGAGAGATAATCTTGGAAAATACAGGACTGGACAAGGGGGAACTCTGAAGGTAGAAACAACACCATGCTGTCAGTCTGTATAGGCATATAAGTTCACAAAGTCAGGAAACATTTGAACTGAGTGCTTAATTGTGAGTGTCACTACTGTAGCAGCCCCGTGAAACTTTGCAGAGGTTAAGGTGGACACATAAAAGGATGTTACTCTATTCAGTGGTAGTCAATTCATGGACCTAAGATGGCATATACATAAAGAGAATATGTAGTTTTTCAGGTGATTGGACATAACTATGGAGGTCAGTAATGGAACTCGTTCTTATGGACATTTCTGATGCATAGATTAGAAATCATATTTTTGGAAGTTGATATTATGAAAATCAATGTTATCCTACTGTCTGGGAGACTTTCAGGGACAAATTACTGGGCCTAGTATTCTAAGGGAATGGCCCCTTATGGCATTTTAAAAAATGTTCATGTGTCTAACAAAAATCCTAGGTTTTCTTTGTGCTAGATTTCTGGAGGAAAATATCTGCCACATGTAAACAATAGTGTTTGCTCTTTATAAGTAAAAGAAAAAAATAAAAGAAACTAGCCAGAGGCATTGTAATAATACTGAGAACATTAGAAGGAGGAATGGCCACATATACTGGGGTGGCTGATCTATAACATGCATCACATTTTGACTTGATCTGTTATGAAAAGACAAATCATCTTGTTTACACTAATAGAAAAATTAATTTTTTTATCTTGAAGTTTAAGTTTGGAATTATCCTATCTTTTCCTCTCCCAACATTTCTTTTAGAGGGATGGGTTATTACTGTATTGGTCTTTCTTGAAAATCTAATACTTTTCTCATTATCATAATAATGGTATTTATGCTGTGATATCAGTAGATGTTTTTTTCCAGTGGGGATTTCATTTTAAAGCCCTTTGTTGAGACATTTTAAATCCAGCCATAAATATTTCTTTGAAACTGGGCATGGGAGGTTTGATTTTCAGTGCTTTGGAGAAAAAAAAAAGGTTTGAAATTCTCTATAGTCATATTGGAACACTGAAATGAGAGTTCATTAAAAAATGTATTTAAATTTAAAAAAATATTTATGTCAAGTAAGGTTTTTTTGGCTATGTTTTAAAGTAAGGAAATATAAGTTAGATATATTGCTTCAGATTTTGTTGGAAAGTGGGCCATACCTGTTTTATCCAGTGTCTGATCTATATTTCACGAAAATGAGTAATTTTATGGTTTATCCAGTTTTCCTAAATTACCAACAGTTTACCTATATTATAATGAGAAAAGCTGTGTATGTTTTATGTAGACATATATGTCGAATTAATTAACACCGAACTCAAAATTAAATGAGAGAAACGGGATCTAATGAATGCATGGGTGACATCAAAAGCAATCTCCACACTATTTCTTTCCAAGAATATGATTGGCAGTGGGACCTCTTGGCTTAGTACACAAACAGAGGAGATGGGGAAGAGAAGTGCTAGTATTTTACAGTTTATTTTCCATTATTGTATTTCGTTTTTAAAAGGACATTGGAATCCTTTGGGAATTCTATCACTGCCTAAAATTCTGCTGCCAATTTCACATTTTATTTTCAGTTGATAGAATGATAAAATTAAATATGGCTTAAAATAAAATAATATTGAAAACTTATAAGAAGAATGGAAGGTATATTCCTGGAAGAGAATATCTATATATTTAATTCTTTAAAAACACCCTAATTTTAATAGCTGTATAAATGCCAACAGAGATGCACAGTTATCAATGATCAGACAGACTGTACTTTGAAACCTCTACCAGAATCAGGGCCTATAGGAATGACCTTTTGAAAGACTATTAATAATCTAAAGTATTATAAACCATAGTCCCACTTTAGCTGCTTTCCTTTTAATTTATATTTAATGTGATTTGCTTCTATTTATGTAAATTCATAAATAGAATTTACAGTTCATGTTAACATAGTATAGGCTCTTATAAGTCCTGCAGTAAAGAAACATTAAATTTTGTTTATCCTAGTGCTTCCCAATATTATTGACTATGGAAGATTTTCAGTTCATTGAACTCCTCTTTATATTCCTAGGAGATGGATGTTCCACAAATCCCAATGTGGGAAATACCAGTCTAAAGTGATTATTAGTTTTTCTTTAAAAAATGAATGTGCCTGATGCCTTCCATCTGAATGGCATGGTGCCACTTTTAGCTGAAGTTGACATCTTAATGAACAGTATATGATAACTGCACTACAAATCCTCAACAGAATCTTCTAACTTTCTGAAATTTGGCTTTTATAAAAAACACAAAAGAGATTATTTTCAGTCAAGATATTCTCTAATTATTCTGATATATATCAGATAGATTGGGCATTTATATCATTGCACTGTATTTATTTTTAAAATGCATAGTTATGTTCTAGGCAAATATAATCACTATGTAAATATCAATCACTTCATCCTCATAATGAGGTACGTATCCCATTTTAGAGATGAGGTTAAGTGAACAGAGTAGATGATAAAGGTGGGTGTTGTCCCCAGGCAGCTGAAGTGTTTCTCCTACTATATCCGTACTGTTGGTCTTTTCCCCAGATTAATCAGGCTCCACACAGCTTTTCCTCTCTCCCACATCCACATTAACTAGGGTCTCTGAGATTAGGAGTGTTTGGGAATAAGACTCATTGAACCACATTCAATCCATGATCTGCCACTAACAGGTGGATGACCTAGGAAAAGTCATGCTTCCTCTTTGAGCCTTCGTTCCTTCATCTGTAGAAGAGAATTGAACTAAGGGACTTTCAAGACTCTGCCCAACACTATAACTTTATACATGACATTTACTTTTAAACTAGAGGCCCAGTGCACGAAAATTAGTGCACTGGGGGGGGGGGGTGTTCCCTCAGCCCAGCCTGTGCCTTCTCGCAGTCCGGGACCCCTTGGGGATGTCTGACTGCTGGGGGGAGCAGGCCTAAGCTGCAGTCGGACATCCTTAGAGCTGCTGAGGAGGCAGGAGAGGCTCCCGCCACCACTGCTGTGCTCGCAGCCGTCAGTCTGGCTTGTGGCTGAGTGGAGCTCCCCCTGTGGGAGTGCACTGACCACCAGGGGGCAGCTTCTGCATTGAGCATCTGTCCCCTGGTGGTCAGTGTGCATCATAGTGACCGGTCATCCTGGTGGTTCCACCTTTAGGGTCAATTTGCATATTAGCCTTTTATTATATAGGATTGCTTTTTTCATTAAAAGTGTTGAAAATCAGAAAATTGGAGTTACTGAATAATGTGTTTTTCCTCTGTGTTCATGCTTATATTCCTTAGAGTGGATTGAAGAATTCCATGGTTAAGAAATTTCCCTGAATGGGGAGACTGTGATGAATGACTCCAAAGGTTCTTGTTCTTCGATTCCTTACAAATTGGCTTCTTCATAGCTTTGTATCTTTTCAAGATAAATACCAATCTAGGAACATTCTAGATAAATACTAGCTTAGGAGTCCTCCCAGTTGTGAGCCTATGAACAAAGAGCTATATTGCCAATAGTACTTACCATAGTGTGTTGTACATAGTAGGGACATAATAATAATGGTCACAATAAATTGACCTCAACTTGGGAGGTTTGTTTGATTTCGCATTTAGTCAGTTGGCAATATTTATTAGCATCTTGGATACATTCCAACAGAAAATTTAGCTTAGTCAAAACCTCTGAAAATAAAAAACAAGATTAGATAATGTTGAAAATGGTGGCAGTGTCTCATTCAAATGAAAAGGAATTGACCGTAAATCTACATTTTCTTGGTGAAAATTGGAATTTATTAGTATAATTCATCAAATTAGGAAGCAAAGTTGATTAGAGTTATTTGATTGAGACTGCATTGATTAAGGTATTGAAAAAAGCTATAAATCTAATCAAGAAAAACATCCTTCCACATGGGACAAGTACTGGGTTGACATTTAATAGACAGTTGCTTTTTATAGAAGCTCATTTAATACTAAAGGCCTGGTGCACAAAATTCTTGCATGGGTAGGATCCCTAGGCCTGGCGGGTGATCAGGGCCCATCAGTACCTTCCTTCCCCCAGCTGCTGGCTGCCAGCTGCTGGCTGGGGCCTTCTTTCATTCCATGCCACCCCCTGGTGGTCAGCGCATGTCATAGAGAGCAGTTGAATTCCTGAGGGAACAATTTGCATATTAGCCTTTTATTATATAGGATTCACAATTATGAAGATTATCAATTTTTGACTTAGCATAACTCTTGGGAAATCTGTCTTAACAGAGTCTGAAGAAAAGGGCTTGCAATATCTCAGGAGAATACAAATAGCAAGATCTTCCTCCTTTAGAAATGAAAGTAGAATAATAATCTTGGACACTTACCCCAGTTGGGTATTTAATCAGAATAATTTAGGCAGAATCGTCCCTTTGTGATCTCAGTAATGCTATTTCTCCCTGCTTTCAGCACCTCCCTGTGTGCACATGGTTTGGGTATTTAGTTATTTATAAATATATTTTTATTGATTTCAGAGAGGAAAGGAGAGGGAGAGAGAGAGAGACAGAAACATCAATGATGAGAGAGAATCATTTATCAGCTGCCTCCTGCATGCCTCACACTGGGGATCGAGCCCGCAACCCAGGCATTTGCCCTGACTGGGAATCAAACGTGACCTCCTGGTTCATAGGTCGATTCCCAACCACTGAGCCAAACCAGCCAAGCTTGGGTAAGTATTTAAACTTTTTTCTTCATTTCTGGGTGTGCAGAGATAGCCTTTATGGATGAAGGACGATGGAGCATTTGTTTTTAGAAAATAAAATGCTGCCCTTTCACTGAAAACATTTTTTTCCCTGGAGAGCCTCTACAGATCAAACGTATTCTTTTTCACAATTGAACCAATCCTTGCAAAAGCTGTGACCACAGTTTTTGATTTATTTTGGCTTGTGATGAAAGGCTAGCACTTTGAAAACGATTCCACCAATGGCTCTCGCTAGGGAGAGCACCCCGGGTGGGAACACAGAAAACATTTTGAAGGATGGAATGGTGAAAACATGTTTCTTGTTAAAATGCACTTTCTGTTGAGATTCTACCACTTGAAAATATTTTCCAGTGTCTTGAAGGATTTTAAAATATTTACAGCCATTATGTGCCCAGCTATGCTATATAGTTTATTTTCTAGAACTGTGAAATCTACTTAGAGTGATATCTTCTAATTCACGTTGGAAATTATTCTCATCACAGCAGAGGCTTTACCCTGGCCAATGCCTGTATAGCTACCATGTGCTGTCAGCAATTCTGTCAAAATAGATCCTGTCTATGACTACTTTTGCTCCCAACTTAGCCCAAGACAATAACATCTCAGCATGGACAACTGTAAAGGCTCCAAAGGGATCTTCCAACTTTCACATTAACCCTCCTTCCCATGGAAGTTTAATCTTCCCATGGCAGCCAGCTTTTAATGCTTAAATAATGTCTCGTTACCCTCCAAAGGACATCACACTTGGAATAAAATTCAAAATCTTAACAAAGCCTATATGATCTCGCCTCTGTCTCTCAGATCTCATTTCTACACTCTTGGCTCACTCTGCTGTGGACATTCTGGCATTCTTTCTGTTTCTTAAAACATGCCAAACAAGTTTCTGTCTCAAGACCTTTGCTGCTCCCTCAGCCTGGAGCCCAAATCCAAGAATTTACCTTATTAGGTCTCTACTCAATGACACCTCCTCAGAGAAGCATTTATTCACACCCCCCCCAACATTTTTTAACCCTTTTAACCTGCTTTGTTTTTCTTCAAAGCACATACCACTACTTGACTTATTCATTTGTTTTATTGTCTATTTCCTAAACTAGGGTAATAGCCCCTAGATGGCAGGGACTTAGTTTTGTCAATTACTATTTCACTTCACATAGTCCAAATGTTTTCACAAACTGGGTGGTTTAAACAAGACAAATGTATTATCTTACAGTTTCAAAGGCAAGAAATCCAAGATCAAGGTATCAGCAAGGTTGGTTCCTTCTGTGGGCTGGAGGAAGAATCTGTTCCATGTCTACCCCTTAGCTTCTGGTGGTTGCTGGCAACCTTTGACATTCCTGGGCTTACAGAAGTATCAATCTAACCTCTCCATCTTCACCTTGTGTTCTCCCTAAGTGCGTGTCTCTGTGTCTGAATTTCTCTTTTTTATAAGGCAGTGGTTCTCAACCTGTGGGTCGCGACCCCTTTGGTGGTCGAACGACCCTTTCACAGGGGTCGCCTAAGACCATCCTGCATATCAGATATTTACATTACGATTCATAACAGTAGCAACATTACAGTTATGAAGTAGCAACGAAAATAATTTTATGGTTGGGTCACAACATGAGGAACTGTATTTAAAGGGCCAGAAGGTTGAGAACCACTGTTATAAGGACATCAGCCATATTAGATTAGGACCCGTCCTACTCCAGTATGACCTCATCTTAATTAATTATATCTGCAGTGACCCTATTTTCAAATAACGTTACATTCTGAGGTACTGGGGTTAGGACTTCAACATATGAATTTGCAGAGGGGCCACAAGTCAACCCTTAACAATGCCCCTTCCTATGATTGTGGTCAGGCCTGGGGATCTAATTATCTGATAACTAACCCTTGCTTTGCAAATGAACATTAAAGACAAAACCTGTGGGTGAGTTAGGGACTGTGTTGTCCTTTAGCTCCTTTAGCACTTCATTGTTGAAGAAGAGGATGGTTTTATTTCTGACAATAGTTGTTTATCATCCATGGGATTTATGCCTCTCTCCCTTCCAGTGGATTACAGCTCACAGGGAGCCTCATGCTCCCTGTGAGAAAAGATTCTGGGCAGGATGACAGAACTTGTGCATTCTTGCTGTGTCAGTTTCTCCCTTCCTGCACACCTGCACCACCGAGGGTGCTCTCTTTGGTTTCTCACTCTGTCTGCTATCTTATGAGTCACTCAGTGGAGTTCTGTGGAAAACAGCCTGTGAGTGAGCATAGATTTCCTTGTGTTCTGGGGCTCACAAGAGTTCTATATTGTCACAGTAGCCCACACTCGGCCTTTAGCATTTGCTAAAATTGTCTGATTTCATCTAACTTGCTCATATGGTAGCTAGCACATCCTCCTCCTGTGCTGAGTGAGTCTGCATGACCCATATCTTCTCAGAAGTATCTGTCTCGTGGCAATTCAAGATACTTGCTTGTGCTGTGATATCAGGTGACCAAGAAGTTCAAAAACATGGCATCTTTATTGTTAGAGTTGTTAGCAGCATTCTTTCTAGCTTTCTATATCCTAAGCAGAAATAGAACTCTTCTACATCCTTTATTTTATAGAAGCACAGTGCAAGCATGCAATTCAACTGTGCGATCATCAGTAAGTGACAGAACAAAAAACTAGAACCCATGTTTTCTGTTTCCTAGTAAAGTCTCAAGCAATTATTTCAACATGCCTAGGGCCTTTCCCTCCCCCACCTCTGAGTTCTCTCTCTCTCTCGCTCTCTCTCTCTCTCTCTCTCTCTCTCTCTCTTTTTGATACACATCCCATCTTTCAAAATCAAATTTCCTCCATAGTCAAGCCCTTGGCCTACTGTTTGCCTTTTCTCCCTGGGTCAGTCTAGTTATTCTCAAGACCTACCTATCATCTCCATGCTGACTGCTTAAAACATCCATTTCAATTTTTATTTCTAATCTAGATACCATCTTTTTATCTGCTAATTAAATTGCTCTAGACTGATGTAACTTTATCATCTCAACTTTAACAAGTGCTGAATCACATATTTAACCTCTGAATCCCTTGCCCTTTCCCCCACTCCTCCCATTTCCACATTAGTGTTTTTTGCTGACTCCCATTTTCCTGTCTGTGGTAAACTCCTGGTTCTCTACTATTGTAATTTAGGATTCCTATTTTACAGTTGTCTATTTATCTATACCTGTCAGTCTTCACAATAAAATAATCACATTTTTAGTCTCATTGGCCTTTCTGGTCCTTCCTCTCCACATTGTGGTTTAGATCATGTCTTAGTCCATTTGGGGTGTTATGACCTATTATAATAGGCTGGGTGGCTTATAAACAACAGACATTTATTACTCAAAGTTCCTGAGGTTGGGAAGTCTAAGATCAAGGTGCCAACAGAGTTGGTGTCTGGTGAGAGTCCACTTTCTGATTCACAGATGGCTATTTTCTTGCTGTGCCTGCAGATGGTAGAAAGGATGAAGATACTCTGTAGGATTTCTTGGCACTAATCCCATTCACAAGGCTTCTACTCTCATCACCTAACACCTCACAAAGCCCCCACCTCCTAATACCATCATACTGGGGATTGGGTTTCAACATATGAATTTCAGGGGGGCACAAATATTTAGTCTATAGTGGGCCCTTTTGGTCTGATTATGGACTAGAGGCCTGATGCATGAAATTCATGCAAGAGTAGGCCTTCCTTCTCCCGGCTGCTGGCACCGGCTTCCCTCTGGCACCCGGGACCTGAGCTTTCCTCACAGCCCCAGCTTCGTCCAGAAGGTTGTCCGGAAGGACATCCGGAAGGATGTCTTGTTTAATTAGCATATTATGCTTTTATTATTATAAATTATTGCCATAATAAGCATCAGAAACGTCTTTGGTTTTTCTTCTCTTTCCCATCCAACTCCTATTCCCTTATCCTTCCCTCCCCACAATTGCCAAGCATTCACAATAGACCTATCTTCCAGAAACATTGCTTTTACCTCATCAATTCTCTGCTTAAGAATCTATAATAACTCAATATAATTTTGTGGATAAAATCCAAATACCTCTTATTCTAGAATTCAGGGCCCTCTATCAACTCAACATCACTTCTATCAACTCGGCATCACCTTTTACTATGCTTACTAGAGTTACTTTGAAGTCTACTTTTATGCTCTCCCCCAGCCCCAGTGCCCCATCTCATACACACACATTAAATGTGGGCATGAAGGTGCCTAAGGAATCATTGCTAACTCAATTACTGAAAACAGCTTCATTTATCCAATGTGCTATGTGTTCCTACACATAAGTGGAATGAAGTTTTCTTTCATTGGACTGGCACAGTGATGACAATAAGACTATTATAGATATACTATACAAGAGAGTAGTTAGAATTGAAAACAAACGAACAAAAAACAGATGCCATAACGGAGAGCTTCTTGTCTTTAAGTAAGGAATAATAAGCTTAGTAATTAGATTTAGATTCCTACATGTATCTGATGGCTGATTTAGGAAATCTTCTCTTACACACAGCAATGTGCTGTTTAAATTAAAAATAGATGAAGGAAATGATTCCCCCATGGAAGAGTCTCTTTAAATTTTAATTTTGGTCATTTGAATGAAAATTGTGCACCAAGAAGCAGAATGTCAAAGATTATTTGAAACCTGTCAAAAAAAATTACTGGCTGTTTGATACTTGCATTTCCTGAATGACTTAGAGAGAGGGCATAAGGCCTGGTAGTAAATCTTGGCTTGTTTGATAACTTGATTCTGTATATATTATTCCAGATGTCTACTTCTCTGAATTATTTTATTTAGGGAGGGATGGAGAGAAAAAGCAGTGATGAAACTAGATGGAATTGTTTAGATAGAAAGAATTCCATTTAAGTGTAATTCCCCTGATAGCATTAATTTGGTAAAAAACCTCGTACATGACCTGCTCCTAACCTTATATTGAGCAGTCAAAGATAGCTTGTAAAAAAAGGCATTGTCAATTCTAAGCTGCAGTAGCTGTCGTTTGCCACCAACAATGGTACTTCATATTCTGTGTGCAAAGTAACTAATAAGGGCCTGATTGAAGTTTGACTTCTATTATTCCAGTCATGGTGGAGTCCCTTGAGGATGAGTAGGAAATGCCACTAGGCCATCCACGGAATGTGCCTGATTTCTGAATTCTGAGCCATTCCACCCCTGCAGCAGCTACTGCTGCTCAGACTCTAATAATGTTTGTGTATGTTAGTGTTTGTCTCCAATAACTCTCAGGCATTTCACAGGACTGGCACGTGGAAGTTCACCTTAATCATTGCAGGACTAGCAAATATTGATAGTTCATTTATTTCCTTCTCCCCCTTTAATTTCTTCCCTCTTTCCTTCCTTCCTCCCTCCCTCTTCCTGATCCGTTCATCCATTTTAAGAGGACATATTCAAAAGATGGTACCCCTTGGCCTAAATCAGCTATTCCATCTATGATTAAAAGTAGGTGATTTCCCCTCTTTGTTGCCTCTATTTTTTTTTTCCTCTTTTAAGTCTTCTGGAGAGAGTAGAAGGATAGTCAGATGAGGAAGAAATGGGAAAACAGACAGAAGAGGAAGGAAATGAGGGAGTGCAGATGGTAACACAGAGGTTAATTGAGAGGAGTAACAGCCAAATATGAGAAGGGAAAAATAAATTGAAATTGTAAAGAAAGAAATAGAAATGATAAATGAGTGAAAGAGTTCAACCAGCGATTTATAGTGAGACCTCTTAATATTCTCAGACTTCAGTTTGGTTTCCTATAAAATGGGAATGCTATTCCTTCTTGGTAAAATACTCTTTGAAGTCTTCGTATTATAGACAATCTTTCCCAGTGAATTATTAAGCTTCCTTAAAAAAAACCCAAAACAGATTTCTAGTGAATGCCGGGATCAGTTATTTTTCTCTGTTTTAAGGCTATAGAATATATTGGAAAATATTGATTATTCAAAAATCACCTTGGGCCTTTCTGACCAATTCTATATAATACATTTTCCTCTTTTACCTCTTAGGATATAAATTTAATAAGTAGACAATTTTCAACAATTGTGCTCTTTGCCATTTAACTTTAGGATGCATGCTTATGCACCAAAGGTATATATAAAACATTTTAGAATCACTTAACTTTTAGAAAATAATTATGATATTTTTAAAACCAGTCATTTTTATTTTCCTTTACAAGCCAATCTGAAAGGACAATGTTTGGGCCATCTACCCATAGGTCAGCCTTCTGATCTTATAAATGGATTTTTTTATTTTGTCTTTCTAGCTGTAGCCCAATCCTGTCAAACTAAAATTTTTTTATCCTCCCCTGGAGGGTATGTTTCCATTGACGAGAGAGGCGGGGGAGAGAGAGAAAGGAGAAGGCAGGGTGAGAGAGAAGGGAGTGGGGGAGAGAGAGAAAACAAGAGAGAGACACAGAGAAACATCGATGTGAGAGAGAAATTTCCATTGGTTGCCTCCTTGTACGAACCCCCACTGGAAATTGAACCTGCAACCTAAGAATATGCCCTGTTTGGGAATCAAACCCACAACCTTTTGGTGTACAGAACTATGCTCCAACCACCTGAGCCACCAGGACAGGGCCTGTCAAACTAAATTTGCTGAGAAGATAATTTTTAAAAGTTCTGTAAAGAACCCATGTGGCCCACCTCTAGAGCTTTGCCTCTCCTTCTTATCTATACTAATAAAAGGGTAATATGCTAATTAGACCAGGAGACCTTCCGGATGTCCTTCCGGACAAAGCCATGGTGGTGGGGCCGAGGCAGAGGTGGTTAGGGGCGATAGGTTGGTGGGGGAGGGGGGGCAATTGGAGGTGAGCAGGCTGGCAGAGGGGGCAATTGGGGGTGAACAGGCCGGTGGGGGGGGCAGTTGGGGGCAAGCAGGCTGGCAGGGGGGCAGTTGGGGGCGATCAGGCCATCGAGGGGGGAGAGTTGGGGTGAGCAGGCCAGCGGGGGCGGGGGGCAGTTAGGGGAGATCAGGCCAGCAGGCAGAGTGGTTAGGGGCAATCAGGCAGGCAGGCAGGTAAGCGGTTAGGAGCCAGTGGTCCCCAATTGTGAGAGGGATGTCCGACTGCCGGTTTAGGCCCGATCCCCTGTAGGGATCATCAGACATTCCCCCCGGGGGGATCCCCCGAGGGTACCCAGATTGGAGAGGGTGCCGACTGGGCTAAGGGACCACCCCCCCATGCATGAATTTTGTGCACCGGGCCACTAGTTTTCTTATATTAGGTGAAGAAAGCTTCTACAAGAGGGATGAATTGTTCTAGTAAAGCTGCTTTTCTGTTAATATATCCCCCATTCAACCTCTTGGCCTATACATTACTGCATTTTACATTACTTCATTACTGTACATTTTGTTATTGATTTTGATTAAATCCATTTGGAAGTCAATATTCACAACAGTAAAAACAGGGTATGCCTGACTATTACATGCAGTACATTTATCCTTCTTCAGCCTACCCCTGAATGTGTGTTAAAGATCTGAAAGTCTCTTCTGCCTCTTCGGTAAATCTCATCATGAGGTGCTTCCAAAGCGAGAAATTATATCCAGCCTATGACTTATTGGGGCCTTCCAAGCATGTAGAGCTGGAAGATGGTCAGTGTTTATAAGGCTTTAAAAGCACTCCTCAGCCTCAAACTATCCCTATCACCAGCCAATCCTGTCACCAGCTGGCTGAGTTTCAGTTTATTATTTATTATGTGCTGGGAGCACACTGTGTCTGTGAGAAAACCCCTTTACTGTCCTTGCTCCTCCTAAGGCAGAGGGAGGCTTCAGTAGCCACAGGGAAAGCAGCACCTTTGCTATTGGCATTAGCTTCCAAGGGAAGAGGTACAGGGCCAAGGAATGCAGCCGGCTGTGGTCAGTCAGCTATGATGCAGAGAGTAACTCATCAATAGTGAAAATAGCCGATCAGCTGAAAACGGGCTTCCAACGCTTCAGAACTGTCACCTGCCAGCTGAACAGCCACCATCCACTGTTGCTGAAAAGAGCAAAGATCGAGCCTCACTCACAAGGGCTCTTAAAAGCTGCAAATGATTATCTCCCCACCCCTGCCCCCATATTTCTGGTTCAACCTCTGGCCATTCTGTAATAGATAATTGTGTAATAGTTTCATAAATATGGAAAACAAATACCCCTCCTAAAAATAACATCACATTTTAATTAAAAATTTTGATATTTGAAAACAATTGATATCTGGTTCATTCCAGAATTTTGTACTAATTTATATTTTAAAAATATCAAATTATTTATAAAAATATCAAATATTTATCTTGATTATAATATTTTTGGTGTCTCTTTAAATTTTGCACCTGAGGTGAGTGCCTCACTTACCTGACCCTAGTCCCAGCCCTGTTAATTAAGCAACACCACTTGCTCACAGCATCACAGCGAGACAGATACTATAACTATTTTATAGATCATTAGAGGCCCTGTGCATGAAATTCATGCATGGGTAGGGTCCCTAGACCTAGTCGGCGATCAGAGCCGATCAGAGCCTTCCTTCCCCCTGCTGCCGGCCCTGGCCTTCCTTCATTCCGTGCTGCCCCCTGGTGGTCAGTGCACATCATAACAAGCGGTCAAACTCCTGGTCAGTCAGACTCCCGAGGAGACAATTTGTATATTAGCCTTTTATAATGTAGGATAATCTGAGGCTGATGAAGGTTAAAAGTCATGTCTAAGAGAGGTTATGGCTGAAATGGGTCTAGAACTCTGGTTTTCTGAATCCTGTTCTGGTATTCTTTTCATTTTGGAAATTCTAAGCCATCCTAGTTACACACAAATGAATGTTAACCATTATTACAATTAACATGCATACAGTATAACACTTTATATATAAAGCACATGTGCACACTTAATCCTCATGGCATTCTATATATGGTACCATAATATGACCTGTTAATAAAAAAAAATAATTAGAGGGGGCACAGAAATAAAATAACTTGACCAAGATCTCACAGAAAATAAATGGTAGAATATGGACACAAACCCAGGTTTTCTGAGTTTAAATATTATGCCCTTTTAAAATGGGCAGAGAAAGATATTTTTTAAAACAAAACACAAAAGCTGTTGAATAAAAAATAAAATATTTATAAAAATGACCAAATTAAAATTAACATCTTAGTAAATGAACCCTAAAACAATAATTACAAATGAGGAGAGTTACAAATGGGGAAAATATTTCCAATGTATATAACTACAAGAAACTGGTATGAAGAAGATGTAAAGAAACAAATGAATAAGCAAAATGAGTAACAGATAAATGGACGAAAGTATAAATAAATGTATGAAGAGAAGTTTAGCATCATTTATTATCAGGGAAATGAAAATTAAATCCATGGTGAGATTTCATTTTATACTCACGTAGTGTGCAAATTATTCACATGCCAACATGCCAAGTGTTAGGAAATGGGTTCACATTAATGTTCATACAGTGCTGCTGGGAGTGAAATATGGTATAGCCATCTTGGAAAGCAGTTTGCCATTAGCTCCTAAAACTGATCTATATGTACCTATGACCCAGCAATTCCACTTTTAGGTATAGTCCCAAGATAAACTCTTGTACTTGCATAACAGGGTCATGTACACAAATTATATATATACACACATACAGAAAGGAGAATTTGGGGGAATTATTTATTATTTTACTTAACAATTGTTTGTTGGGCATCCACTATAGATCAGGCTCTGTTACATCTTTTTAAATGATAAAAATGAACAAAATACAGATTCTGCTATTATGAATATGCTGTACAGTCAGATACATGTAAACAATACTTGTAGTACAATTTGGTCTTTTCATAGAATAATAAGCAAAGTGCTTTGAAAGCCCAGAAGAGGAAGGAATTAATTCTAGAAGAGAGAACTTTTGAGCAGGTGTTTGAATCTAGAAGAAACAAACTATATGGAACCAATGTGGTGGCCCACAGCTCTACTGCAAAGGATTTGAACTTGGCCTGAAACGCTGGCTAGGGTTGGGTGATGAACAGGATAGGTAGTCCAAGTTTGGGAGAGCAGGATGAGGCACAGAGAATAGTGGGGTCATCGACACACAGCTGAATGGAGAAAAAAAAACAGAACTGAGGGAGTAGTGATTGGATGGGTTTTATTCAACAAGACTACAGGCCTTGGATGAGGAGGACTCATGACTTGATGTGAGAAAGAGAACACAGAACTTTAGGCTTCTGAACAAAGGGCACAACATAAAGGAGGCTTGTTTTAAGGTCTTTGCTGGTGAGTGGCTTCCTTCAGGAGATCTTCCTGCTCTGGACATTGGCTAAGCTAAATGGGAGTCAGTCAACATGGTTTTGCTTGGCTACATGTGGGAGGAGGAATGGTGACTATCTCCAATCACAGTCAAGGCCGGCTTTCTCTCTACAGCACATGCTGGGTTTGGAGAAAGGTTAGCCCAGCTTGCAGAAGGCAGAATTGGGTGGAAGAAAGAACACCAGAGTTTCAGGTTCCAGAAAAGAAGAGAGGCTTTAAGCCCTCAAAAATGACAGACCATAAAATAGAGCAGATGAAGGAGAGGTAGAGGAGCACAAAGGTCATCACTGTGGGAAGTGGCTGCTTAATAATAATTACAACACTCAATTAATACCTTATACTTGCAGAACACTTTTGACACCTTATCATTAAAAACTGATTTCACTCTTGAGGGTTAATTTCACAGATGCTGAACCTGATTTTGATCTGATAGCTGGATTCAAAAGAGAAGATTGGGCAGGCAATTGGTGGAGGGCTTTTTTTGAAAAGACAAATGACACGTGATGATTAATTATGAAAGCATGCAGTTGAGGAGGTGCCCCAGATTACTAAGAATTAGTAATGTAGACCTTCTCCAAGTGAGAATATAAGAAGTCGGCAGTCTGCAATCAGAAGAGGGCCCTCAGGGAGCACACAGTTGTTCATAATGGCCAAAGAAGAAATGAATAATGACCTGCCAGCAGAAATTCATGAGTATTTATCAGCATTTCAGAATTCCATTGGTGCTGTGGATGACATGCTTGCGATCATGATGTCTATTTCTGGAAATGAGCTGTTGCAGAAGTTGGATCCACTTGAACAAGCAAAAGTAGATTTAGTTTCTGCTTACACGCTAAATTCAATGTTTTGGGTTTGTTTAGCAACTCATGGGGTTAATCCCAAGGAACATCCAGTAAAGCAGGAATTGGAAAGAATCAGAGTATACATGAATAGAGTCAAAGAAATAACAGACAAGGGAAGGCTGCCAAGCTGGACAGATGTGCAGCTTCCAGATTTATAAAAAACTAGAGGCCCAGTGCACAAAACTTTGTGCACTCAGGGGGGGTCCCTCAGCCCGGCCTGTGCCCTCTTGCAGTCTGGGACCCCTCGGGGGATGTCCATCTGCTGGCTTAGGCCCGCTCCCCGGGACATCGGGCCTAAGCTGGCAGTCAGACATCCCTCTGGCAGCCCGGGAACCCTCAGGGGATGTCTACTTGCCAGCTGGTAGCAGGCCTAAGCTGTAGTCGGACATCCTTAGCGCTACTGAGGAGGCAGGAGAGGCTCCTGCCACCACTGCTGTGCTGGCAGCCGGCAGCCTGGCTTGTGGCTGAGCAGAGCTCCCCCTGTGGGAGCGCACTGACCACCAGGGGGGCAGCTCCTGCATTGAGCATCTGCCCCCCTGGTGGTCAGTGTGTGTCATAGTGACCAGTCATTCCCAGTTGTTCTGCTGTTAGGGTCAATTTGCATATTACCCTTTTATTATATAGGATAGAGGCTTGGTGCACGGATGGGGGCCAGCTGGTTTGCCCTGAAAGGTGTCCCGGATCAGGGTGGGGTTCCCCACTGGGGTGCCTGGCCAGCCTTAGTGAGGGGCTGATGGCTGTTTGCAGGCTGGCCAAGCCCCCCAGCGGGGATCCTCACCCCATGGTGGTGTGGCCAGCCTGGGTGAGGAGCTGAGGGCTGTTTTCAGTCTGGCCATGGCTGCGGGCTGAAAGCAGGTATCTGGGATTTATTTATCTTCTATATATAATTGAAACTTTGTAGCCTTGAGCAGAGCTCAGGGCCTGCAGGGCAGGAGGGAAGCTTGGCTTCCTCCATTGCCGGGGGCAACCCAAGCCTCCTGCTCACTCCAGCTCTGTGGGCGCTGCCATCTTAGTTGGGTTAATTTGCATATTTGCTCCTGATTGGCTGTGGGCATGGCTTGTAGGCGTGGCTTGTGGGTGTAGCGGAGGTATGGTCAATTTGCATGTTTCTCTTTTATTGGATTAGATGCCTGCTGGAAGCCAAAACCTAAAAATGCATCCAAAGTTGCCAGTAAAGGAAAAAGTAAAAATTACCTTTTGGTTTTGATGTACACATGTTCAAAAAGTACATCATTTTTATTGTTTTGCACAAAATAGATGATTATATGGCAATGCATGGTTTAAATTAGTGATGGCAAACCTTTTGAGCTCGGCGTGTCAGCATTTTGAAAAACCCTAACTTAACTCTGGTGCCGTGTCACATATAGAAATTTTTTGATATTTGCAACCATAGTAAAACAAAGACTTATATTGTTGATATTTATTTTATATATTTAAATGCCATTTAACAAAGAAAAATCAACCAAAAAAATGAGTTCGCGTGTCACTTCTGACACGCGTGTCATAGGTTCACCATCACTGGTTTAAATGTATTTCTTCTTGAATTCATATAATATTTACATTTAAATTTCTAATGCTAAATATATTTCCCCCCAGAAAACAAACAAACAAACAAAAAACTAGGCCATGTAATTTAATGAGATGTTTCTTTGTTTTATTGAGGAAAGACCTAGGTGGGTCAGAGGACACTGATCCTAGAACCAAGCAATTTTAGAGTCAGCAGACACCTTTGATCTTTTCTTCCAAACCTCTCTTCTAATCCTATAGCACATTATGTCTCTTTCTACAGTTATGTTTCCATATCTATTCATACCAAATGTAAGCATTGCATTTGCCTTTTAATTCCTTAGCATATTTCATAAACCTGGGTAATGCAATTTTGCTTAAAATCAAGTTATAGATGGTTTCATCTTTAGCCCACATCTTCCATGACCTCAATTACTGTATTAAAATATTGTTAGCAAATTAACAATAAATAATAGCATTTATTACATGAGATCAAGTTCACTTTACAAGTAATTTACATATTGTCACAATGACTCTGTGCCAATTGCCTATGATTTTGACATTGTTTGTGGGAGAGTGGCCAGCACTAATGCACAGGATCGAGACAATTTATTATGACACGCTCTCTCTATGCAATTGAAGGAATTAGTGCAATAGAGCAGAAGTCAGTGCACATAATCAGTGTGGCTCTTCAGATGTCCTAATTTAGGATATGGCAATGTAGTAACTAACGTTCTACCTGCTGACTTCTGAAGCAGAAAGTGTCCAGTACCGACTGAGCTCAGGGATACAAGAAGAAATAAAGATGGCTTTCTAAGCAATAATTTGAACCAATCTCATGTGTCTTCTTTTACGTCCATGCATCTTCCTTAATTTTGTCTCTCTATGCAATGCTTTGGGTAGTGTATGGCCACGCACAAAGGTGTTGAGCAGGATTGCCTGGGTTCAAATTCTGACTCTGCTACATTTTATCAGTGTGGCCTGGGCAACTCATTTAGCCATTCTATGCCCAAATTTCCTCTCCTATAAAATGGAACTAGTCATACTGCTTACCTTACAGATTGTTGTGAGGATTAAATGAGTTAATAGAAAAATGCCTCACTTGCAGTAAGCACCACAAATGCATTGGCTATTCATTATTAGTCTTCCTGTTATGCATTTCTATATCTCTTTTTACCTTTTTTTTGTACTATAGTATTAATGTTAGATCACATTTTCTTTCCCTGACATACCTACCATCCTCCCTAATTCTAACTTCCTTGAGGGTAGATATTATACTTGCTTCACTTTGATTTAGCCCCAGCATATACACTGAGTGGCCAGATTATTATGACCACCTGATGTTTGTAGGCAAATTAGCTGTACACTGCATCGTATGGGATATGGAAGCCGAAGGCCTGTTCGAACACCTTTGCTATCTGCAGTTACCAAGACAAAACGTCTCCAGTTCACACAGGAACACAAGGATTGGACAGTCGAGCATTGGAAAAAAGTCATGTGGTCTGATGAATCACATTTCCAGTTGCATCATGCAGATGGCAGAGTGAGAATTTGGCGGAAACAGCATGAAAGCATGCACCCCACATGCATGAGTACAACCCTTCAAGCTGGTGGGGGCAGTGTTATGGTTTAGGGCATGTTTTCCTGGCATGATTTGGGCCCTTTAATTTGTGTGGAACAACGTCTGAATAGCACAACATACCTAAGTATCTTTGCTGATCAAGTTCATCCTATCATGTTGATGGCATATCCCAATGGAGATGGCTTCTTCCAACAAGACAATGTGCCATGCCACGGTGCTTGTATTGTGCAGGAGTGGTTTCAAGAACACGAGGGAGACTTTACCTTGCTTAGGTGGCCCCCACAATCACCAGATCTCAATCCAATTGAGCATTTGTGGGATGAAGTTAAAAGAGCCATCAGGCAGCTGGTTCCACAACCATCAAATCTCACAGAACTGGACAGTGCTATTCATCAGGCATGGTGTCAGATTCCTCACATCACCTTTCAACATCTCGTGGAGTCAATGCCAAGAAGAATTGCCGCAGTATTGAAGGCCAAAGGTGGCCCAATGAAGTACTGATGGGGTGGTCATAATAATCTGGCCACTCAGTGTGTGTGTGTGTGTGTGTGTGTATATCTCATGTTCAAAGGCTGTTAAATCGCGTTGTTTACCCTTATCTTCAGAAAAAAATCACTCTACTGTCGTGAAAAAAATCACTCTACTGTCGTGGTAAACAACCTGCTTCCCTATTTATAATGGTCTGGCCCTCTAGCAATTTCAGTGCGAAATTATAGCTAATTTGCCTACAAACGTCAGGTGGTCATAATAATCTGGCCACTCGGTGTATGTTGGTTATATAGTTGTACAATATTAGAGATAAGTGTCCATTCAATACATATAATTTCTGAAGTAGTTCATTCTTTTCTAATAGAGTTAGCAAAAGAGAGCTTTTCAAAATAGTAGTACTCAGGTGGTCTGGGGGCTTGAGAATTCCTGTCTTTTGCCCTCTCCCTTGTCGTTGCCTCTCAGCCCATCTGGTAGTTGCTCAGGGCTTCTCCATTGAGAACCACTGGCAAACATGAACTGATTTCAGTCTTTCCATGTGTAGGTAAGCGAGAGTATTCTGTTTCTGTATATTCAAGTCCTAGAAGGGCCTCAGAGATTTCCACATTCAAGAACCCATAAATGTCTTTTTTTTCTTGCTGTACTTCTCATAATAGCAGAAGCAAAAAGCAGTGGTTCTCAGAAGCAGTGGTTCTCTAGATGTGGTCCTGGGATTAGCAGCAGCAAGGGTAGCATCTGGGAAGTTGTTAGAAATGCAAATTCTTGGCCCCACCCCATACTTACTGCATTAGAAGTTTTGCTTGAGGAGCCCAGCAACCCTGTTTTTTTTTTGTTTTGTTTTTTATAATATATTTTTTATTGATTAAGATATTACATATGTGTCCTTATCCCCACGTTATCCCCTCCCCCCCCCCCCCCCCGGCTCATGCCCTCACCCCCTGTTGTCCATGTCCATTGGTTAGGCCTATATGCTTGCATATAAGTCCTTTGGTTGATCTCTCTCCCTTACCCCCACCCTCCCCTACCTTCCCTCCAAGGCCCGACAGTCCAATCAATGCCTCTCCGTCTCTGGATCAGTCCTTGTTCATCAGTTTATGTTGTTCATTATATTCCACAAATGAGTGAGATCATGTGGTATTTATCCTTCTCCGACTGGCTTATTTCACTTAGCATAATGCTCTTCAGTTCCATCCATGCTGTGGCAAATGGTAAGAGTTTTAACAAGCCCTGCCAATGCATCTGCTGCATGCTGAAGTTTAAGAACCGCTGCTCAATCTATGAGTCTGTCTCTATTTTGCTTGATTGAACAGTGGTTCTTAAACTTTAGCATGCGGTCAGATAACTCTGGTGTGTGGGAGCAGGAGGGTTGGAGGAATTGAGCAAAAAAGAAAAAAAGTGATAACTCATGGACTGAACAACAGTGTGGTGATTGCAGGGGCAGGGGAATAGGGTGGGTAGAGGTGGAAGAGGGCATAGAGGGGATAAAAGGTGATGGAAAAAATAAAATAAAAAGAACCACTGATGAAAAGGGTCATGATTCTCCAGTAGGACATCAGCAACAGCTACTGCAAAAAGGGTGAAGAAAGGCTGAGCAGCCATCACCATAATAAACTATCACAGAGTGGTAGGTCTGTACCAGGCGCAGTGGTGCTTTCAGATGTATTAGGTTATTTAATTTTGACCACTGTCTCTTAAAAAGATGGTAAAGCTCAGTGTTGCCAGGGGAGGAAACTGAGGCACAAATCTTTACCCATGGGCACTGAACAGTTAAATCATAGAGCTAGAAATAAAACTCTGGTCTAGCTGATCCCCAAACTCATGTTTCTTCCACTATTTGACTTGGCTGCCCAAACCTTTAAAATGCACATCTTCATTCTTTGTGCTTAGTTTAAATTATTTCTATTTCAGGTACACGTTCTTTCTCTGTTTTTTAAAATGCCATATATTTGTATATATCTGTATGTGAGTACTATAGCTAAATTCTGTACCTTGATAATGTAGGTTAGCTATTTCATTTCAACAAACATTTGTTGAGGGCCTACTATGTGTCGAGTATTGTAAAGGCATAGGCAGAGGTGCTCATGTTGGCATCCTTGACCTCAAAACGGTCACTCAACCAACTTGCTGGATCTAAAATTATATGGAGAAAAATTAAGTTTAAAATATCCCAGATATTTAATTCAGATAGATCTTAAATACATGAGATCTATGATACTAAGATAATGAGACACTTCTTTTTTTTTATTTTTTTTTAATTAAATCTTTATTGTTCAGATTATTACAGTTGTTCCTCTTTTTTCCCACCATAACTCCCCTCCACCCAGTTCCCACCCCTCCCTCCGCCCTCACTCCCCACCCACTGTCCTCATCCATAGGTGCACGATTTTTGTCCAATCTCTTCCCGCATCCCCCACACCCCTTTCCCCCCCAAGAATAGTCAGTCCATTCCCTTTCTATGTCCCTGATTCTATTATAATCACCAGTTCATACTGTTCATCAGATTATTTATTCACTTGATTTTTAGATTCACTTGTTGATAGATGTGTATTTGTTGTTCATAATTTGTATCTTTAACTTTTTCTTCTTCTTCCTCTTCTTCTTAAAAAATACCTTTCAGCATTTCATATAATACTGGTTTGGTGGTGATGAACTCCTTTAGCTTTTCCTTATCTGTGAAGCTCTTTATCTGACCTTCACTTCTGAATGATAGCTTTGCTGGATAAAGTAATCTTGGTTGTAGGTTCTTGCTATTCATCACTTTGAATATTTCTTGCCACTCCCTTCTGGCCTGCAAAGTTTCTGTTGAGAAATCAGCTGACAGTCGTATGGGTACTCCCTTGTAGGTAACTGACTTTCTTTCTCTTGCTGCTTTTAGGATACTCTCTTTGTCTTTTGCTCTTGGCATTTTAATTATGATGTGTCTTGGTGTGGTCCTCTTTGGATTCCTTTTGTTTGGGGTTCTCTGCGCTTCCTGGACTTGGAAGTCTATTTCTTTCACCAGGTAGGGGAAGTTTTCTGTCATTATTTCTTCAAATAGGTTTTCAATATCTTGCTCTCTCTCTTCTTCTGGCACCCCTATAATTCAGATGTTGGTACACTTGAAGCTGTCCCAGAGGCTCCTTACACTATCTTCGTATTTTTGGATTCTTTTTTCATTTTGCTTTTCCGGTTGGGTGTTTTTTGCTTCTTCGTATTTCAAATCTTTGACTTGATTCTTGCGATCCTCTGGTCTGCTGTTGGGAGTCTGTATAATATTCTTTATTTCAGTCAGTGTATGCTTAATTTCTAGTTGGTTCTTTATCACAACATCGAGGGTCTCACTAGATTTCTTGAGGATCTCACTATATTTATCGGCGGCTTCTAGACAGTTCCTTAAAGACCTTAAAAGTGTGGTTTTGAATTCTATATCCAGCAGTTTGCTTTCCTCCATTTCTTTCGTTTGTGTCCTGTTTCTTTGTCTCAGCATTTTTTATGCTTCCTTGTGTTGAAAAAGTGGTTTTCTGTGCTGAGTGTCCTCTAGGGCCCAGTGGTTCAGCCTCCCCAATTACCTGAGGAGGACACTCTTGGTGCACCCCCTTGTGGGCTTTGTGCACAGTCTTGTTGTAGTTAAGCCTTGATTGTTGTTGGTATCACTGGGAGGAATTGACCTCCAGGCCAATTGGCTGTGAGAATCAGCTGTGTCTGCAGTGGGAGAACTTCTGTGCTGGAGACACCCTTCTGGGGCAAGACTTGCTTCAGTGGGGCTTTGGTGCTCACTGAGTCTTCCCCCTGAGTGTGACCTTTATGTTTCCAGGGAGCTGCAAACTGGATGGTCCCACTCTGACCTCTGGGCTTCCTGGCTCCTGGATCTCTAGGGAGGTGCTAATCTAGCCTTTGCCTGAGGCTATCCAGCAAAAGCTTCCCTGCAGGGCTTGGGTGAGGCGGGTCCCATGGGATCAACAGGGCGGGGCTAGCAGTTATGGCTGCTCTCAGACTTGCCCTCAGAGGCTCTGCTTCTCAGTGTCCGGGTAATCGCTGCAAGCCCCTTGGAGAGAAAGCTGCCCTCAGGTTCCGACCAATGCCAGACAGTCCCGCTTCTCCCGTATGAGTCTGGGTCCCTAGAGACTTGCCCGGAACTGGAGCTCAGAGCCTGAGACTCCCTCCCAATTGAAAATGACAACCGCGCCCTCAGCTGCCCGCCTGCTCCGCATGCACCTCCGCACTTCAGTATTTTACTTCCGCACTGCGCCTCCTCTGAGTCTCGGTATGCTTTTCTCTTTCCTTCTAGTTGTAGAATTTCCACTCAGCCAGCCTTCCTGTGGTTCTGGATGATGTCCGTTCTGTCTTTTAGTTGTATTTTTGAAGTGGTTGTTCGAGGCAGCAAACTCCGGTGTTTACCAATGCCGCCATCTTGGTTTCTCCAAGATACTTCTTAATGATTAATCATACTAGCTAATGTTGAGATTGACCAACATTGCTGACTAATTTTTATTTTAGCTAGTTTAAATAATAGTCTGAGGCAAGGGACAATGAGTAGCAAGTTTAGAATATAGAGTTGCATCCACATGTTTGTAACCACTCATTCTTTCCACAGAATTTACTGAGGGCTTACTTTGTGTCTCACACTTTACAAGATGCTGCATGTGATAAGAAAGAATGAAAAAATAGTCCCTGCTCCCAAGGAGCTAGCAAGGGACTTTGTCCTTTGACTTGCCCAGCTGTTATTAAGATCAGTCACTTGTTTTTAACATAAAATGTTCTATTTTGCCTACACTATTGTGATCATCCTCATATAAAAATGATTTGATTTCTCACTGACAGTTTTGAATTCCATTTAATATCCAGGGGTCTTAGCTCAGCCAACTTTAAAAAAACACACAAATCTGTAGTCAAAGCACAAAGACAACTAATGTAACAAATGCTTGACTTTTACTTATTCTGCAAACTGAAGAGTGCTATGGGATGCAAAGATGAAAAAGAGAGTCCCCACACACCATGAAGTCACAGTCAGGCATGTAAACAAGATATTACAATGAAAAGAAATGCATACTATCCCGGGTGTATGTAAATAATTAATGTTCATAAGAACAGAGCAGTAGATCTGTGTGGGGAATTGCTTCATGGAGGCAGTGATAACAGAGAGGAGTCTTAAAGAATGATTAGATATTCTCTAAGTACCTACCAGGGAAGGAAATTCTAAGCATAGGGAGCAACATTTACAAAGGAATGGGTACATGAACTTGACATTAGGAAAACCTTGGTTAGAGTTTGGATGTATTTAAGGGAAAGGGTAAATACTTTAGGGAAAAGAAAAGTTTTGAATACCATGTTTGGGAGCTTGGAACTCATTTGATGGGCAACAAGACCCACTGTAGGATGTTAAGCAAGGCCAGATGATCCTTAAACAAGAGAATTAGAAGTTCTGTGTGACTGCAGTGTGAAGAATGAGCAGAATTATTCCAGAGTTAGAGTGATATTGAGGACTAGACAAAGAAAGACTTGGGAATATACTTGGCAGGAATTAGCAATTGAATGTGCAAGGTAAAGAACGTTCAGCAGAATGTACAAATCAGCTTTACTTTTTAAATATTTGTTAGTCTGTGTTTGACTTCTGTTAAAAATCTATACTGTTTGCACTATTGTGAGTATAACAATGACCAAGTGGCCTGTTGCCCCTTTCAAAGCAAGAACTTACAAAGTAGAGGCTTACTTTCCACAAGAGTTTCAAAAAGCCTGTTTATAACTTGGACTTTGAGGCTGAGTCTATAATATTGCCCAGAGCCACCATTTCCACAGTGATGGTGAAGCAAGCAATCAAACACCAAATGATTAATCCAATTCTCAAGGCTTACTGCTCATACACCCTAAGTGCTCAGCTACTGCCAGAGTGGAGGCAGAAACAACACCCAAATCAACTCCATTTCTGATGGCATCTAGATATGGCTCTGGATGTTAAATCATCCCTGATTCCACCCTACCCCACTCCCATTATATGTCTTCTCCTACTCTAATCTCTTGAAATTCTTTACTGCCAACTCTCTTGTCATTTCTACCACACTTTCTATATAGGCCTAGATTGTAAACTCAAAGAAGGCATGATCTTTGTCATGGTCATTTTTCTGTTAATCCCATTATTTTAAATAGAAACATACTTTTGATGGCTCAAATTTTTATCACCACACTTCTACAATTTTTTTAAAAAAATCATTAATAAGATATTGCCTCCTCTACCGCCTCATCTCCACCATGATGACCTAGGAACTGTGGCTAGACTGACAAACTGACTGAGTCAGTGATGAATCCGCTGGAGCCAGGTCAATGCCATCAGTGGAGATAAGGAAACATGGCTGGCTTATTCCTGAGATGGAAAACCTACCAGAGGTAGTGAAATCTTGTGCTTCTGAACTATGTTTTTGATAAAAGCATCATCTTTTTCAACAAATATAATGATGGCTTAGTGAAATTTAAAATAAGATATTGTCAGCACAATAAAGGGATAGTTAATACCTTACGAAAGAGGACTAATTGGTATATATCATTGATGGCGAACCTTTTGAGCTCGGCGTGTCAGCATTTTGAAAAACCCTAACTTGACTCTGGTGCCGTGTCACATATAAAAATTTTTTGATATTTGCAACCATAGTAAAACAAAGATTTATATTTTTAATATTTATTTTATATATTTAAATGCCATTTAACAAAGAAAAATCAACCAAAAAAATGAGTTCGCGTGTCACCTTTGACACGTGTGTCATAGGTTCGCCATCACTGGTATATATCACCAGTGAGAGTTTGGGGAAAAGCCCTATAGGGGACCTCTGACCTACCATGACTGAATTTTCAACTCCTTCTGAAACATCTTTGGCTCTATATCAGGAATTTTTCATAAGCACTATAAGCACTACAGAATATTTGTTGAATATGAATCCCTTGTGTGTTATTAAAGTAAAAGAAATATTGAAATGGGAGTTTGGAAGCTTTTGTCACATCCCAGTCCCACACTGACTAGCTGGGTGTCCCTATGCAAATAATTTCCTTTTTCTGGGCCTCAGTTTCTTTATTGACTGGGTTGGATCAGATAATCCCAATGTCTTCCAGCTCTAACTCAGTGACTCTATGTTGCTGTGAAAAACAGTCTACAATTCTCCTAATGGAGCACTGCCCCTGGCTGGATATTTTACAAAATCTTGAAAAAAAAAATCATACCAATGATTTCCTTAAATCATACTTTATAATTTTGAATTAATAAGTCTATAAATTGTTTTAACTCATATGAGTATATAGAAAAAAGTAACTGGAAGGGGGGAAATGGGAGATATCTGTAATACTACCAACAATAAAAATATATCCAAGCATGAAAAAAATATATATGTCAAGAAAAAAGGTAACTGAAGACAATATCTAATAACTTTCTGAGGCAATGTTTTTGTTCAGTCCTTGTGTACCACACTAGGCTATGTTTCTCTGTAGGGAAGTGGTAAGATATACATCCCAGGACTTGCATGTGGAAAGAGGCAATTTTTTGAGTCAAGGGAAAGTTTGAGAGAAAGGCAGAAAAATCATTATTTAGAGAGGGGTGTAATTGGAACAGTGATTCTCAGCTTCTGAGAGTTCTTCCCATTTTGGGGGGCAGACCTAAGTCCAATTTGGTTTATGTTCTTGATATCAAGAATGTGTTCCTTGTACAATTTTCATTTTATTCTAAGTGGAAAACCCTTTGGAAGTTAGATGATGGTAAATAACATGGTAAAAACATGGTTCAGGTCCTCAGATCATTCATAATTTTGACAAGATAAAATAGACTAAGAAGCAACCAAGATAGTAAACTCATTCAAATTACAAATGCTTCAAGATTTAAATATATTTAAAGTCAACATCATCAAAAAATAACATATTGCAAAGCAAGAAAAGGAACAACCATTATCAATAAAATGATTTATTTTTCTTACTCAAATGATTGGTTTGAGCTTTGGATTTTATGGTTAGAACTTTCAGAACAGAAGATCAAGAAGAGATATTAGTGCAGTGGGATGAGAAAAGCACATGGCCAAGAAATAAGAAACCCAGATGCTAATTCTGGCTCTACTGCTAACTGACTGGCCTTAAAAAAGTTATATTCCTTCTTTGGGACTCAGTTTCCTCCACTTTGAGGAAAGTGAGAAAATTGTACCTGATCAGAGTCTCTCCCCCTTGAGAATTTATAGACACTTTGGAACATTGCATAGAATCCAGGAACCCATGAACCCTAGTTTGAGAAATACTGCCATAAAGTTAGACTTGATTTCTTGACCCACTATGATTATAAATATAAGCCCAAATAATGCTGCTAAAATTCTGGGACCACTCTCCATTATATGGTGGTCATCCAATTGACTCAATATTTGCTTATCTTAATTACTCCATTGAGCAAATAAATACTTACTTTGTGCTAGAACTGTTCTCAGCATTGGGGATATATCCAAGAACTTAATGGACAAAATCAGTGCCTTCATGATGCTTAAATCCTAGGAGAGAGAAACAGATTACAAATAGTAGATAATAATAAAAAAATTAATTTGAAATAAAAATTCAAAATTATTTTCATAGGCAATTCAAGGACCCCTCCCCTGCAGATATATCTGTGGATCATAGTTTGAGAAGCATCTGACTAGAGGGCTCCCTTGATGTTCCTGGCTCAGGGACTCTTGGTCACCTTTTTTTTAATAAAAAAAAATATATTTTTTTCTTTTTATTTCAGAGAGGAAGGGAAAGGGAGAGATAGAAACATCAATGATGAGAGAGAATCATTGATCGGCTGCCATCTGCACGTCTCCACTGGGGATTGAGCTGGCAACCTGGGCATGTGCTCTGACCAGGAATTGAACTGTGCCCTCTTGGTTCATAGGTCGATGCATAACCACTGAGCCACACCGGCTGGTCTCTTGGTCACCTTTTCAGCAATCAGAGAGCTTCCCCACCAAGCAGGCTAACTGAACAGAAATTGTTTTACTAGCAGTCTCACCAGATTCCAGAAACAGCAAGGAATTTTTCTTGCTGTTGCTTTGGTGTGTACTTCACCCAGCTCTGAGCAACATGGAGGCGCTTCTAGGCACAGGGCCAAAACATCATTGCAGGGCTCAGAGAGAGCACAACTAGGGAAAAAAAATCATTAAATTAGGCAAAGATCCAATAAACTTAAATTTTCTGTTTTTGATTGCTTGCTGTGAGGAACACTATGACATGATTTAAAACGATGATTTAATGTAGCAAGACGAGAGGGACTCAAAAAACGGAACAGTGCAGTCATACAGTTCTAATAAAATTAGTCTATTATGTGCAAATTGATTGCTAGTGCCTAGATTTACATGATGTTTATGATATCAGAATATCTGACAAAAATTGATGTCAATATTTATGCCTCTATATATTACTCACACAGCACTATTATGATGGCTTCTAATTAAAGTGGAACCAAACTAATTGACCTTTAAATCCAAAGGACTTTGTAACCCAACACGCATCCACCCTGTGATGGCAGGCTGCGCTAGCTTGGGAAGAAAAAGGGTTTTGTGGGTGGTACAATGTCTAACTATGAAAAAATAAATATACATCTGCAAGAGCTGGTTCCACTAAAAGATAGATTTTAGATTTGATTCAACCTGCATTAAACTGCTGCTGTGTAGATTCATGACAAACCACATTAGTGTCTTTATACTTAGGGTGTTTGAAAATTTCTCTTTTTTTTTCCAGCCAAGATATACCTTCTCTCTGCTTTGGAATAGGTCACATGAGACAAAAGGTCAAATCAAAGATCCTCCTTTTTGTTTGTTTATTTTAACAGTTTTATATTTACAGAAAGGCTATGGACTAGATTTTTTGCTCCTTGAGGTCAGGGATTGTATTTTAGTCATTTTTTAATAATCTCCTTTAATGCCTAACAGAGGGCCTGAAAAAATGCAGGAGTGCAATAGAATTTGACTTGTTTTTAGGAAGAAGACTAAAAGAACAAAAACAAGCAGCACTCCTGGTATTTTAGAACATAAGATGTCTCATCCTTATTCTGGACAAAGCTTGGCCTTGGCTTTCCTTCTCCTTCTGTTAATTGATAGTCAATTATGTTTGACTAATGACTTTATTTAAAATAAATCCAAATATTATTCTTTGACTACACATTACTAGAAACACAAATATCCATAAAGATGATTAATTGAGGGAATTTAAGTAACCATAGGGGAAGAAACCTAATTGCGAGTCTGGAGTCAGAATATGGATTCTTAGTTTATTTCTGATACAAACTTTTTCTGTGTCCTTGAGCAACTCTTATTGAGCATCTTGCCTCCTCAGTTGTAAAATGAGGAAAGTGAATTCTGTTTTTTTTGCAGGTTCTTTACAGCTTGAAAATGCTATTGTTTCCGATTCAACTCTGGGAGTGTGTGTGTGTTTCCATTGGACTGCACTTTCTTTTCCCCTCTCTGCTCTCCTTTCATACTGAAAGTGCAAAGAGGCGAAATGATGAGATGCAGTTATTGCACTGCAGTGCATTTTGATTAATGTAGTTAACTAAAGATTGTTGCATATTCAAAGTTCACCAGTTATGGTTTTCACACTGCGTCGTCAGTGTTCAATTGTAAATCTTTCTTGTCTTTGTACTGAAAAGATTTCTATCTGCATTTCAGAGAGGGCTTTTCAGTTTTGTTATAAAACCTCATTACTTTTTTATTACAGACTTAGTGGAGCCTTCTCTGTTGAATTGAATCATATGATTCACTATTAGCTGGACATTTAATACTATATCGTCTTTATACTGTTCAGTATTCTTGGTTCTTGTATTTGCACTTTGGAAACATCTCAGGAGAAGGAATTGAAAGATAATATTTCTTTGAAATAATTCACCCCTGTCCCAGGAAAGCAGTGCTTTAAAGATAATTATTTAAGCAAAGTATATTCAAGCTCCTTGTAGTAGTGAATAGGAAGAATAAATGGTTAACTGATCCAGAAAATAATGTATTTTTTCACAAACTAGAAATATTTTCTTGAAAAAGAAGTCCTTCAATGATCATCATCATGTGTCACCTATTTTGTGAAATTTTCCTAAATTTCCCAAGGTGCCCACCCTTGTTATTGCTTTTATTAAGGTTTCTTGTACTGCTCCTTAAAAAAAGGGAGTTCTCTCAGTCAATTATTAGACACCCATATTTGTTTACTTAAATAAGAGACACCCCCCCAATAAATTTATACAATTATCTAACAAAACTGCCTGGGAAGCAGATGTGCTATGGCTAAACATTTGCTTTTATAAATGTACTAGGGGCCCAGTGCATGAATTCATGTGCCTTGAAAGGAACTGTGGGCTGCGAGGCTGTGGTAGGCACAGGGGCAGGTCTCGGCGCATCCTCTGTGCCCCCACCCGGCCCCTCTGGCCACGGTCCCCTGTCTGCTGGCAGCCCCACTCCTGCTGCCACTGCTCCCATGCGCTAATGGCGCCAGCCCCACCTGAACCCGCTAATGGCGCAGAGAGATTGGGGCCTGCGCCAGCAGCAGGTGCGAGTGGGGCAGGCACCATCAGCTGGTGTGAGCTGTGGCTGCTGCCCTGATTGCCCCTCAGGAGCAGGGAGAGGTGGAGAAACCCTCAGGGGCGATCAGGGCCGGCAGCCTCTGCTCGAACCCACTGATGGCATCAAGTGATCAGGACCGGTGCCGGGCACCGGCAGTAGTTAAGAGTGGTGGCTCTGGCGCTGGCTGCAGGTGCAAGTGGGGCCGGTGCTGGCAGGGGGTGTGAGCGGGGCCAGTGCCAGCAGCAGGTGCGAGTGCTGGGTGGGATCGCTGCGCACAGGAGCAAAGAATTTTCAGTAACCACCAGAGGCTCGCTCCAATGACAGTGACTGGTGCCCTGCCTTGGTCTGGTGCCCCCGCTCACCTGCTCCACCATGCCGCTGCAGCCAATGCCCGCCATGTTCCGCACATGCCCCCTGGTGGTCAGTGCATGTCATAGTGACCGGTTGTTTGGTCATTCCGCTGTTTGGTCTATTTGCATATTAGCATTTTATTATATAGGATGCCTTACCTTCTTCAAAGTTTCTATGGTCTTAGTAGCTGACTAGAGGGTCTAATTTAGACAATTTAGATGGTCTGGTTCCCTATTGCTAGTGACAAACTACCTCTAAACACTTGGAGTGCGGGTGAATTTCCCGCCAAAATATAAGATGGCTCTGTCTTTTGGTTTTGTTCCATCCACCAAAAGGGTGGATTACAAACAAATATTTGGTAATACGCAGTTACAATCGGCCCGAGTTTACACGTTTCCCGCACTCCACCGCAAATCTATATGAACCGAGTTTTAAGACGGCTCCCGCGGAGTACGCGCAATTCACGCGAGCCGACTTAACTCGTTTCCCGCACTCCAAGTGTAAACATAGTTTCTGAAAATAACGATCATTTTCTGGGTGAGGAATTTGGGAAGGGCTCAACTGGTTCATTTGTGATCCAGAGGCATCAGCAGGGAGAGCAGCTGAAGGACCCACTTTCAGCTTGGCCTCATCACTTCATATGTGTGGTGCCTCAGTGCTCCTTGGACTCCCTCTCTTCTCTTTCTCTATGTGGTGTCTCTTCCTTCAGAGCCATTCCATGTGACTTGTGCTTTTTATAGCATGGCAGTGTCAGGGTAATCAGACTTCTTACATGGTAGCTCCAGAATGATCATTCCAGGGAGAAATGGCAAGGCTTCTTATGACCTAGCCTCAGTAGTCCCAGAACCTTACTTTCATCCTACTCTCTTGGCCAAGCAAATCATTCAGGCAGGCCCAGGTTCAAGAGGAGGGGAGCGGGAGAGGAATAGATTCTACCTCTTAATGGGGGAATGACATGGGCAGACAGGACGAGAAGAAATCAAATGTTGCCCTCCTTAAAGACAAGCTGTCACAGCAGGGGGAAACAGATTTTTAGTTGAAAAGCAATAGAGATAATATAATTCAACTCCCTTTTTCTATGGTCAGACAATAATTATCATATATTTATTGCTCATTTTGACTCTTCCATCTGTCTATCAAAAACCTTTGGCTGGCTTTGAGTGTTCTTAGTGGCAATGATAAATAGGTCAATCGTTTATGATAACATGCAGCCATCTTTGCTAGAAACCTACACACATCCACAAAACTACCAGAAAAATGAGCTTGAAAATTCATTTACTTTTGAAGTTTTCTCCTTTGCAGCAAAATCCACTAGGTCAAACATATGAGCCAATGTGGATTCTAGAAAACATTCAGTTCCCTTACACTTACCTTAAGCATGTTAACAAAACAATCAAGTTCTCCATCTCCAAGATTCAGATCTCATTCATTTACAACCCAAGACCATCTTGCTGAGATCTCCTCTTCTATATACTACATAAACATTTCCCAATCTCCTTCCCATACTATAGCTACTTAGCTCAATTTTAGTTTACTTCATTTGCATGTGGCTTTCCACATTAGAATGTAATTAATATGAAAAAGATTCCATACCCAATGAAACTAGGAATTTATCCTTTGCAGTTCAGTCTTGACTCAAAATTTTGCTCCATTGAACTTCCAAGCTATAATCTTGGTTCTCACATTACAAGAATTTAAGTAATTTAAATTTTCCTCTTCATGTTGTCCATTTATTCCAACCTCAAGGACTTGGTTCTTACTAAACTTTATAAGGTTAGAGACTTATAAAGACTTGTATATCCCTGCTCAAATGTCAGCTCATCAGAGAAACCTTCCCTGACCAGGCCATCTAATGTAGTAACCCTCCCAGTCCTCTCTATAACAGACATTTCATTCTTAGACATTTTTATCTGAAATTACTTTTTGTAATTATTTACTTGTTTATTGACTCTAATTTCTAGTGTTGTATGTTCAAATTCTAGTACCTGATTCCAAGTATCTGAGTAGGTGCTTAGTAACTATTTGTTGAGTAAATTAAATAACCATATAGATAACTAAAAAATATTTGCTATTAATTTATTGGTACTATAGTGACAGAGTCAAAGTATATTTTTTTGTGTCAAAATAACACAAATATCATTAAAGTAAAACCATTTTCTTTTTTAAATATATTTTTATTGATTTCAGAGAGGAAGGGGGAGGGAGAGATAGAAATATCAATGATGAGAGGGAATCATTGATCAATTGCCTCCTGCATGCCCCCCACTGGGGATTGAGTCCACAATCCAGGCATGTGTCCTTGACCAGAATCAAACCTGGGACCTTTCAGTCTGCAGGCCGGTGCTCTATCCACTGAACAAAACCAGCCAGGGCAAAACCAGTTTCTTCAGTGTGGAAAAAGCTTTCTATTGAGGAATTAAAATAATCAAACTACATATTTATAATCTGCTAGAGGCCCAGTGCACGAAATCGTGCGGGTAGGGTTCCTAGGGCCTAGCCACCTGTGATCAGGGCCATCTTCTGCCCGTTTGCCAGTCCCCAGGCCAAACACCGCCTTCACCACTGGGCTGTCAGGCCGTTGGGATCACCAGCTTATCCCTGGCTGCTTGAGGGCTCAGGCCTGCAGGAAAGACGTGGCGACTTCACCTCCATGCGCGTGTGCCAGGCCGGCCACTGATGGTACATGCTGCCCGCTCAGGGCCACTCACGCGGGCGCCGCCACTGCTGCATCCGCTGCCACTGCTGCTGGGGCTTGAGGTGCTGACAGAAGCTGCAGGGCGCGCCCGTGACCTATCTGACCTGGCATGAGTGGCTCCAAGCAGGCAGCGTGTTCCCTCAGTGGCTGGCCTGGCACACACACATGTAGGTGAAGTCGCCGGCGCTTGCTTTCCCACAGGCCTGAGCCCCCGAGCAGCTGGGGATGAGCTGGTGATCCCAATGGCCTGACAGCCAACTTGGTCCTCCCACCACCCACTCTGATTCCCCCATTCACCATCACTGATCCATCAGAGCCTGCAGGCCAGGGGCAAGGACCAAGAGGTCAGCCGTTCAGCCCACTTGCCAGTCTCCAGTCCTCCCCGCCCCGCTCGCGGGCTGAGGAAGGGAGGGACCACCTCATGGTGACTGGTCATTTGGTCATCATGGTCGTCACAAACACTGGCTTTTCATATATATATATATAGATAGATAGTATTGGGTAGAGTTGGCAGGTGGACACTCACAGTAAGAATTGAGACATTTAGCTCTGGCCAGTGTGGCTCAGTTGCTTCAGCATCATTCTGTGCACCAAAAGGTCTCCAGTTCAATTCCCAGTCAGGGCACATACCCTGTTTGTGAGTTTGATCCCTGATGCATATGGGAGGCAACCTATTGATGTTTCTCTCTCCCTCTCCCTTCCTCTGTCTCTAAAAATCAATTTAAAAATAAAAAAGAATATGTTTTAAAAAGAGAACTAAGACATTTAATAGCACTTTGAGCGGATAATATTTCATGTTGAACAGGTATTATCAAATGCTATTGGTGAGAGTATAAATTAGGGAAAGTACTAATATGTATCAAGAACACTGAAAAGAGTCCTTTCTTTTACTCAGTAATTCTATTTCTATTAAACTTCATCATAAGAAAAAATATGAAAAATAGTAAGTATAATAATGTTCATTAAAATATTGGATATGCAACTCTATGTCTAACAGTTGTGGAATGATTCAGTATGATATGACACGCCTACATAATATTACTTTCTCTATAAAAATTACGTTTACCAAAAGTGAATTAACATCATACTGGTAAACTACCTATGATACAACTTCCAAGTTTCAAAAGGAAGAGTACAAAATTACATGCACAATTTCCTTTCAATTATGCCCAAATAAAGTGTAGAGAAAAAATTTGAAATGAAATATAACAGGAAGTTTGCATTATTTATTGCTGGATGGTTAAACAGAGGTTCTTTTTTCTTTATATCTTGAAGTATTTTTCAAATTTCTAAGCATTTGTTAGTTTCATAAGCAGAATAAGAAGCTATTTAAAAGTTAAAAAGCTTATAATAGATCAGGGCAATATTATTAAGCAGTCCTCTTTCAGTCATTCTGCAACTGGTTAGCTAACTGCATTGTCAAAAGAGCCTAAAATCTAGTTCCGACTATAAAATGTAACAACTGAATGGGAGAAAAAGCAAATTGTTACTAATGGTTGATGATTCAGTCTATAAAGATTATTTGTCTTTTGTTTTTTGTTGTGCGTGTGTATTCAAGACAATTAATAATTCTTTATTTCATTGAAATGTATCCTATAGAATTAAAATATTTTTGTTCTTATTTCAATGAAATTGCCAAAATTTTGCCTTTTCTGATCCACAAGAAAAGGCATTTTCATACATTTGACTTAATATTTTCTGTATCAAATACTGAGATACTAACAATGCCTAGTGATTTTTGTAATACCATGTACTGTAACTTTTCTTTTTTTTTGGCAAGTAATGTTGACACATGTCTTCAAATAAATGGCTGTTCACATCCAGACTCATTTGGCAGAAACAATAAGTTTTCATGCCAATCCAGAGAGGGGAGAGGTTCAGAAAGACAAAAGGGTTGAGAGACATTTTACAATATATCAAATATGAGTAATGATATCTCAGTTTGTACTTTAAAAAGCACTGGCGATACTTAATCTTTCAGTAACACTTTATAGCTTACAAAGCATGTTCTCATTCATTATCTGATTTAATCCTCAAAACTTTAGAGGAAGATAATTTTATCCTCATTTTACTGTTTCGGAGTACTTTTGATTTACAAGGTCAGGCAGCTAGAAAGAGGAAGAGCTAAGATTTGGAACCCAGATTAGCCATCTATATGACAGATAAAATTTGCTAGTTAATTTGTGCATGAAAATAAATTTTAATTTTATAGAAATGAATTATAGCCAATAATTAAAGTTTGGAAATATACTCATTTCTAAAGATAATTGTCAAAGGTTGCCTTGTATTTCTCTCTTCAATTATACTCATATTCTTAACAATGATCTAATTTGTTTCAGTTTTAAAATTAATGCTTTATATTGTTTGTGATTATAACTTTCAAAAATATATACACATACTTTTGAATTAACAACAGCAACAAAAAAGAATCAATTTTTAGGACCAGTGTGTCTGGCAAATGCAGGAATTGATTTGAAATTGAAATGCAATTGAAAATCTATATAGCAGTCTGTGAAGTATGGATTTTCAAAATCACTATTTTCCAAAATGCATATTAATATATGTAGGACGAGGTGGAGAGTCTTTTATTCTTAGAAGTCCTGAGATTCACTTTGAGAATTATTTCCTCTTTTGAATCTAGCAAATAATGTCATTTTAAATAAACTAACCACCCAGGGTGACAGAGAAGGTGTTTAGTAGCTTTTGTAGGCAGAGCAACCCTGGGTGTCATCCTGAACAATTTGCTTCTTGCCTAGAGAAAGAGGCATTCGGAAACAGAGTCTGAAGAACAGAGCCTAATTCCAACGAGGCTTTTCTGTTTGTCCTGTCAGTGGCTTCTCCTTTCACCTGATAAATAAAACACAGCACTCCTCCTGGTTAGGGATTTAAGAAAAATCCCACTAGTTCAGCCCACTTCACATTTATGGAATGACTGTTTGCCAGTTTCTTATTTGTTTGGGGCCATGTAAATCACAAAATAAATAACAGCAACCCTCTCTCATAATGCAACGAGCTGCGCCACACATAAGGGGAACTAAAATTATACTTATATTGGATTTTTCTGTGTACAATTTCATTAAGGATCACATGCCCTTAAGGAAATTTAAAAAAATCTTTCACCCTTATCTCTTGGTCTCATAAATGTGTTTATTAAAGGAAAAATTTATATTGGGAAATAATTTGCTTCTTTCTCTCCAAAGTACTCAGATTTTTTTCTTTGTTGTAAACAGATATTCTATTTTAAAATGATCAGTGCTTCTCCTAAAAATATTGGGGAAATGCCCTTTATAAATCAGCATTAAAAGGAAATGCATGAGAACGTTCCTGGGTCAACAGTAAATGCATACGTCATCCACTTATGATTGTAATTTTGAGTGATTTGCTTAACCTTTGAAATTTTGAAAGCTCCTATTTCTTGTTCCATATGCTAGTTTTTATGATGTATATTTATTCTCATATGGCAAATCTCTGTCTTTGTGAATGTTCTTTTCAAAAACAGACACTAACAGTGTCCTGGTTTCATGTGTGGCTAAAGCAAACTCAATCTGTGAGTCGGAATGCATTGGACATTGTTTTCAGTAGGTCAATAAAATGACAGATGGATCTGAGCCAAGTTGTAGCAGAGGACACACATCCTCTGTTGAAATAGCTGAAAAGACAAATTAATATTGAAGTGTGGAATACTGAACTGGACTGTTTTTCATTGCACAGAAATAGACTAAGGTAGATTATCAAAATGAGGCATGTACAGGTCAGGCAACTAAAACAGACATGCTATGCAAACAAGAGGTGGTAGATGAAGACTTGAATGTAATATTCTGAAAGTGGTAACAGTTCATTTGCTATAATCTATAATAATAAAAGGGTAATATGCTAATTAGATCAGATGTCTTCCGGACATCATTCCAGATGTCCTTCCTGATGAAGCCAGGGCCGGAGGGAAGCCAGCCCAGGTCCCAGGTGCCTGTGGGCGGCCCGAGGGAAGCCAGCCTGCGTCCCGGGTACCTGCCAGCAGCCAGAGGAGGGAAGCCCGGGTCCCAGGTGCCTGCTGGTGGCTGGAGGACCGAAGCCTGGGTCTCAGGTGCTGGAGGGAAGCTGGTGCCAGCAGCCAGGGGAAGGAAGGCCTACTCTTGCACGAATTTTCGTGCATCAGGCCTCTAGTATGCAATAAAGGAATCACAGAAATACTTTGAACTTTAGGACCTTTTCAGCCTTCAGCTTGAAATTACAAAATATTTGCAACTCTAATCCAAAATTATCTTTGTCATTTTTATTGTACTCTATATAAGAGTATGTATTTTTAAAGAATATTTCTGAAAATATTTAGAGTTGAGGAGAAAGTATTGGCCTCACTTAACAGTTTAATAATGAAAGAGAAGAAAAACACAACAAAATAACACAAAACTTTAAATGTTTAGTCAATACATGACACCCATTGTGCCTCCCCGACACACGCATACACACACACACACACACAAAGTTAAAATTTCTTTTATAATATAACACCTAAAGTACTTCATGATCAGAGCTTATATTTTATTTTCTACTAGAGGCCCAATGCACGAAATTTGTGCAAGGGACTTGGCCCTCACAGCAGCCCCAGCTGCCTTGCAGCCCTACCTCTTGCCCACTGGTCATTCCGGAAGGTTGTTCCTCTGTCCAGTCTAATTAGCATATTAGCTCTTTATTATATAGGACTAGAGGCCCGGTGCATGAAATTCGTGCCCAGGGGAGGGGCGGTCCCTCAGCCTGGCCTGCACGCTCTCCAATCTGGGACCCCTCGGAGGATGTCCAACTGCCAGTTTAGACAGTTGGATGTCTAAACTGGCAGTTGGACATCCCTCTCACACTCCGGGACCGCTGGCTCCTAACTGCTCACCTGCCTGCCTGCCTGATTGCCCCCAACTGCCCCCCTCACCTCCCCCCCTGCTGGCCTGCTTGCCCCCAACTGCACCCCCTGCCAGCCTGATTGCCTCTAACCACCTCTGCCTCGGCCCTGCCACTATGGCTTTGTCCAGAAGGTCTCCTGGTCTAATTAGCATATTACCCTTTTATTAGTATAGATAACATTTTTAAAAAATATATTTTATTGATTTTTTACAGAGAGGAAAAGAGAGAGATAGATAGTTAGAAACATCGATGGGAGAGAAACATTGATCAGCTGCCTCCTGCACATCTTCCACTGGGGATATGCCCGCAACCCAGGTACATGCCCTTGACCAGAATCGAACCTGCGACCCTTCAGTCCGCAGGCCGACGCAATATCCACTGAGCCAAAACTGTCCCAGCGATAACATTTTTTATAGATTAAATTTTGGGAGAAAAGGGGATCTTTATTTTCACTAATTTTTAAGTGAAGTTTAGTATTTCCTTTGATAAAGAGTGCAGGGCACCAGTCACTATAGTATTAGCAGCTATAATTTTTATCACCAATGGAAATTACAGGTATTTTTATATTACATTAAAGTTGCAGGTCTCTTGAAATATATTGTTTATAGTTCATCATAACTTTAAAATTCTGGTTGTTATTAAACTCACACATGTATGATTATAATATCACACACATTATCCTATCTAGTAAAGACAGAATATGCTAATTGACCCTCACACCATCGCAAAGATGGCGGCACCCATAGCCAATAAGGAAGGAATATGCTAATTGACTGCCCTGCCCTCAAAGATGGCAGCACCCACAGTCAATAAGGAGGGAATATGCTAATTGACTGTCACACCCTCAAAGATGGCAGCGCCCACAGCCACAAGATGGCAGTGCCTAGTCCCCTCAGCCCCACTAGGGCGTCTGCCTCTGGAGTCCCCCAGTCCCTTCTGACCCCCAGCCACCCAGGGCTGGCCCGAGGCACAGGCAAGCCTCAGATGGCAGCTGCCCAGCCACCCAGGGCCAGCCCAAGACACAGGCAAGCCTCAGATGGCAGCTACCCAGATGCCCTGGGCTGCCTGAGGCTCAGGTAACCAGGGCTGGCTGAGGCTTGTGCTGCCGGCAGTGGCAGCAGCAGAGGTGTGATGGGCATCACCTTCCCTATTGCTGGGTGGCCTCCTGTTCCTGAGGGTCCCGGACTGTGAGAGAGGGCAGGCCGGGCTGAGGGACCCCCCCTCCAGTGCATGAATTTTCATGCACCGGGCCTCTAGTATTTTTATAATTGTATTTCACTGTATTTGGTTTTCATTGTAATTTTATGTTATTGTATTCATTAAAAATAAATTTGAAAAAGAGGCCTATGTAAAAAAAAAGGTTATTAATCTTTAGAAAAACTGACCTTAATGATGATCCCCAAACTTCTAGGCTTTCAATTTTAATTTTGTACCCTTACCTGGAAGGTTGTTACCCTTATCATTTAAGGTAGAGTCCAGATGTTACCACATCCATTAGATTGCTCCTGATCCCACTAGTTGGTATCAGTTGTTCCTTCATATCTCCTCAAAATTGCTTTTTGCATTTTTATTAGAACATAACCTATCTTTTATTCTAATTAGTTGCTTTTTTCTACATCTTGGCTTCTAGAGTATAAAGTTGTTGGGGGCAGGAATATTGTCTTATTTAATTACCATGTAATTATTGAATATAATCTCATTGTGATTGGAAAATGTGGTCTCTATATTGATGCTTTAGAATTTACTTAGATTTGCTTTATGGCTTGGTATGCAACCAATTTTAGTAAATGTTCCATTCATGCTTGGGTATGTGGTATAGTATGAAGCACCTGGGTGCAGTTTTGTTAATTGTGTGATTAATATCTATATCCCTACTGGGTTTATTTTTTCCTGCTTGAGTTTTATTTACAAAGGTATGTTAAAGTCTCCTGGTATGCTGGTAGATGTGTACATTTCTTATTTTAGTTCTGTCATTTAATTTTATGTATTTTTGACTCAATATTATTAGGTACATAAAAATTCAGAATTGTTATATCTTCCTGATAACCTGCACCTTTAATTAACATGTGATGATTTTATCTCTAGTAATGCTTCTTCACACTACAATAAATTTTCTCTAATACTGATATAACTCAAATGTCTATTGGGTAAGAATTTTACTGCTATCTTATTTCATTTCTTTTTTTTTTAAATATATTTTATTGATTTTTTACAGAGAGGAAGGGAGAGGGATAGAGAGTTAGAAACATCAAGCAGCTGCCTCCTGCACACCCCCTACTGGGGATGTGCCTGCAACCAAGGTACATGCCCTTGACCGGAACCGAACCCGTGACCCTTCAGTCCGCAGGCCAACGCTCTATCCACTGAGCCAAACCAGTTAGGGCTTATTTCATTTCTTTACTTTCTTTTCTGTGCCATAATGCTTTCGATGTATCTTTTGAAAATAACATAATGCAGAATTTTGTATATTTAAAAAATTTGTTCTGAAAATCCTTGGTTGTTTGCCTTACAATTTTAGTCAATTTACAATATTTGTAATTATTGATATATTTTGATTCATTTCTAATATATTTTACACTTTCCTTTGGCCCTGCCTTTTCTAGAATTTTATTCTTCTTTTCTTGAAAAAAAAAAGTTTTTCAGATTAAGATTTTTTTTTCTCATTACATTTTTTCTATTAATTAGAATGTTTTAATTCTGTTTTTATTATTTTAATCATCCCCTAGAACAGTGGTTCTCAACCTTGGCTGCACATTAGAATCACCTGGGAATCTTTTTAAAATCCCGATTTCTGGGCCTCATCCTCCGGAAATTCTGTTTCTTTGTTACTAATGTTGTGGCCCACCCCATACAAGAAACAGAATTTCTGGAGGATGAGGCCCAGAAATCGGGATTTTAAAAAGATTCCCAGGTGATTCTAATGTGCAGCCAAGGTTGAGAACCACTGCCCTAGAATGTTTAATATTTATATTTCTAAGTCTAACATTTATCGATGTCTTTACTTTCCTCCCAAGTAACATAATGAATGTGAACAAGTTTAGCTCACTCCTCACTGGCTTATTTATTTGCTATTGTCATTCTAGACCTGCAAATTTCTATATATATGGCATTTTATCTACTGATCATTCTTTTTTCTCAGATTTTTGTATCATCTTACTTTTGCCTTTAGAATTTCTTTTACTTACTTTTTTGAAAGGTAAAAATTGTTTTTTATATAAAAATGTATGTTAATGTTACTCCTTCCTTCATTTAAATAATTTGGTGCACACAAGATTATAAATTGTAAGCAACTTTTTTTCTAAGTTTTTGAAAATATGATACAGTTGAATTGGGATTTCTGTTTTACTAAATTAATTATTAACCAATTTTTCTTTGTAAGTAATCTGCCCCAATCCATTTGCCCTGAGCTAATTTTTATCTCTGGTATCCTGTAGTTCCACTACACTGTGTCTAGGTGTGGACTATTTTTTATTAATTCTGCTTTGGATCTGATTAGACTCCTAAATTTGAGGATTTTATATCTTTCATTATATCTGAATAAGGTATAGTCATTACCTTATTGCATATTCTATTGCCCCTCTCTCATTCTCTCTATTGTCTTATTCTAGGTCTTCAGTTAGACATACATTGGAACAGCTCACTCTATCCTCATGTCTCAACTTCTCTCTTATATTTTCATCTCTTTTTTACACTTTGCTATATTCTATCTAAGTAATTTCTCTTGTTTATCTTCCACTTTACCCATTTTTCTTTAGCTGTGTCTAATTCGTTTAGCACATATATTAAGTTTCTAAATTGAGTTACTGTACTTTTCATATTAGAAATTCTGGTTTGTTTGTTTTTCAAGTCTACATGACATACTTTATGATTTAATTCCTTTGAAGTACTTTTCTCTCTTTTATGTCTTCAAACATATTAATCAATCTTATTTAATACTCTACATCTGTCAAGTTCAACATTTGCTGTATTTGCTGGTCTGATTTTGTAGTATGTTGCTTCTGTAGATTCTTTCTCATGATAATTTATTGCTTTGTGTGGTTAGTAATTTTTTTTAATTGTGAGCTCACATTTCTTGGACTTTTTATTGTTGCTGTAATAAGTTAGCATAAACTTGGTAGCTTAAGACAACACAGATTTATTCTCTTACAGTTCTGAAGGTCAGAAGTCCAGAAAGGCTTTTATTGGGCTGAAACCAAGATATTGGCAAGATTGCACTTCCTCCAGAGGCTTTGAAAATTAATCTGTTCCCTTGCCTATTTTAGCTTCTAGAGCTGCATTGCTTGCATTTCTCAATTCATGGCACCTTCCTCCATCTCCAAGGCTAGTAGTGTGACATTCAGATCTCTCTCTGCAATGTCTTTACATCACATTCTCCTCTGTGACAAGTCTTCCTCTTATAAGGACACTGTGATTACATTTAGGGCTCACTTAGATAACTTCTGGTAATCTCCCCATATCAAAACTCTTAATCATATCTGCAAAGTCACATTTTGGGGGTTAGAATATGAACATTTTGAGGGGCCATTGTTTAGTCTTCCACAGACTTTATCTGTGAAGATTATTTGACACCTGATTTTAAAGTGTGTTCCTGTGTAAAAGACTTGTACTTCTCCCAGCTTGCTCCCAGAAATAATTTAAACTAAACTTTTATATTTTGAGGGCCAGACAGGTAGTATATCTTTTCACCTAGACCTTCATGAATTCAGTTTACAGAGGAAATCTCCTTAAAAAATAATCTAGAACCAAGTTTTAGACAGTATTCCAACCATCTTCTGTTGTGTGATGATAATTTTTTTTCTATTTTCCCCACTGAGAGTATTGCCTTGTGAAGATCCTGGCTTTAGGGGAGGCTTTTATCTAACTTCTTCACTCAAGCTCTAAACTTTGTCTTCTGTTTCTTTCAGAGGTCTATTAACACTCAGACTATAGGCCACCAGAATGGATGTAATTTTCCCGGGAAAATTCTGGTTCCAACAATCATCCCTGTGGATTAGCACTTTGGCATTAGCCTTTCTGATCTCCAAGAAATTCTCCTATCTTTCTATCACCACAGACATGCTTTACTTTAAAAATATATTTTTTTATTCACCATTTTTAAGTGTGCTGTATTAGCAGGGAATTATCTGAATTTAGGTTTCAATGTTGCCAGAAACAAAAGTCACATATTGAAAAAGCATCTAATTTATCCTACCCCCAACACCTAAAACAATGAGTAGTGATTATTAAATAAAAATATAGCAAATTGGAGCTTGGAGGGGTATTCAAGTTGGGTAGTAACAGAGACCATATGGCTTAGAGAGCCTAAAATATTTACCATCTGGCCTGCTATGGAAGAAATTTGCCTTGTCTAGAGAATTTATTTTAACCCCTCCACTTGGCCAGAATAGTGGTGGTGATAAGTTCATCCTCAGAAGTCTCAGTATGTCCTGGGGAGACTGTCCTTCATCTTGGGGATAGAGAACCATCTGGCCCCTCCGAAGTGCCTCTGAACTTTGTGAACCCAAGGCTTACCTACCGTGTCTATTTTCTCTGCAACCACAGATGCAGCTAATATGCAAAGAGCCAGCACATGAATATCTTTTACTGAGACTCCTCTCCTTTACTGTGTGTCAACCTGACTCATGAATTGCTGAGGTGATAACTCATGACTTCACATTGACTTACAAGTTTAATATGTTTGAAGGAGAAAAACTGGAATCTTGGGTGGTAACTTGGCTCTGCTGCCAATTGGCAAAATGGCTGCGGAGAAGCCGTATGTCTCTGGACTTCACTCTCATCATCTGTAGAAAGAAAGGTAAATGCAGTGACCTGTAAGCTCGCTTGTACCACAGTGTTCTCTGATTCGGAAGTCAGAATAAAAAGCGGTATCTCTTTTTCTGAAGGTATAGTCCCTTTCTCCTTTAGGAAGATTACATAAGTAAATACATGTGAAGTCCTGATAACAGGCTTGGCACAGAATACATCCTCAATGAAGGTTGCTGTTATATTGTTGTCGTTAATATTACCAAAAGCCTCTTAGATGTGCTGAAAGCCTGCAATTATTAATCTTTTTTTAATGGATAGTCATCCCGCATGTTTTCTGGTGAGGATTTGGGCACCTGTAGCACTGGACAGGAATTCTGAGCAGCATAAAACAGCATCCCAGCGTTCTCTGGGCTTTCAGAGGGATTGATTAACCTCCCCACTGCTGCTGACTGCATCGCCAGCAGGTGAACCACAAGCCACAAAGCATTGACCAAAATGTGCATCTGCAAAAGAAAGAGGGGGAGTAAGGATACAAACAAACAAACAAAAAAAGACAGCTTTGCAACCTCAGGCTGGGCCAAGTTTCCCTGGTGGTGTCTACACTCTAAACGGGAAGTAAATGTTATTGTGATGGATATGAACAGGGCATGCTCATTGCAGAGGTGAGGAGGACTCTCAGGCACACTTGCTTTAATTAGAAATATGATGTCCCACATGTTTCCTATATCACTCAGGGTCCTAGAAGGAAATAATTTACCCCAGATAGTTCAAATGAAGAAGCATTAATCTACAAAGGAGGCAAGATTAAGGCAAGTTTAAAAGAACCATCAAGGGATGTTGAGGCAAACAGAGGACAGAAAGGGTGGAAACAGTTATCATCACTAGAACTAAAGAGGAAAGGGAATAAATTGTGTGACTGCCTCCCAGAGAGAGCTGGGGCCAAGGAAACTGGGCTACCTGGCAAAGGGCAGTTACAGAAGGATGTGTTATTGGTGGGGAGCTCTCTGTGTCCCCAATCTGTTGCTGGGAGAGGTAGGCTTCTTGCCATGTCATGAGAAGAGGGATTTTCTGAAACTCATGCAGGGGAATGAGTGGCATCTATTTACATGATATACTCCTGCCTTTCCACGGTTCCACTTCCCTTTGTCCTGCAAAGGAACAAGTCCATCTGTGTCTTCAGCAGGGCTAGAATTAAAGCCATTGCCCGGAGTTTCTGTGCTATGTTGGAGCACAGCCCTCCAATCCAGCATCAGGCTAGCTTAGTTTGGTTTCCAGCTGCAGTCCATCAGTCCATTGCATGTGGAGTTCGCATGGCCATGGGCCATGTAGCTTCTAGGAATACAGGCAAATACAAGGAAACAGGAGCAGAACCAGAGGAACAAGAAAACCAAGAGCGCCAAGAGAGCAAGAATTCCTTTGTTTGGGGATTATTTATTTTCAAAATTTCAAGGCTTGCAATGACCCTATCACCTCTGGCCAGCGATCTCTGTTCCAGGTTAGACTGACAGGCACCTTTCCTAAGCCACTCTGCCTTTACTGTACATGCATCCATCTCCCCTTTGTCCAGTCCCTTCCCCCAGTAATTTGCAGGGAATGCACAGGTGGTTCCCTGGGGAGTGTGATATTTCACTTTCCTGTTGAAGCCACCAGATGACCATGCTTTCTAGTATAATGTCTGTCTGGCCTTCCCTTTGCTCCTTTCCTATTATTAGTAGAAACGAGATAATTACAATGGTAACAGATGCAGCTACCTCCAGAGAAGCAGGAAAGGAACAGGGAAGATACCTCATCTCCTAATCTCCATGGCCTTTGATCACTTGTGATGCCTCCCATTGGCTGAATCCAGTTAGAAACCAGACAACAAAGGAGCACAGGAAATGCCTCCATTGCACAGGGCAGGGCAGAGAGGTTGCAGGGGGAACAGAGCAACCTCCAGAGCTTTTATGGGGATGCGTCTCTGGCTGGATATTTTTGTCCTGCCTTTGACATGTGGTCTATTGGTAGATGAGAATGTGTAAGTGAGGGCTAGTGTGTGTTGCTCTTGCTAGTCTATATATTGTAATGGAAAAAAAAAGTACCCAGTTTAAAGCAAGATATCTGAATTCTGGACTGTTAATGAAAAAAGTTATTCATGACACTTCTTGAAACAGTAAGGCAGACTTAATTCAGGACTACTGCAATTGGATTTGCAGTAAGGGAGAGAGAGTAAGCTCAATTATGAATACAACAAGAAAAGTGGGCATTTATAGCCAAGGAACAGGGTGAGGGAGTCAATAGATGGAAAGGTACTAAGGAAACAATGGAAGTATTGGAGGATTCTGGCTAAACAGGTCTAGCAGGATTCTTGCTGAAGTCAAGCCAGGGTGATTAGACATCACCTGGGGGATGTTGAGGATGAGGAATTTGGTTGCATATCCTGGGTGGGGATTCTAGCTATATTGACTGCACTACATTCTTTCTAAAACTGAACTCTGAGGGCATGCCAATGAACAGGGTCTGGTCAGGCTCAGAGGAGTTTGGTTAAGGAGAGAGTCCTTGTTGGGTCTCAGCTCTGCCAAAAACTTGGATAAACTTAGGCAAGTTGCTTAACCTCTCAAAGACTTGTTTTTTTTATCTCTAAAACTGAGTTAATAACATTTGTCCAATCTTTCTCATCAGGGTTCAAGAATCAAATGGAATAATGATTAAAAGCAAGCTTCAAAATCAATGTGAGGAGATAAGCCCTGAGACTAGAGTGGGAGCTGAAGGGACTGTTTTTATTATGGACTTTGTGATTCTTGGTGTACAAATGATGTGGCTTGGGATCTGGTGACAACACTTAGATAAATGTGGCAGAGGCTGCTGGTTATCCACCAACTCCATTCTTCTCTATTTCCAAAGCATTTGAATTCTAATTTGGCATATGGCTGCCCAGAGACACTCTATCTTCTAGCCTCCCTTGCTGGGTGTGTACATATGGGTTGAGTACAACCTCTCCAGTGAGATGTGAGCTGAAGTGATGTGAGCCACTTTCAGGCTTGTCCCATGAACCCTCTCCCATTCATTTCATTTAATTTTGGCCAAACAGCCAGCCACCTTTTATTTTTATTTTATTTTATTTTATTAATATATTTTATTGATTTTTACAGAGAGGAAGAGAGAGGGATAGAGAGTTAGAAACATCGATCAGCTGCTTCCTGCACAACTCCTACTGGGAATGTGCCCGCAACCAAGGTACATGCCCTTGACCGGAATCGAACCTGAGACCTTTCAGTCCGCAGGCCGACGCTCTATCCACTGAGCCAAACCAGTTAGGGCCCAGCCACCTTTTAATGATGGCCTAAGAGGTAAGGATGGTTTTCATCTATTTAAATGGTTATATAAGAATTTAAGTAAAACCTTTGATTTTGCCTCTTGGCCTACAGAATCTAAAATGTTTACTATCACCCTAGCCGGTTTGGCTCAGTAGATAGAGCGTCGGCCTGTAGACTGAAAGGTCCCGGGTTCGATTCCGGTCAAGGGCACATGCCCGGGTTGCGGGTTCGATCCCCAGTAGGATCCCCTGTGCAGGAGGCAGCCAATCAATGATTCTCTCTCATTATTGATGTTTCTATTTTTCTCTCCCTCTCCATTCCTCTCTGAAATCAATAAAAATATTTAAAAAATAAAAAAAATAAAAAATAAATAAAATGTTTACTATCTGGCCCTTTAAGAAAAAGTTTGTTAACTTCTAGTTTAGACTCACACTGTCTCTGGAGATGAGCCACCTTTCCTGGAGGCACATGGATGGTATTGGAGGCACATGGATGGTATTCAAGAGAATTTCTAAAATGCTAGGAAAGCTCACCTGGAAACGTGAGGATAGAAACATGTAATGTGGTAATATCAGATACTCATTAACTGTGGTTAACTATGTCTCAATTTTCTCCATTAGTGCATATTAATAATACTATTAGTATTTATTGTGTTTATTATTTTGTATTGAACACTCCTCTAGGCACCAAGATAATCATCAGAACTTGCCTATGAAGAATTTATCATCCTTAATCTTGACCGAACACATAAGACTCTTTTGACCAAACACATAAGACTTTCTTAATCTTTTGTTTTTGTGTGGTATGGGGGTTGAGGGAAGGCAAGTAATTCCTATGCAAAATGGACCATCTAGTTCCTAGGGCATCACATCAAATGATATAAAGCACTAAAAGTAGTAAGATCTTAGTGCAGACTGGGGTCACCCATAAATGGTGTTCACTTAAGCTTTCCAAAAGGCTTTAACAATAGTATAAAACTTGGTCCTGTGTTTTGAATGTAGAGGAATGTGCAATTTAGATTTAAAAAATCAATGTAAATTAGTCTTAATCTGAATTCACTTCAAGAGAAAGCAATAGTCCCGGAGATAGTATAATGATTAGAAATCAATTTTTACTGGTTTCATTTTTTAAATGTCTCATATATTCAGTATATGAGACGAGCTTTATAATGAAGTTTAAAAAAAGGTAAAAATACTAGTAGAACATAGCAGGTGACTGCCTTCTATTATTTACTTAACAGGCTTTCAGACTGTGGTTTAATTTAGGATTTACTGGGCGAAGCTGATACTTGGAATGGAAGTCCTGTGATGCAAATAATAATCCCTGCCCAACTATCTGGGACCATAAAGAAATTGACCAAAGGGCAAGGAGAGAAGGTTCACAAAATTGCTCATGGTCTGCAGTGAGAGCTGCTGGCCCAGAACACAGTGTTTTTTCATTTGACATCACCTGGGGGATGGTGGGAGATAAGGAATTTGGTTGCATATTGATGGTGGGGATTCTAGCTACACTGACTGAACAGCATTCTTTCTAAAACTGAACTCTTGAGCACATGCCAAAGAACAGGGTCTGGTCAGGCTCAGAGGAGCCTGTCTAGAGTTTGGTCAAGGAGAGAATCCTTGTCAGGTCTCAAGCTCTGCCAAAAACATGGGCAACGTTAGGCAAGTCACTTAACTTCTCAAAGACTTGTTTTTTGAGGTGCTGATTTAAATCACTGCTTAAGATGTGACCTGAGACAATTTTGGTGAAATTTATGGTTTACAAACTGTAAAGTACAATGAGATTATTAGGTATATGTTTATTCTTCTTTTTTCATGTCAGTTCTCTCACATATCCTTCATTTCTCTTATAATCAATATCTGGACCAATTCCTGCCAAGAGAAGGAGGTCACACCTAAAGCATGGAGGTTCTAGACCTGAGAGAGGAACTGTAAGTGTGTGTGTGTGCATGTGTGCCTCTACATCATGAATCACAGGATTGGCCATTGATCAGATGGAATAATAAGAATCAAAATACTAGCTATAATTTATTGAGATCCTACTGTGAGCCAGGTGCCACACATGTCTCTTTTCCTATATTATTTCCAATCTACACAAGTACTTACGGTTATATATCATCTCTGGCTTATAGATGAGGAAACAAGGCTTGGAGAGGTTTGATAGCCTGCCAGGCTCACACAGGTAGTGCCTAATAGAGCCTGGACTCTTCCCCTTGGCCACAGAGCCTGCTGTGGGACAGCTAGTATATCCTGAAATGATTTGTCTTCTGCCAGGCATGGACAACTGCTGATGGTAAACATCTTATGGCTCTCCAGGCTTCTTGGGTGTTGGAAGACCTTTCAGAAAGGAGAATAATTTTATTTTGGAAAACTTGGGTGGGGTTGGAATGCTCTGTGTGCAATAAAATAACAAAACAATAACAAGAGTAGTTACCACTCACTGAGAGATTACTGCATATTGCCTGGAGTGTAAGTTCCATGATTATTATCTGTATTTCCCCTTTCCCCCTTAATTGAATCAGAGAAAGGATGTGAAATTTGCTAAGGTCACATGGATCCTAGAGGCAGATCCAGGGTTCACACCCATACCTTTGGAGGGGCAAACATGCTGAGCAGTTTCTCTAGGCAAAGCAGTCAGCGTGGAGGCCCAGCTCTGCAGGTAACCGACCCGTTAGCATGGTCCCTTGTGGCTCCTAAGCTTTGTTTAGAGTCCCATCTATAAAACAGGGCTGAGCTCCATCCTGGTGGTCCTCCCCTCTCACTCACCTTAGGTATGGGAGGACTTCAGAGCCTAATAAAAGCAAGAAGAGAAATTCTTCTACCCATGCACTCTTTCTTTAGGGACTGGTTTTTGTATTATTTTTTTAATTAAATATTTTTATTGATTTCAGAGAGGAAGGGAGAGGGAGAGAGAGACAGAAACATCAATGATGAGAGAGAATCATTGATCGCTGTCTCCTACATGCTCCACACTGGGGATCAAGCCAGGGCATTTGCCCTGACTGGGAATGGAACTAAGACCTCCTGGTTCATAGGTCGATGTTCAACCACTGAGCCACATCAGCCAGACTTTGTTTTTGTTGGCACTCTTTGGCCTGTGAATAAAGTTGATAAGAGAGGAAACCAGGAGTTCCCAGTTTAGGGCCCACTCAAGATTTGAAAAAAAAGAGAAGAGAAAAAAAGCATCCTCTGTTTGCTTCTAGATCTCACCTACACACTATTGTTGAATGTTGCACTCATATTGCCCATATATTTTTTTCTGACCAGAGTGTTTGTTGAGGGATCCAGGTGGGACATTTTCCCAGAGCAAACACCACACTCATATTTGGGAATCAGTGGCTCCCAGGAGCTCTCCCACCACGAGGGCCAAATCAAAACAAACTGGTACAAGACCTACAGAGGACGCAGGCCTAGGGCACCAAGACCACCTTGAATAGACCCCAGCAGGGCATGCAAGAGCACCCAGGTGGCAGTTGCTTCAGCAACCTATCTGCGTTAACACTGTTTGAGGCTCTGCAGCTTGTGCCAATTTTTCCATCCCAAAAGGAAAGCAGCTCCCATGGCCACAGGCAGGAAGGCTTAGGTGTCAACAGATCTGATGTTCTTCATAGTCCTGCCTGGTACGGGATCTGGCTCCAGTGAAACCTCATGAAACTTGCTACCTTACTCTGTCTCTGTGGATATTTCTCTTCTCTCAGAGCATCTATCTATATAAAAGCCTAAGTGACCATCGTAACCGAACAGATGACTAAACAGGCTGCATGGGGCGACCAGGCTGCCAGGGGCTATTAGGCCGGCAGGCAGAGGCGGTTAGGGGTGATCAGACAGGCAAGCAGGTGAGTGGTTAGGAGCCAGCAGCCCAGGATTGTGAGAGGGATGTCCGACTGCTGGTTTAGGCCCGATCCCAGGCCTAATCCGGCAGTCGGACATTCCCCCAAAGGGTCCCGGATTGAGAGAGGGTGCAGGCTGGGCTGAGGGGACCCCCCCCCCCCCATGCACAAAATTTTGTGCACCAGGCCTCTAGTTTTCCTATATAAAAGATCATAGTAACATTCACCTTGTGGGATTATTTTAAGAGACAATGCTTATAAACAAACTTCAAACCATTATATAAATGTGAGAGATGTAAGAAAGCTTCTTATGTTTACCATTTCTCAGATATATCCAAAAAGGCAAACTGTCCCAGCACTCAGGGTACAGAGCCATGAGGGTCTGGGAACCCAGCCTCACAGGACATTTCAGAGGACCGAATCATGCACTGAAAAATGCAGAGTGTTTGGTTAAGGAGGATTTTGTAATAAAGCCCCTGATTCACACATAAGCCCATTGTTTCTAAACAGAGAAATTTCCTCAGTCAGTGAATCATCTCACTTTGGCTATTCAACAGATGTTTAGTTTCTCCCCTTTAGGACATGTGACAATTGCATTCCTCTGCCCCTCCTTGAAGGTGGGATGCCCACGGGTGCTGAGAATTCTCTGCCCGTTAGATATGTTCCCTCCCTTTTCTGCTCAGCTCCCTGCTCCAGAGGGCTGATCTCTAGGGACTGCATATTGCAGGGACCTTAATAACTTTTTCACCATTTAACCTAAATGTTCGAATGAGCTGTCCCTCTTTTAAACTTCGGATGAAACTAACCTACCCCCAGCTCCAGGGATTGGCTTGCTATCCTGAATGTGCTGTCATTATTTTATATTTTTTCTCCCAGATATGTTCTATTTAACAATGCCCACTCCCCAAACCCACAATCATAAAGCTTTTGTGTGGGTAACAGACTATTTGGAGAAGAAGGAGGCAGTTTCGATGACAGATACACGAACAGAATTGAAGAGCAGATATTCTTATTCAGGTTATTGTCCTTTTGTTCTTTTCACCAATTCAGGTTTCTCCCAAACCCAGCTCTGGGTCTCTCTCTGTAACCAGGGGGGGCATATTCTCTGGAACTCCCCTCCTCCTCCTCCTCCTCCACCTGTCTCTGCAATGATAAGAGAGCTGAATAGACATACATTCTCCTTCAACATAGAGTCTGTCACCTCGTCCCCCCCCCCATCCTCTACAGCCCCCTCTATCCCCAGGCACCTGCAGGACACAAAAGCAGGTACAGCCAGTTTAAGTTTTAAATGCTGACCCCCTCCATACACACCCACATTCCAGGTTGTGTTGCCTTTTTTTGCTTCTTTTCACCATAGGTATGGCAAGTTTTGAAGGTGCTGACCAAGAGAAAAGGGGCCAAGGAGGCCTGTTCTAGAAAAGTTCATAAATGACCAGGCTGCTGTGCAGTTGCTGACCACAAAGGCTTCCTGTTGGGGTGTGGAAACCAGAGCCAGCTTGTTAGCAACTTCGGTCAGCAGCTAGACTTACTCTCCTTAGTCTCTGAATAGAGATACCCTAAGACAGTGGTTCTCAACCTTCCTAATGCCGCAACCCTTTAATACAGTTTCTCATGTTTTGGTGACCCCCAATTTCATTGTTACAAATTGAACATAATTAAAGCATAGTGATTAATCACAAAAACAATATGTAATTATATATGTGTTTTCCGATGGTCTTAGGCGACCCCTGTGAAAGGGTCATTCGACCCCCAAAGGGATCGCGACCCACAGGTTGAGAACCGCTGCCCTAAGAGCTTAAACAGGGTGTTCCCAGCTTGGGGAGTTCTGGATCTGATCATCTCTCCATTTCTTTCTACCACAAAACACAGACTATCAAATCATATACATCGTCATTACTGGGCAACCAATGCAAAGCCTAAGCCACAGCTTGTCTAACTCAGTTGCTCCTCTTTGTCATCCTCCCCACTGGAGTGCTGCTTCAGGTCCCCTCAGTCTCTGCCAGGACCAGCTGCCTCCAGATGGTCTGCGCGCCTTCTGCTCCTCCATTACCCCGACTGTCCTCACACTGCCACTGGGGAGCCTCCTAAAAGCAGACACGATTGGGTCAACACCTCCTCTGTTAGTATTTTAGTTAAAAAATACTTTCTTTCTGGATTTCATCTTTAACAGTAGAGGTAGAACTTACCTATTAAAAATACAGACAAAAGGTATTTGGAGAGAAAAAGTGAAAGTCCTTCAGACCCTGCTTCAATCACTTCCTGGAGGTAGCCACAGTCAATGGTTTATTGTGTATCCCCCTGTACATTTTTCTATGTGTGTACAAGCACGTGCACAGACATAAGTACACATAACACACACACACACACACACACACACACACACACACACACATATACATGCACACTTTGACACATACTTTTCTGCAACTTGATTTCACTTAAAAATATATGGAGAGATCTTCTAATGTCAATACACATCAACCTACCCTTTATTTTCAAAGGCTGTGAAATAGTCAATTTATTTCATGGATGTACTGATATTTATTCAACCAGTCCCTACTGATGAACATTTAAGTTAACTGTCTTCACTGTTACAGACTACGTGTTTCATTGAAGTTGTATATCTAACAACCTTCTGACTTTTGCTATCAGACTTGTAGCATTTTGAAAAATTAAGATCATTTCCTAAGTCATAAATTTACAGTTTAAATGATCAAATAGCAGTACTAGAAATATAATAAAAATAAGAGGATTGCCTTGCCCCCCCCACTCCACATTCTGAATTTCAGCTCCCTGTATGCAACTTTTTTTTTACCTGTTTCCTATACTATAATCTAATTTCTTATTCCATTCAATTTATTATTTTCTCGTGAATTAATTATTTTTTATTTTTAAAATTGTCCATGTACGTATTATTTATTCACCCCCAATTTATCAATAGAAGTGAAAATCTTCTTTCTATACTTTTAAAAAATATGTATTTTTCTTGATTTCAGAGAGGAAGGGAGAGGAAGAGAGAGAGAAACATCAGTGATGAGAGAGAATCATTGATTGGCTGCCTCCTGCATGCCCCACACTGAGGATTGAGCCCACAACCTCAGCATGAGCTCTGACCAGTATTGAACCGTGACCTTCTGGTTCACAGGTCGACGGTCAACCACTGAGCCATGCCGGCTGGGCTCTATACTTTTAAACTCTTTGGTCATCCCAACAGCTTATTTTTTTTTTCTTGGTTACACATTTCTGTCCTTTTTATTCCCAATCAGAGATCTTTTTTTTTTCTAGGACTGCTGCACAACTGTCAGTTGTCATCTCAGGACTTGCATTCACATCAACCTGGGTCCTCCCTTTATCTCTCTCCTCTGTCAAATCCTATTTCTCCAGTGATAGGTTTTCCTTTTTTTTTTCCTCATTTATCACGATATTTATAGCACCTAGCACAATACCTCCAAAGAGGGAGTATTCAAATATTTGTTGATTAACAGAAGGAATAGAGGCATGATTAAATTAATTTCTTACTGCTAGGCTAGACCATTAGATGAGACTCTAAAAAAAAGTATCTCCATATTTACTAAGAATTCAATGAAATTCTCAGAGAGTTAACTTGAGGAGACACCAGTAAAAGTAAACACACATGTGTGAAGTTCATGGTATACTAGTATCTTAGTGGTGGAATCCATAGCGGTGGAAAAGTCTAAAGCTAACTGGTCTTTATAGGAATTTGCCTCCTGCCCTTGACCTCATTAACTCCCTACTCTATTCAACTGAGCCAACCAGCTATAGACAAGCAGCTCATGAAATAGCCTGGTAAGCTGGACCCCATAATACAGTCTCTGGCTTTCTGGTCCTAATGAGGATGGCTATTGTCCTTGAATTTAGGCCAATTTCTCCCAACAGGCTGCCCTTTAAGGATGTGTCTTATCAGCAGTCATTGCCCCAACAAGGTGAGGTGGGTTTCCTCCTCTCATAATGACTCTCTATGTGTTTTGTCCAGACCAATTTACTACTGCAACCCACCTTCACATAGTGGAGCTTTGCTCTAAGCTCCAGAGGTTAAGGTCAAGCTTTCTTCAAAAGCCTTTCTTCTAAAACCTTAAATCATTTATTTGTTTGCCTTCCACTGCACTCTTTCAAGCTCAGTCAGCATTACCTTTTTCTTGCCCACAGTTCAGAATTGCAGGGACCTCATTGAACACAGGCTGTTGATGCCTCCCAGGGCCTCTTTGACTCTCAGATTTTCATGAGAACAGACAGCCTGCAAGTAAAAGCCATTCTCTTTTGGTTGCCACTGAGAATTTCAGAATTCTTGGTTGTCAGGCACTCTTGCTTTCATTTGATTGCACAGATGTGGAAACGATCCAGTGAGCAGGTAAAGGTGAGACTGCACCTTTCAAAAGGGTATTAAAGGGCATGTGTGACAAAGCCAGAGCCTAACCAGAGTGGGAGTTGATCGAGGCAGTTTTCTCTTTACTTTCCCAAGGTGGGAGACTTTCCCTCAAAATAATGTTGTCTCGTCCTTACCAAGGACCTGTGCTGATACTACATATATATCATCTTACATATGATATATATACTACATATATGTCAATCTTTACAATAACCCCACAAGGAAAAAGAAAAGTGGAGGCTACAGAGGATGAATAGCCCAATGAGCAGCCCGGCTGGAATTTAAGTCCAGGTCTGAATATCTTCAAAGGCCAAGCTTATTCTCAAACCCAGTAGGTGTACCAGAGACAGGCGAGATAAAGTAAGAGCCAGGCCCTCCAGGACAGGGAGTATAGCACCCCTTCTCCCTGTGGGGGAACCAGAGATGCACTGCTCGCACCTCCCTTGTATTGTAGCAAGAACTGCCACCATGGGCTCATCGGACAGCCTCTTCCTGAAGCCCCTTCAAGGTCTGCCTCAGCTTTGGGGCCTGAGACTCAGTGAGACATGGTGCCCAACATAGAACAAGTGCTGGGGTGACCAGCTGTCCCAGTTTGCTGAGGACTATGAGGCTCCCATGCGGCCAGGACACATTGGTGACTCTCTGACACACTGATGGGCCATATCTACTCAACAGATCAGCACTGGTTTGGCCAAGGCTTTGTCTGACTTCCGATGTGCATCTCAGTCCTACCTTTCCCTCGGTCCAATCTGTTTCTTTCCTCTTTTCTATAGGCATTGATCCCTGGTAAGCATCTTGCACATCACATTCTATCTCAGCTCTGTTTCTGGATACCCCCTGCAAACTCCCACGGTTACAGAGCATCAAAGTTGCAGAGGAATGCAAACCCCAACCAGCCAAAGCCCAGGGCATAAAGAGATATAGTATGTGGGAGTGATTTGGAGCAGGGCTACTTACATTTCCACTCTCAGGCACAGACTGAACTGCAAAAGTCATGGTACACAGGACAGGCTGATGATATTCTGACTTGCTAACCTCCCATTGGTTAGAAGAGAGGAGGAAGCAGGCTACAGGAAGCCAGAGACATGTGCAAGGGTGCAAAGAATGATGGGAAACATTAGCTTGCTCAAACATTTACACAACTATTGCTCCTTCCAGTCATGCTTGTGTCACCCTCTGGCCTCAGCTGCTTGGCTATGCTCTTCCTTTCTAATCCTACCCAGGCTTTTCATTGTGGCCTTATTTGGTGAGAACATTTTATATCTGACTTAATGGCTTTCTAGATGCAGGTTTCTTAATTTAAAAATGGATTTTGGTGAGGATGTACAGTTTCAGTTAAAAAAAATCCTAGTCCTAGAAATGATCTCTGTCCTTATCTACAGGTTGTAGATGATCCTTTCCCCCCCTGGAAAATCCACCTCCAAGTCCCAGTGTGGTCACATGTGTCCATCCTACTCAGGTGTGCATGGAGGTAGCACATGCCTCTTCACCACCTTTCCTAAGGCCTCAAGTTGCCAAGGCAGGATGGTTTGGGACAGGTATGTGGACAGTAGCTGAGGAGGCATGTCTTCTGCTAGTCAAAGTCCTCTCTGTCTGACAGCTCTGCCACATCCACATCACATACTTCTTTACACTTCATCACACTTGGTCACACTTACGGGCATTGACGAATCAATTAACAGCATCTTGTAGGTGCTCACACATCACTTTGCATCAAACCAACCATTCTTTTGACAGGGACTGATGTTTACCATCCTTGTTGGAAACTTGCCAAGGAATGAATCAAAATGCACCAAACTTGGCTGCAAAACCATTGAGAGAATTAGTAAGGTCCACAAGCAATTCAAGTTGTAAGTGAGAGTGAAATCTCTGTTATTTTAATGTGACAGCCATTGCAATGTGTGCTGTGCAACTGCCACTTGCTATGCACTTGACCTCGGGACAAGAAGATTTCCTCTGAACTGAGTTTAATCATTAGAAAAATGCAGATAATAACACCTACTATGATTTTTATATCACAGAGTTGTTGAGGATCTAGGGAAACAGTGTGTGTGAAAGCACTCTTGCCAAATACCAAAGAACTGTGTCATTGCTAGGCATTTGGTATACTGCAAAAAACATAAAACTATAAAACAACAAAACAAACAGATAATCCAATCTAGTAGATTGATGAAGCTTATTGATTAGTATTGATTAGAAATACTGGTAAATTAAAAAAATTGGTGGTATTGGTCATTACAGGGCGCACAGCCATATCAAATTAAGTATTAAGGAGAGGTTATTCTGTTGATGATATTTCTTAATGCTTTCCAATAATAAGACACCAAAAGTTTGATTAAAGTTAGCCAGAATGTTGTTCTTAAAGAGTGGTGTGAAAAAGGCACAGAGAGGTTGAGTAACAGCTAGTAAGTATTAGAGCTGAGATTCAGTCCAGGCGGTCTGTCCCCAAAGCCATGTGTGTAACATTCACTACACTGCATCTCAGAAGGAGGAGGAAAGAAGGTGAGTGATTGACAGGCTCTGAGCGAGGCAAGGAGAAGGAAAGTATTTAGTGAAGAATGTATTGTGATGTGCAGCTCTGAACACTGTCAGGAAGCCATGGGGAAGGGGAGGTCAGGGAAGCTGCCAGTGGGTTTTGGCAGGCAGCAGAGGCTTAGTTTTAGCAAGAGCAGCTCAGCAGCAGTATGGACAGCCTGAGAAATGCAGAAGTTGATCCTCAGACCTGAGATCTACATGGGTTTGTTGAGTGACAGACTGAGATCATGGGTGTCTGGAAACAAGAGTTCCGCTGGGCATGCTCCAGGTTTTCAAGACACGGCTTCACACATGTGTCAAAACAACAATGAACACAGTAACATCGGCAAATAGAAGACACCAGCAAACTTGCTCTGGCATTCCTGTGTGAGATCTTAAGACTTTCTAGAGAGCTCTGAGCCAGGCCCTTAGTCAATACCAAGGCAAATGTGTACCACAAAGACCAGAGGAATAACAGCCTCTACTGTGCACAATCCAAGTCACCTCTTGTCAGTGGAAGAAGCCTCTTCCCCTAGTCAGTGTGCATGCTTTAATCAGCGGTTCTCAATCTGTGGGTCGTGACCCCTGAAAATACATCCTGCATATCAGATATTTACATTACGATTCATAACAGTAGCAAAATTACATTTATGAAGTAGCAACAAAAATAATTTTATGGTTGGGGGTCACCACAACATGAGGAACTGTATTAAAGGGTCACGGCATTAGGAAGGTTGAGAACCACTGCAAGTGGATCTAACCCTTTGCCAGAATTTGAATGGATCCTTCATCCTGTTGCCTGCTCTGGGTTTCTCTGCCTTTTTTTTTCTCTTTCAAGGAATTGGCATGGTAGTTGCCTTGTAGACTGACTGTCATTCTGTCCCAGAATGAATTTCTGTAAAAGGGAGTATTTTCCATCCATCAATATAAGGACTCACTCTTCTCCTGAATCAAGGATCTTGCTAGGCCTCAGGATGGTCAGCTGTCCAAATCACACCACAAAGGGGCCCTCTTTTGTCCAGTGGGTAGAGTTTGGGATACGTGGATGAGATACCAGGTACCATGGTTCTTTTCCTTTCTTTCACCACCAGCCTTCTCATTCCTGTACTTTGTCCCTATCCAGCCACAGAAAGAGATCTCCTCCAGGTCACTGGTGACCTCCAAGTCCATCCACTTCCCCTTAGTCCACATGCTTTATAATATCCAGGCTGCATTCAACATGGTTTCACTCCAGTTCTTTCTTAACACTATCTTCCCCCTTAGAATCCCCCACTCTACTTGGCCCAGGTTTTTCTCTTCCCTCCCTGGGTGTGGCTGCTCTCCCTCCTGTGCGCCCTGCTCCTTCCTATTACTGGGTGCCATGCACAGGGTTTAGCTCTCAGGTGATTGCTGGGCACTGTCATGAGGGGCTGAGCAAAACAGGCTGCTTCAGGGATGGTTTCTCTGTACCTGGGGCAGCTTAGGGAACTGGGGTAGGGGCTTCCTATGCAAAAATATAGGGACATGCAGAATAATTTTGACTTCTGGCAATTTTACCTTTAATTGGAGAATTAGGCTTATCGAAGAACAACTGTATTTTTGCTTATTTTTCAAAGGAGAAATTGTGTGCTCTGACAGTTTGGTACTGTGTATGAAATTGCTGATTTATCTTGTCTCAAGAACAGATCTGGCAGCTAAAGGTCTATGATTCTTATTTTTATAAATATAAATATTTCATAGCCAGGCCTTTTAAAAGCACTTGTGTCAAGGGCCAGAAAAGCCTTCATCCTTATTGGGTGGCCACTTTATGTGCAATTATGCTTTAAGAGGTGACAATGCCCTATGGTAAAGCTGGATCAACATAATAACCAGGCATGCTATAACACTGTTCAGCCAGATACTAAGATGTGGTATGTTTGGTTTAAGATACACCAGGGTGATTTTGAGTATCATTTTCTCCATGAACGGTAACTCTTATGCTCCCTCTCAGTCTCTCCAATGGGTTTCCCACAGATACGTTGAGAATGAAAGCAAGTGAAATTTGTGTTAAGACTCAGTAATCTTTTAATTCATTGAATTAAGGATTTCCCAATTAGAGGTAAAAGGCAGATGTAGGAAAAGAAATGTGTGAGTATTTACTTTCTGTTTAAAGACTTTTTGGATTAAAAGATATTGGAACAGATAACAGCACAAAATTAGTTTTTGCTATGATGGCAAGGTTAAGACTTCTGCTGTTGCTAGGATATACCGCCCTATCACAGCTGATCTTGAAGGTGAAAATTGGTGCCTTAATTTCCCAGTGGTCCGTGCTACTTCTGACTTAGACCTCATTCTGGTTAATCACACTGTCATTCTCGCTGCAGATTGCCTTTTGACATCTTCATCTGCACAAGGGTCCTGCAGCCAAGACTTGGTGTGTGGAGTCAATTCAACAGTCCTCAGTGGTCAGAGCCTGGGCTCTGGGACCTGGTGCTGATGGGGGAGGAGAGGGGCTTGGGAAGGACAGCTGGAAGCAAGATTGGAAGTAAATGACATTTCTCTTTGTGAGCATGGGGCTGTGATTGGGAGCCATATGTAAATGAAATTATGGGAAGAGCTTTAATGTGCAAAGTTAAAGTCTGCAGTAATTAGAGCCAGTGTTTTCTAGTGAAATAACACTAATGGGGGAAAAAATCTATCATTTACATTTTTGAATTCTGGGAAGATGGAAAAATCTGGTGTATTACACTTGAAAACCCAGCTTTAATCAACCCCTATTTTATATCTTTAACTAGTCAATACATGCATAATAGTCTTTGAGCTCAGACCTCATTTCCTAAGTCTACGATGGCTCATCTAAAGTATTTCCGTGTTGCCAGTTAATTGTTCTAATATTTTTTAAAATGTCAAAAGTAGGTGTTTTTCATTAGAGTGCTATCTCAATGAAAGCTTTGACTTGAATTATCACTAGCATTTTTTCAGCATCCGATTTTAGATCTAGTATGTAACAGACATATCTCTAAAACTCACACAGCTCTATGCAGTAGGTATGAAGGAACTAAGGTTGGGAGATGTTAGGTCATTTGCCCTGGGACACAGAGCTAGTAAGTGGCAGAACCAATTTGAATATTTACCTTTCTGTCCCTAAAGCCTATAGTCTTTTCATTACAATATTTTTAAGCTGCCTCTATACCACACTGGAAGTTGTATCATATATTTCTGGACACATATAACTCATAAATTGTAACTTATAAGTAGTATGTTTATGCCTATTTTTCCATTCCAGTGTTTTTCCTTATGATTATGTTATAGATAGTATTCTGTGCTAGGGCCACCAAAAGAACCTCTAATCTGTCAGCAAGAGGTCGCAAGTAGAGAGGGGAAGTAGGAGGCAATTTTGTTACCACCAAGTGTTTGGGGAAATTACTTTAATAGAATAAAAGAGAAATATTACTTAATCCACTAACTCAACATGTGACCTTGGGCAAGTCACTTAAACACTCTCAAGATTTCCACAAAATGAGCAGACGAGGCTGTGTGCTCTAGAGTTCTGTTCCAGTAAAAAAAATATGTGGTCAAACCCTGGAGATGCACCGTGGTGATATTTAGTATGTTCACATGTTGGCAGGTTATGGTCACCCAACTCGATTATACTTCATCTCTTCATGCTGAGGGAAGCTTCACAGTTCAGGACATGGTTCTTCCTCAAAGAAATTGCAGATATGCCTGCCTGACAGGACAGCCTAAAGGGGCATTAAGGGTTCTCACAGAGTGATCCATTTTCTCTCCCAAATTTTAGCCTCTCAGTTTCCATACAAAAAAACTAGCGAGGACTCACATTTTTTAGCACTTGCTTAATGCATTTGTGAAATGCTTTACCATGACTGATCATGTCGTCCTCCCAATAAACCCTATAGGACAAGTGCAGTTCTCATTCCGATGTACAGATGAGGAAACTGAGGCCAGAGAAGCACACTGGCATATGATTAGACAGAGCTAATTAGTGGGAAGGCTGGGTTGGAACCCTGTCTGTCTGACCCCCAGTCTATGACTTGCCTCATCATAGCACGGTCTCTTATTTGGTGGCTAATATATACCTTGGTCTGATTTCTGTAACTCCAGATGTTAGACAGATGTGTGTTTTTACTCTACAGATGCCAGTATGAAAATAGTCACTGTTTTGCTTAATAGAGAGCTAATTAAAAAAACAAACAAACCAAACCTCCAGTTTTCCTCTCTGGAGTGCTAATAAGTCACATCCCTAGGATGGAGTGTCCACAGGGCCCTGCCAGTGAATAGACCTCACCATGCAGTGGGGCCCTCCCAGCTACCTCTCCTCCTTCCTTATTGCCCTATTGATTGGCCTCTTTCATTTACAAAGCATGTCACACTTGAAGAAGGAGATAAATGGCTCAGTGTCTGCCCTGATCCCCTTCCTTCCTGCTAATGACTGAAGAAACCTGAAATACCAGGTGTAAGGGCCAGTGGATAGACACACCTTCCAAAACCCAAAAACTAGGAGTCAAAATGGACAAAGAGGCAACAGCAAACCTGAAGCAGCCACTGCCTCTTCCGTTGTCTGCAGTTGAAGAAACATCTCCTCAAGCTCTCATTTTTATAGGCCAAATGGATTTCTCAGTTCTAAAGAAAGGTAGACAGCTCAAGTGCTCGTTCACGTTTTTCCCCCCTTTGTTAAAATAAGCAGGTTGGCAAGTCAAAAAAGTACTCTATGGCATATTCTTGTTGAATGAAAGAAAATTTTCCCCTGGAATAGACCATTTCTATCTTCTTTAGTAACCACCTCTTTCTAATATGCCAGTTAGGTCCTGGGAACACATCAGGGAAACTGAACTCTCTCCTCTGCAGGGCCCAGGGCAGCAGTCAGCAGTGCGGCTGGGAAGTAACGGTTAGCGCCTCTGTAGCAACCCCCAGGTAGCAGGCACAGTGTGCCCAGGAGGGTTTGCATATGCTGAAGAGGAGACTGTATTGAAAGGTGCTGGGAATGGTGCCTTCGCAAACAGCATGTGCGGCTGAAGCAGCTGAGGTCATTACAGAAGAGGATGCAAGCTGGCCCTCACCGCAGGCAGTCCGTCCCCTCCCTCCCCTTTTTGTAGAGTTTGTCTTCGCTCTGGCACGGTGACTAAATACCCCTCCCGAAATGAATCTGTTGTCCAGCGATGCACATTTTGTAAAATAGATTCCATCTCCTTTGACGCTGGCAAGTTCAAGGGCTGCTTCCAGCTGACCACATGTTCCCACCGTCAGTGCCAATCAGGTGGACAGAAGTCGTTTTTCCAGTACATCCCGCCCGTGTGCGCTCCAGTGTTTAATCCACGGATCCCCACAGAACAAGCCCTTTAACTGTTTACAAGCCACACGCTCTGAATAGATGTAAAACTCAACCCTGATTTCTATTGTAAGCTTAGAGAGGGTTCACTCGCTCTTTCTGTAGCGGATGCTGCTGATAGTACACTGTGCAAGTGTTCCAGATCAGCCAAAGCATCTGAAATAGCAGGAACGATCTAGAATGGAAGTGAGCAGTTTCTTTTTCCTTCATTCTTTAGTGCAGGTTTCAACATTTATCACACTTTGCTATACTTCAGTAGTAAGATATATAGCATAGATATTTCCTTCTGTACCTTTCTTTCCTTTATAAAATAATTGACTAAAGTATCAATAATCATGACCTCTCCTGTAGCACTTTTTAGCAAGTATAGATATTCTTTAATATACTAAGAGACTACATGGGGTTTTCAAACACTTTTGTGAGGTAGAGCGTTATTCTCTTCTCCTTACTAGCAGAAGGGAAAACTAAAGCTCAGAGAGGTTGAGTGATTTAGCCAAAGCCACACAGACAGTACAGGGCAGACCAGAAATACAAAATCAGGCCACATAGTTTCAGAGTCAGGACTGTTTCCGTTATTCTATGCTGCCTCTTGAGAATGCCCTCATGGAAACCCTGTAATGGTCTCTTCAACACGCTGAAGTCACAGTCACAGGATCCAGGGGCCTGTACCACCCGGGCCATGTCCACAAAGAGCAGACAGTCACAGAGGGACGCAGGGCATACAACGGCTGCTGGAAAGCCCAGCCATCAATATGGATTACTGCACAGCTGATGGCGTCCAGGAGACCGCATCCATTTCCCAACAGGCAGTGATGAACAGTGGGAGCTCTGCCATCGCCTATTTAGCACGCACCTGGAGATGGGCACACCTGCCACTTGAAAAATAGCGGGGTACACAACCCAGGCAGCTCCCCTACCGCACACAAAGCCCTCCCTCCTCGTCTGCGTTGTGAGAGGGTCTGGCTGAGGCTGCAGCATTGTCACCATCAGCCACAGGGCCGGCCTCTATTGGCGAGTCCTGGACCTTCCTGCGGGCTCTGTCCTTCACCTTCCCATCCCCCACCGCTGCCGTGCAGCTGACAATAAAAAACAATGCCCTAGGCTGTCCTGTTTTTATTATTAGTTATATGGCATCATAAATGTACATAGAGATGTTCAGTAAATGAAATTGTGCCAAACACCAAACAGGGCCACTGCCCCAAAGATCTTTTGGCCTTAGGGCAACGGCAGAACAATATAAGAGGAATAAAGGGGGCTGGGAGACAGATGAGGTGAGGTTTTAGTGCTGTTTGGCTTTTCAGAGGGGGTGGGAGGAGCGGTCAGGCAGGCTGATGGAAAGGTACAGCCGCAGAAAGCAATCACCGCCACGAAGGGACTTTGAGGCATGCAGACAGCCTCCCAGGAATGGGCTGGGATGATTTGGGGAAGTCAGGGGAATCAGCACTTCTGTTATTTAATAAGATAAATTCAAGAGGGGGAAAAGGGGTGATGACTGGCTTTTGGTCGTAAGCAATCCGACTTCCTTAGGAGAGGCATAAACTGCAGGCTCACCCTCTTTGTAAGTGTCTCTTCGGATTCCACACAGTATTAAATTGCACAGACTTCTCCAGCAGATGCAATGTGTAAATATAGGACAATAACTGGAAATTTATGAGGTTAAATACCGAGGAATTGCTGAGTAGTAAAATGAAGAGACATAAATTACAGGAAATGCTGCCCTTCAATGAATACATTATGCATAATAATGAAACTTTTAAAAGGTAACAGAAATCAGATATCAGAAGAGGGTCTAAAAGGAGAAAAGCCAAGTAAAGAACTAGGACTAGGACAGTCCAAAGTCAGAGCTGCCTTGTCACTGCTAAATGGTCATATCAGTTCCTTAGATTTCTGTGGCTCTTTGTCCTCAGGGACAAAGCAGTGTCATTCTTTAAAGGTGACCTGGTAGAGTGAAAAAGAGTATGGAGGGGGCAGTCTAAAGGAAGCTGCCTTACTGCCCACATAACCTTGTCCAAGTTACTTTATCTCTATCGACCTCAGTTTCCCCATCTGTAAAATGGTTTTAGTAAAATGGGTTTCATAGAATTATTATGCGAATTAAAAAGGACAGAATGTAAACCACTTAGCCCAGCATATAGGACTGTTTTTTATTTTTTTAAACGAGTTCCCTCTAAGTCCTTTATCAAAAAATATCAACATGTTAGCAAAATAAAGAGGAGGAAGGTGGATTCTGGCCAGAGAGATTGGGAAAGCCTTCTGAGGTGGGGAAGCATTTGATGCAGAGATGGGAAGGGCATGAATCAGAGAGAGAGAGAGAGAGAGAGAGAACGAACAGGGAGCACCCTGGAACCAGAAGGCAGGGGAAACAGAGGGGAAGAAGCAAAATGGGCGTTGGCCCAAACCCAGAGGGTCTTGACTGGCGTGCTAGTCATCTCTCCGGTCATGCTTCTGTAGGCACCGGGGAGACATCAGAGGCATCAGAACAGGGAGTGACATGATCAGACAACTATTTAAAGAACGTGACTCTGGCACCGTGTGGAAAACATATTGGAGTGGGGAAAGACTAGGGGCAGGGAGGCCAACCAGGAGATGGTGGCAGTTCTCCGGGTAAGAACTAATAAAGAACAGAGGCAGTGGGGGGAAAATGAGGGGACAAATGAGGAGGGTGTTCTGGCTATTGATTGATTGTGGGGTGAGGGACAGCAAGGAGTGTAAGAAGGCTTGAGGTTCTAAGTCCAGGGGACTAAAGATTTGATTATGTCATTAACAAAATGGAAGACAGGGAAATGGGTAAAAATAAAGTTAGTTTTATTGAGTCTGGGGTACCAATAACATTTCTAAGGAGTACTGTTGAAGCGAGTGGAAAAGATGGCAGGAGAGGAGGAAGGCAAATGCCAGACAATGTGTTTGTTTGGGAGCAGAAAAAGGAGGCTGCAGAGGAGGTGGAGACAGCATGCGAGAGACAGAGTCAAGGAGGGCGTATCTAGGAGTCGGGACCATCAACAGTGTCAAAATCAGAGAAGACCCAAGGTGGGTAAAAGCTAAGGATCCATAGGTCTTGGTGACTTTAGTAACTTGGATTTACTCCCTGTCTTCTTCCCAAAAGCAGTTGAAGAAACCTGAAAGATTAGAACACACCTCAAAGACTACAGTTAAAATAAACATTTTAAGACAACAATTCAAAAGCTAACTAGATGGTAGCTCTAGGGGTCAGGTAAGTGCTACAACTGAGCACTAAATTGGCACTTCACCCCTGGCACGTAGGAAATTTTGAGGTGATGTGCCTTTAAGGTTCAGTTTCATCAGGGGTAGGAGACACATAACTTAAAATGCAAAGGGATACGGAGCAAGGAAGGAAGTGGAAGAGCAAGTTTAGACCTCTGAGAGTGGTTTTGTGGTGCAGAGAAGGTGAAAGAAGGACAATCTTGGAGCCTGGGATAGGCCATAAGTTGTGGTGCCGCAGATAGAAAAAGGATAAATAGATACCCTGACCAAGCATAGGAGAGAGACCAAAGCAGCCTCTCATGTACCTTAGCTACAGACATATGTGCATCAAAATGTATAAGAAATCGAAACGGCCCATGTGAGTCATAGGTAAAGATACAGAGAAAGAATTGGCAATGGGAGCGTGGGGTGGGTGCAGCTACAGAAAGGTGCTGAGGTAGACAATGCATGGTGGCTCTTGAGTGGTGAAGAGTCTGTTTCTTGAACCACATTTCATGGTCTTCCTCTTGAGTTCCACTCAGTACAAAGGTTTTCTAACTTCATGTGATTATAAGCAGTGGATAGAAACATTTCTCTGGTGCATCACTGGGAGAATATGCCCAGAGGTGCTGAAGGCAGAGGCTCTCAGTGGCTATAACATAGAAGGAAGTGGAGGACCTAGGGAAAGGAAAGGGCCATATTGGGCTGTCCCCCTGAGGAGGTACAAACTCCCCACAGACCATTAGCCTGCTTTCCTTCCCTCTCCCACGCTCTGCTCTCTGGAGGCAAAAGGTGTAGGAGAATGTGGGCTTTTCTCTCTGGTTTCCCATTCCTCTGTATTAGTGGTTTCAACATTTTAAGAATCACAGTGAGCTTTCAGCTTTTCTTTTGACTCCATAGAACCACCAGATGACAGAGCTAAAAGTATTGTCACCTTTATTGTTGTTTTTCAATTTGAAAATAAAATTAAATCACAAAAATCAAAGCAAAGTCATTTACATTTAAAGTATCAGCAATAGCCATTTGTTGGAATATTTGAAAACTCTTTGATGTTATTTTATTGGTTGCTTTTGTTTAACTGTTTGATGCTCTTAGGAAATTAGAACAATTACTGATACTACTTTCCCTCAACTGGAGCCTCTGGTCATTTTATTGAAAGAAAAGGGGTTATAGGAAACTGAATGATAAGACAGAATATCTTGCATTTGCTGGGCACTGCATCTATTAATATTTTTCTTTTTATTTATTTTTAATTTATTTATTGTCTAAAGTTTTACATATGTCTCCTTTTCCCCTGCTTGACCCCTCCCCCCCCAAGCCATTCCCACCCCGGGCAAGCCCCTACCACCCCAGTGTCTGTGTTCATTGGTTATGCTAATATTAATGCATACAAGTCCTTTGGTTGCTCTCTAAACTCCCCCACCTCCCCTGCCATTTGTCTATGGATTTATTCTTGTTCATCAAATTCTGTTGATCATTATATCTCACATATGAGTGAGATCATGTGATATTTATCTTTCTCTGACTGGCTTATTTCACTTAGCATAATGCTCTCCAGTTCCATCCATGCTGTTTCAAATGGTAAAAGTTCCTTCTTTTTTATAGCGGCGTAGTATTCCATTAATATTTTTCAATCTTCAAACAACTCTTTAAGGTAGGTTAAATATGAGACTCAAGAAAATTGAGTGATAGTTCCACATCCAGCAGTAGAGTCAGAAATGGAGTCAGGAACATCTCCTTGAAAATCTATCCTCTTGCCATTACACCACACTGACTCCCACAGCAGAAGACAGCCGATCAGGATGAAGCCTTGAACCAGGCTTCTCCGCTAAGTTCCTAAAATGGTTCCTACTGTGGCTCCAAGTGCCTGTTGGCATGTATATGCCTCAAACAAACTGTATATGTGCATCTACAATGGGCATTTCTGTCACCCAACAAACAAGTATTATGTAGAAGAGGGTTAGACTTGCTCTGAACTGTTCAACAGACAGACCTTGGACATTGAAAGGGGACAGATGGTAGATGAACACTGGAAGAGCTTGCAGACAGAATAGCCCATTATATACAAAGATGTGAATGAAAAATCACAAACGGACATAAAATGTATCCAGAAATGAGGTAAATAATAATTAATAGGCAATATACCCTTGTTATACAGATGAAGAAACTAAACTATGGCATGTTTAGGCAACTTGCACAAGATGGAACAGGAATTTCCCCCAGTTGTTTAAAAGCTCCCTCCAGGCAAAGAAAATAGGGCCAGTGAGATGGAGCAGAGGATCTATTTTACATCAGTTTATTTTCTCTGTTTTCATACCTAAATTCTAACATGCAAACAACATGGTAACCTGGGACAAAAAACAAACAAACAACTGGACAAAGGTAACTTGTTCTACTTTTTCACAGTATTCCTTTCACTAGTTTCATAAAGTACCATGACTTAACTCATTTCATCTGGCTGTTTCTTCATGACATATTTATTTAATTAAGCGTATAACAAATATTTATTGAGTATCTGGAATTCTAAAAATGCTGCTAAACTCTGGAGTTAAAGTGATAGGTAAAATATAGTTCCTGCCCTCAAAGGGCTCCCAGTTCCCACAAGAGAAAGCTTGTAAACAAGTCCACAAGTAATTATCACAAATCAGACTGTAATAAAATACCCTAAGTGAGGTAGGCACAGCAAAGTGTTATGGGAATTGGAGAAAGGAATAGGAAATAATTTTTAATGGAGGTGGGGGATCTGAACAGACTTCATGAAAACGAACCCACAAAAAAGCCTGTTTTGAAAACTGGATCAAATTTCAATAGAGATAGGAAGGGGAAATCTGAGCCAAGAGCTTGAAAATGAAAGAGCAAATTTTGTGCAGGGAAGCTGAGGGTAAATATATACCAACAGAGATGAATGGAAATAAGGATGGAAAGTCATGCAGGACTAAAATGTGAGCCACCGTGAACATCGTGGACTTGAGACTTTACTTGGAGGACAACAGGAGATATTTACTCACCATAGGCTAAGAGGTTTGTAGACTGTTAAACAGCGTCCAGATGAAGGGCATGGAAGGAAGGACAGTCAGGAGGCTGCAGTACTGAGGAACGGAGTGAGCATTTACAATGGGCTTGGATGTCCGCCAGACCCCACTCTGAGTTCTACCTCCTCTCCTGCTAGTTCTGCAGCTAGAAATAAAAGCAAGTTATTTCTTCTCTCTGACCTCAGTTTCCTCGTCTATAAAATGGGAAAAAATGACACTTATTAGGAAGATTGAATGAAATACTGTGTACAAATCTCTTAACAGATAATAAGCATAGATGAATGAGAGCATAACCAAAATTCTGAATAGCCCTCTAAATCCTGGTGTCTCATCCACTCACCGGTTGCACTGGAAAACCTGTTAACTGTATTGTGCTGAGTTTTCACAATCTTCCCCATATTCAGCATACTCTGAGGAAAATTCCCATCACATTAGAAGATTTTGCTTCATTTTCCCACTCTGAGCATCAGGGTAGTGGCATATTTCCTGCAACGGGCTCTCTTTAAACATCTACTCAGCATGACCACATCACATTGCCAAGATGATTGCACAGGCCTGATCCCAGGGTCTTGCCTGGGACCCTAAGTGAACTCTCGGGGAGAGGAAAAAGCAATTAACTGCTCTGTGTCTACAGGGCAAAGATGATGGGAAGAAAGCCATCTCATCACTGTCCATGAGTTGGCCTGAGACACACTGACCCAAGCGCCATGCCTTCCAGAGGGACAGTGACACCTCTGTGAGTTCATGCCTCTTGCAGATCCGATGTGGCTTCTAAGTGCACAGCACAGCCGATTACCTGTGCGTCCTTCATATGCTACGGTTATGTGTTCAGTAAATAGCACGGAGACTGTAAAGACTTTGTTGTGAAATCAAGCAACATTTACTCATTAAGTCAATAATTCATGGACTCTTTTATCTGAAGTGGCAACATCACACCATCAATTCACAAAACAGCCACTTCTCTGAAGTGTATGGGATGATAATAATGGATTTTCTAACAATACCCTCTCAAAGCAAGGTCATTGCGCCCAGATGCTGTGGACATGCCGAGCTGACCCAGGTCAGCAAAACAAGCTTTATTATTGAACCTAATTATGAACTATCAAGATAATGGTCTAGACTAAACTGCTTCCTAGGGGATTATTTAGAAACTGGTAAGCCACTTTAGTTTTGAATCTACTATACTTGGCAGTACCTGCGTTTGCTATGTGGAATGGACTACAATTGGTGCAAATATTTTGGAATCTTAGGCATAGCAGTGACATTGCATTGTTACACTGTACTTGTACATAATTCTCAGGTTACTGACTGTAGTTTAGTACCCATCTATCTATCTATCTATATAAAAGCCTAAGCGACCGTTCGATTGTTCGACCGTTTGACCAGTTGACCAGTCGCTATGATGTGCACTAACCACCAGGGGGCAGATGCTCAACGAAGGAGCCACCCCCTGGTGGTCAGTGCACTCTCACAGTGGGAGCGCTGCTCAGCTGACCTATGAGCACCAGATGCAGGGCTCACGGCTGGCTACCGCAGCCTGGAGACCATAGTGAAGCATCAGCGAGCCTATAGAGTGGCAGCAGGCACAGTGGGGCCGGGATGAGCAGGAGCCGCAGGCAGGAGCAGCAGGCAGCGTTGGACTGCCAGTTTTGGCCCGATCCTTGCAGGCCAAGCTGAGGGACCCCACCAGTGCATGAATCTGTGCACCGGGCCTCTAGTCTTATATAAAAATAGCTATGAAGGTAAAGTTCAGATAATCAAAGCTCATAATCAAGTATGCCATTCTGAGTACCTGTAGTCAGTTCTGAAATATGACTTACAGGGACACATGGTTTCCTACAACAGCTTTTGGGTCTTAACTTGGGAACTCTTCATGACTGCCCAATACTGGGTAATGCACCCACATTGACTCACCTTTGAATAAGAGCCAGCATTGGGGACTAATCTCTGAGAGGAGGAGCCAAAGAACCCAATATTTCCTGGATTACAAACCAGCAGGTTCATAACAGTTTTTGAGGAAATCCCAACTAAAGGTAGGCTGTGGTTATAAGATAAACCACCAAATCGGAAATGTTAAATTGAGAACAAAAAATGCACCTTAGAATTGAGGAAATAAGATATATTCTCTTTCACATACTTTTTAGACTATTCATCTTACATGAATAAACACTGCATTTTCAGGTATAATAATGATACCATGATCAATGAAACCAGTGTTATGTGACATTGGCCCAATGTCATCATCATCTCTAACCAACTGAATAGAATACTATGAGGTCATTCCAAACCATCTTTGGTGATGTATAATCAGGTATAGGGTGTGTATCTTTCTTGTCTTCTTGTCACTTTAAATGCAAGTCTTAGCAGTTACCGGAGAAAAAGATTTCATGCATTACGTCAACTAAGAGCACTGTCAGCCTATAGAGTTTCTGCTTCATAATTTTGGTATGGAATTTTGCAGTAAGTTGAATTATCTTTGAAACTCTTCAATTAGAAAAGAGGTAAGTGTGATAGTTGATAATACGGTCTCTGTAACCAGAGTGCCAAGTTTGTATCGTGCTTTTCCCACTTTCTAGAAAGACCATGGGCGAGTTGCTTTAACCTTTATAAACCTCAGTACTCTCAACCTTAAATGGTGAGAATAATAGCCGTTAATTATAGGCTGGCTGGGAAGATAAAATAAAGTAATACCCAAAAGTGCCTGGCACTTAGTGAATATAACAAATAATTTAGTTCTACTAAATAAAAATTATCATTATTCAATATAAATTACCTGAAATGACCATTTGTAGAATTTGGTTTTCCTTGGGTTGTCTTAAAGTATTTAATTCTTGATCTAGATTAAGGAGTAGGACTCCTACTGTAGTTATCTTCTTCCTTCAGTCTTAGCAGCTTAAATGTTATGAAGCTGGACTTTGATTAGACTGCAATAATTTGTTTTTCTTTGCTTTGCTTGCCTCTCTGTATTTTAAACATTATTTTTTTATAATAAACCTAGAGGCCCGGTACATGAAAATGCATGCACTGGAGGGGGGGGGTGTCCCTCAGCCCGGCCTGCCTCCTCTCACAGTCCAGGAACCCTCAGGTTTGGGAGGCGACACAGTGATCAGGGGAAGGTGATGCCCCCATCACACCTCTGCTGCCGCCACTGCCAGCAGCGCAAGCCTCGGCCAGCCCTGGTTACCTGAGCCTCGGGCCGGCCCTGGGCAGCTGGGGGACTGAGGGGACTAGGGGACTCCGGAGGCAGGCGCGCTGGCGGGGCTGAGGGGACTGGGCACCACCATCTTGTGGCTGTGGCGCTGCCATCTTTGAAGGCGGGGCAGTCAATTAGCATATTCCCTCCTTATTGGCTGTGGCGCTGCCATCTTTGAAGGCAGGGCAGTCAATTAGCATATTCCCTCCTTATTGGCTGTGGGCACCACAATCTTTGAGGGTGGGGCAGTCAATTAGCATATTCCCTCCTTATTGGCTGTGGGTGCTGCCATCTTTGTGATGGTGTGAGGGTCAATTAGCATATTACCCTTTTATTATATATGATGTTATTGAATAGTTGGGGAAAGGGCTCAGAAAACAAAACTCTTTCTTCCCATGCATACATGTACACACACACACACACACACACACACACACACCACAGACAAGCCCCAAATTTAGAACCATTTCAATGACAATGATTCTGTCAACTTTGATCAATATATCTGCCTAAAATAAATAAACTAAAAATGAACAGTCGACACATGTAGAAATAGATTTTGTTAAAATATTTGCTTGCAGAGCATATTATCTTTTCCATCTCATGCCATAAGAATCCTTCTTATTTCTTATGGTTTTAAAAATGGACAGCAATCAATTTGGTACCAGAAAGAAATTAATAGAACTTTCACAAGAACTCAAATAATGACCCCACCTAAAGACTTCACCCCTGTTTGGGTCATAATGAAATGGTTTTACATAATAAGTACATTAACTATATATGTTATCAACTACACAGATAAATAAATTATTACATTAAATTATGTTGAGAGAGAAAAAACATATTTAAGTATAATCATTTCATTTTTATTTTATTCTAATTTTAAAGGGATAAAATTAACTAATATCTGAAACATTATCAGTGGAAATATGCCTTTCTATTTATGAGGTGAAATAATTTTTCTGTATTCTTTTTATTTCTTGTATCTGAGTTTCATAATAATAACAAAAATAGCAATTGCTATGGAAAATGATAGTTGTCTTAATGGCTGGGGATTCTTCAATGTCAAGTAATCTTCTATGACTCGATTAATATAAAAAGACCCAGGATAAAGAGAGACTCTTTAATATATGAGCTTCCTCCAAATAAAGAGATATTTCTATTAGTAGCTAGTCAACCCTGCAGGAATTAGTCAACAAATTCCCAAGTAGTTCCTGGCCCTCAAGAACCTCTTGCTTCTCTGAGGAGCACCCATCGGGGTTGGATTAGCACCTCTTCACTCAGAAGGCAGCTTCCAGGTGCACTTAAACAATGAATCTGTGCCATTGCTCTTGGCTTGGGTGGCAGTTGGCCACATATCAGGGCTTCAGGATGAAGAAGATGAATTACTCTGACACGTAATTCACGAGAGCCCAGGCCCCTGAAGCCCTGAGAGCAGGCTTTGTGAGACTGATTAGTGGTGGCTCCAGCAGCAAGGTTTGGGCTTCAGTGGTGCCATTGTCCAAGTAGCATGATGGGATGGAGCCAAAGAGCATTTGAGAGCCGCACAGGTGCAGAGGTCCCTTCACTGAGAATTTCTGTTTTCACCTCCCCTGCTTTTGGTGGAAGCTCTGAACTATTCTTCTTATATGACTTGTGGGTCACTTCAGGAAGGAGTTCATGTTTCTCATCAGCCAAAGTAGGAGGAGACCAGTTAGCATATTAATAATAATTATCCCTTGTAGTTGGTGCTTAAAAGCACCAAGAAAGAACGAGAGAGAGAGAGAAAGAGAACAAATGAATATATTAAATGTATAAAGTGCTTTGTAATTTACAGAATTTACATGTATTATCTCAGTTGAGCCGTTAGCTGTTGAGTTTGGTATCACTGTTTTTATTTTTAAAGGTAAACTCCTGTTTCTTCTACTCTCAACATTTCTGACACCAAACATGTAGGTTTTCCACACCAAGCAGTTCTGACACTAACTATCCAGAGTTAGTGCAGACCCCACAGGTAAGGCCTCAGTCCCACAAGACTGCCCCATTTCAGATGCCAGTCACAAGTCACCTGCACTTCTGACTGACCTGCTATAAATCAGAGGTTTCTCACCAACTTCCTCAGGTTCCATAATTTGCTGGAATGATTTACATAACTCAGCAAAGCTCTTACTATTATTGGTTTGTTATAAAGAATACAACTTGAAAACAGCCAATGGAAGAGATGATCAGGGTCAGGTACGTGGGAAGGTGCTTGGAGCTCCCATGCTTTCTTCAGGCATGCCATTCTCCAAGCACTGTCATGTGATCACTAACCTGAAAGCCCCCTGAACCTCCTCAGTTAGGGTTTTCATGGAGGCTTCATTGTATAGGCATGATTGATGAAATCACTGGCCATTGGCGATCTCCTGAAAGTTTGGTGGTGGGACTGAAAGTTTCAACTCTCTAATCAATGGTCCCCATTCCTCAAGAGTCACCTGATTAATATAAGCTCAGGCATGGATAGAGGGGCTTATTATGGACTAGAGGCCTGGTGCATGAAATTTGTGCACTGGGGGGAGGGGGGGTGGCCTCACCCCAGCCTGCACCCTCTCGCAATCCAGACCGCTGGCTCCTAACCGCTCACCTGCCTGCCTGCCTGATCGTCCCTAACCATTCTGCCTGCCTGCCTCATTGCCCCTAACCACTCACCTACCTGCCTCATCGCCCCTAACCACTCTGCCTGCCTGCCTCATTGCCCCTAACCCCTCTGCCTGCCTGCCTCATCACCCCTAACTACTCTGCCTGTCTGCCTGATTGCCCCTAACCGCCTCTGCCTCGGCCCCCGCTGCCGCGGCTTTGTCCAAAAGGACATCCAGAATGACGTCCGGAAGTTCATTCGGCTGTCCAGTCTAATTCGCATATTACACTTTTATTATTATAGATAACAAAAGATGCTCCTCTCACTACTACCACTGAGGAAGTACAAGAGTCTTAGGAACTCTGTGTCACAAACTGTGATAACATCACAACTTTACTAGTAAAGGTGGGGAAACTAAAATTCTGAGCAGTGAAATGACTTGCTCAAACACATGTTGATTAGATGTGGCAAAGCCAAGGCCAGAACTCAGAAATTCTAAATATTAATCTGGTGCTCTTTCTAGTCTATCAGATGTGAGAGTCTGGGCAGAGGAGACCTAGATTGGGGACAGAGAAAAAATTAAGATGATGAAAAAGAAGGATGGCACTGGAACATGAGATAGAGAAAAAGTGGGCAAGGTCTTTCTCTGCTTGACTCTGTATATAATATGTAATGAAAATATAAGATAATCAAACACTGAAAAGTTTACCTGTGGCCATGTGACTAAGTTCAGGCTGGTGATATTTGGGTAAATAGGATGGGTACCCCTTTCAGATCTTGCTCATAAAATGATTGGTTGTGATATTTCCTAGCTTTTTGTCCTCTTCCTGATAGCAGGGAAACAGCAAAAACTGGGACAGCTGCCTCTGACCCAGTGTAGAACTTGGCAGAGCTGACTGCTAGCCCTTGATGGCCTGCCCAGCTTTGTACTATTACATGAGAAATAGATCATTTATATTTTTTAAGGGGAATTGTATTTTTTATCTTGGTTATAGAAGTTTAGCTTACACCCTCACCGTAATAATATTTGCTACCTCATCCACACCAGATCTTAGTCTATTGTATGCCCTAAGAAACTGGACTCTGACCACTGGCCACCAGGACATGGTCTCTCTGCTCATGCTGCTCACCAGGGCTGCTGTGGCCAGTGATCATGTTGGGCCCAATAGATGGTCGTGTTTCTCTACTCTTAGTTACACATGAGTTTCCCATGGTCTGTTCAGTCTGGCCAGTATAAGGGAAAATGTACTTTCTTGGTTTGGGAAGGAAAAAATAGTAACTAGGAGCCATTGTGTCTCTTCCCTTGAGCCAAGTCTAGGAGCCAATCCTTCTAAGAGTTTTTCTGTTTCCCTCTTTCAAAGCTCTCTCTTTCTGAGAAGAAAGAGGAGGGAACAAAAGATACCAGTAGTGCTTCAGTAGCTACACACTAAGTCTAAGAGCTGTCTTCATGATGGGAAATCTTTTGGCACTTGTAACCTTCAAACTGCTTCCTGCTGGTCATCTCAAGCCACTTTTGTCTTTCTTAGTCCTAAATGTTATTGAGCCCTATCTTTTGTTTTGATATTTTCTTTTGAACTACACCAAGCAGTTTTAGGAAAATTTGATATATCTGAATGATATAAATTTTTAAAATGTGATTTGCATTCATCTCTTTTATACATATATTCCACAAAATTAATTTGTGGTTGGGATTGATCTTGTAAAACTGAGGAATCAATAAACCTTGTCTCCTGCCTTTATATCTTGCATTTTTCTGTCCTTTCCAGCTCTCTTTATTCCCTTTCTCTCCAGAACATTTCTGGTTTCATTAAGCTTCCCTGATCACTCTTGCTACTTAAAACCACCCTTCTCAAAACTGTTAAGGTCACCAAAAAGAAGGAAAATCTGAGAAATCTACACATCAGAGACTAAAGATTCATGATGACTTAATGGAGTGCTGGGTAGGATAGCAAAAAAAGGCGATGAGGGAACAAATATAAGGCCCCCAAGCTTGTGGGGAGTTTAGTTAATAGTAATGAACCAGTGTTGGTTTCTTAGTTGTGGCAAATGTATCACAGCTAAGCATGATGTTAAAATTAGGGGAACCTAGTTGTGGGCTGTGGGAGAACTTCATAATACCTTTGTAACTTTTTTGAAAATTTAAAACTATTCTCAAATAATAAGTTTATTTAGAAAAACACACTTTTAAAAACTAAATTAACCTTGCAAGCTCCTTCACAGTAGGGATCAGGGGACAAAATGTAAAGCCATCCCTGGAGTATTTCACTGAGGCAGCATGTCCTGAAGTATGTTTCTCAGAATAATCCACCGGATGGTTTGTGATCAAATGTTCATGGTGAAATGTTTGTTTCATATCAATCCTCCCTTAGAAATTTCTAATACAGATACATAATTCATAGTGCATGCTACACGTTAACTCAAAAAGTGTCCTGAAATCAAGGCACCTCTTTATCTAATACAGCATTTCCCACGTTTATTTGGCCATGTGAACTTTTTTCCCTTAAATGATATTTCACCGCCTATGGAAATATAATGCTGAAAACATACCCCAGGAAAGCTGGTCCAGAGAAAGCAATCCTTAGCTTGGAAGCTTGAATGGTGTGAGATTAAGGATGGCATTGAACCTCTGGGGGCGGTACTGACGTGGTATTGCTCATGTCACCCCATACTACTCCACTGAGCCACAAATGTGATGCCTCAGGGAATGATCCAGCTATAGGAAAATCACTAAGGTTTTATTATAGATACAAAGGATGCAAATTATACTTAGAAACACACAATGTCAGTCTCCTGACTCTGCTAATTGACTTCAACTTTAATGGTGCTAGGCTCATTATTCCCCTTTTAGCAGTGTCCAACATCAGCATTTGGGAGCCTTTGAAACCATATGCATCTTGAATAGGTTGCAGTTTGGTCATTTAAAGAACCAAAGATCAATTGTCCAGGCTCTAGCTATATGGGGCTGGCAAACTAGACTGCAGGACGGCTGATCTTCTTACCTCAGCTGCCTTCCAATTGATACTGATTGCTGCATCCTCATCAATCAGTCAGTGACTCACATCAATTAAAGCCGCTCAAAGGCACAGAAAGAAGTTGCTTCATCCAACTTCCCTTCAGAAATATAGGAGCAGCTAAAGGGGGAAAAGGCTTTTGTGGGACTTCCAGCAGAATATATTCATCATACTTGATCCATCATCTGCCAATTTGCTCGAAGAGGATTCTGATAAGCTACCTCCTTGCTTCCCAGGAAAAAGAGTAGATTTGTGTTCCCATTCTTTCCCCCTTGAATCACATTTAGTCAGCTTTGAGGACATGTGGAGGGTAAATCACCCTCTCCTCACTCACTTCCGGTATTCAGGCTGCCACTGGCCCCAGTGCAGGAACCATGATTTGCATTTGGAGATTTTATTATTACTTGGTTCACCCAATCATACCTCATTTGACATTGAGATAATTAGTAATGTTTGATTTAAATAAATATTGATTGACCACACTTACTCTATGTCAGGCTCTATGCCACGATATATCAGTGAACAAAATACGCCCTCTACCCTCAAGGCACTCCCAGGCTGGCAAGAAAGACAGACAAGAAAATAGACAATTACAATACAGTAGGATGGGAGCTTTGATAGGGGGACATTCCAGGTGCTTTGGCTACACTGAGTAGAAACTGACCCGTCTTGGAGTGGGGGAGGGGTAGAGGGAACTCTCAGGGAAGACTTCCTAAGAGAATGACATCTGATCTAACAAAATAGTAGTATGTGTTCTGTTCCATGATCTTCCTAATTAGCAGAATATGGAGGGATTTTTATACAATAAGAACATCTACTAAGCCATGGGCTTCCTAAATGAAACAGAAGTTTAGCATCATGGAGACATTTTTGCATTCCATTTTGTTTAGGTACTGAGTAGTCTTTAACCTATTTGGCAAATATGGACAAGAACCAAACACATGTGTGTGACAAGTATTTGAAGAAGTACAACTTCTGATTTAATCAAAATACAAGTTCACTGCTTTCTTCTCCCGCTGCTCTACTTACACTTGACTCAATGTGAGTAGACTGGTGCTGCCCCCAAAAGAAATCTGGGCAGGTTCCTGAATTTCTTAGGGCATACAATAGACTAAGATCTTGTGTGGATGAGGTAGCAAATATTATCATGGTTAGGGTGTAAGCTAAAAAGGAAGATGGAGGAGGAAGCAACACAACCTCCACAAACCCACTTTTCAGGTCCCATCCAAGCTAAGTCAGTTAGTCTTGGATTTGCAGACCACCTTTGTCTTAATCTTGCTCTCTGGTGTATTCCATCACTGTGTAATCATCTCTTTCCTCCACCACTAAACCATCATCTCCTGCAAAAAAGGAATCAGGATATACTTATTTTTATAACTCCAGTACTTAGCAATGCTCGTATTCATGAAAGTTGCCCAATATGTATATATCATATTGAAACACACACTTGAATGTTTATGTTTCTACTTTGTGTAACTTATATTTTCCCATGACAAATATTAGTATGCCAAAGAGTCAGATATATGTTAAATATGACTGAATTCTCTTTTTGTCTCTTCAAAGTACTTCCTTTTCTTGGGAACTGAGAGAAGAGAGAGAGAGAGCAGGTGAGTGAGCTATATTTCCTCATCCTAAAACCCTCTGTTTTTTTCTTTCCCTCCACTGAGCGATCAGTTTATGATTTTGACACATTTTTGTCTGCATTTTCATCTGCATTCACTTCTGTCTTCTGTAACAGTACATCCATCTAAAAAAATCAAAGCAGTACTAAATAATCCATATGCCCAACATCTAAGCACTTCTTCCTTGAACTGATGTGTTCTGTTTCCGAGGTCCCTTGGTGACCCTTCAGGCTAGGACCTCTAGGACTGTGCTGTTTGCAAATGATCACTTTAGCTCCTCACTGGCCACAAGACTTGTCTTCTGGTGCACGTGTGTTATTTATTCTTAATCCAAACTTCCCTCAGGACCTAATGAGTTGACCAGACTGCTTGACTGATGGGGGTCAGTGCTGGTTCAAACTTCAATGTTCATTCTCCCATCAAAAGCAGTTAATTTCAGGAAGATAATTTTGGCTGCAGGACACTTTCATTTTATAACAGCTGCCAAAAATAGAAAGCATATAAAATAGGTAGCTAAAACACACACACCAAAAACCCATGATTCCATGGTTTCTCTCTCATTCAACTGAAGAGAAAGAAACTTCATGGTGAATATATCATTTGAAACACACACACACACACACAATTAATTTTACAGTGAGTTATGTCTTAGTTGGATTTCATATTTAGCAGAAAGATCAGGTCATAATGATACTTTCCCATATGTATGCATAAATAAATAATCTCCAAATAATACCAAAGGTTGAAAGGACACAGAGAAATAAGCCAGTCAGAGAAAGATAAATACCACATGATCTCACTCATTTGTGGAATATAATGAACAACATAAACTGATGAACAAAAACAGATCCAGAGACAGAGAAGCATCGATCAGACCGTCAAACTTCAGAGGGAAGGTAGGGGAGGGTGGGAGTAAGGGGGACTTATATGCAAGCATATAGGCCTAACCAATGGACACAGACAACAGGGGGGTGAGGGCATGATTGGGGGGGGGATAGGGGTAATGTGGGGATAAGGACACAGATGTAATAACTTAATCAATAAAAAATTTTAAAAAAAGAAAAAAAGAAAGGACACAGAAAATCCAAGCCTAAGATGAGAAGTTGGACGCAATGGTCTTCAAAATAGGGTGAGCACATAATTCAATATAGATGATGTATTCTAGAATTGTACACCTGAAACTTATGTATTATTAACCAATACATTTAATAAAAATTAAAAATATAAGTTACTAAATCTGAAAAACATTGGTCCTTTTCAATAAGAGAAAATCTGATTCTAAGATTCTGTAAAGTCTATAGCCAGAATATCATAGAGTGTATCTGAATCAAAATTTGAGTCAAGGTCCCCAAAAGGTTATGTTTTGAAACTAAAACCAGAAAAAAAAATAGAACACATGGATAAGAATATAAGCAGAGATGACCTTCATTGGCAGATAGTTTGTAGATATGTGCCTGATAAAACCCGAAACCAACATGTATCCAGTCATTACCCAAAACTTTTAAAGAAACTGTGCATAAGACACTGAAATGTGTATTCTTTTTTATTTTTATTTTCATTTATTTATTTATGTTTAATTGAATTTATTGGGGTTACATTGGTTAATAAAATCATATAGGTTTAAGGTGTACAGTTCTATAATACATCACCTGTATGTTGTACTGTGTATTCATCACCCCAAGTCATGTCTTTTTCCATCACCATTTATCCCCTCTTTACCCTCTGCTGCCTCCTCCCTCCCCCATTTCCTTCTGGTTATGACCATACTGTTGTCTATCTATGAGGTGTTGTTCCTTTTTATTTTTTACTTAATCCCTTCACCCTTTCACCCAGCCTCCTTCTTAGGTAGACATATTGGATGAAATATAACAGCTTTAATTTAATAGATGTTGGTATTGGACAAGGCACTGTAGGGATTAAAAGATGTAAAAATACCTCAATGCCATTCTTTCCCTGATTCCGTAACATAGAAACAACATTCTGATGATTTTGTTTGTAGGGTACAGAACATAGGGACCCTGTGGGGAATTGGCACAGGGGCTCTGGTTACTGGGAAGATGTTTCACTTTGTAAGAAATTTGGCATTTGGTTTACAAATCACCCACTTATGAGTTTGGTTAATACAAGTCAGACACTGAGTATATGGTCACTCCTATGGATCAAATGAAAACAAGTGTTTGATCTTGAAAGGCTGAGGTGAGACCTTGGATCCACAGAGACTCCATGAAAGATATAGCCACATGGGAAGTTCACGTAGACTGGCAAACTAACCTCACTCTTTAACATCACTGCAGTACAGCCTAATCAGCTTAATCTTCAGTAGTATGGTTATTCCAAAACACTACCTCTCATAAATATGTCTGTATTTGACTTTGTGACACATTAACATTCCAGGGAGCATATTTTCCATCATGGTTTAAATTTCTAGTGAAATTATTTTTTTTCATAATGACTATTATTTCATTACTAGAGGCCCAGTGCACAAAAATTTGTGCTCTAGTGGGGGTCCCTCAGCCCGGCCTGTGCCCTCTCGCAGTCTGGGACCCCTTGGGGGATGACCACCTGCTGGCTTAGGCCCGCTCCCCGGGGGATCGGGCCTAAGAAGGCGGTCAGACATCCCTCTGGTACCCCAGGAGCCCTTGGAGGATGTCCACATGCCAGCGGAGAGCAGACCTAAGCTGCAGTCAGACATCCTTAGCGCTGCTGAGGAGGCGGGAGAGGCTTTCACCACCACTGCTGTGCTGGCAGCCATCAGCCTGGCTTGTGGCTGAGCAGAGCTCCCCCTGTGGGAGCACCCTGACCACCAGGGGGCAGCTCCTGCATTGAGCATCTGCCCCCTGGTGGTCAGTGTGTGTCATAGTGACCAGTCATTCCCAGTGGTTCTGCTGTTAGGGTCAATTTGCATATTACCCTTTATTTTTTTTATTTTTTATTTTTTAAATTTTTTTTAATATATATTTTATTGATTTTTTTTACAGAGAGGAAGGGAGAGAGATAGAGAGTTAGAAACATCGATGAGAGAGAAACATCGATCAGCTGCCTCCTGCACATCTCCTACTGGGGATGTGCCCGCAACCCAGATACATGCCCTTGACCTGAATCGAACCCGGGACCTTTCAGTCCGCAAGCCGACGCTCTATCCACTGAGCCAAACCGGCTTCGGCGCATATTACCCTTTATTATATAGGATTAATCAAGAGAAAATGAGGAAACAAGACAGAAAATGGTAAGACTAGGGGACATTATATTGAAGTATAAATTCATCCCAGATAATCTACAAACCTCATAATACTCACAAAGAGAAATAGAGGATCTATCTATCATTTATCTATCAATATCTATCTATCTATCTATCTATCTATCTATCTATCTATCATCTATCTATCTATTGTGCATGAGCATACCTTACTTAAGTACATTTCTTTTAGACATTCTAGACTTCAAATTATAATTCAGAGTGTCAACTGCATCAATAACTGCAGCAAAATATTTAAGAGACTGATATTGTTTAGATAAAGGGATGTATGCTTCCTGTCATTCAGATCAGAGCCCACGACTCTGAGCTCCTCACCTTATGTCAGCAATCAACATGCTACAGAGGAAAATAATAAACCCTAAACCCATGTGACATCACTTCTTCCAGATGCTCTCCCGATATTTCTGTGTCTACATTATTTATCAAGGCAGAGGCTCTCTGAGGACTCAATGCAAGTTTTTGTGTGTGTGATGATCTGGACACTGGTTCAGGAAAGAAAAATAATTTCCTTGTTGATTCGATCAAGGATAGACCATTTGCCTTAAAATGTCTTTCTCTGACTACAAGTCATTTTCTTCAGAGATCCTTGCCATCAATAAGAATTATAACCTCTGAAATGCTTTTCCCTAATGAAAAAGTATTTTCATTTGGATAATGTAGCGTGTGATTAGAAAGACTCTTTGACTGACTGACTTTCTGGAGGTTTTGAAATTTTTCTCAGAGAGGAGAGTTTTCTTCATCAGAATAAAGCTGGTGGTCAGACCCTTCCTGTGCAGGTTCAGGTGGTTATGCCCATCACCAAGGGCTTGCGTTTGTTGTTCTTTTGGACAGAGTCCCCTTGGGCAGCTGCCCTGAAAACAGCCTACAAGTGAGGTTGCACTGCATATTGCAAGCAATTATTATATTAGTTTCCAAACCATGAGTACTTATTATGCTATGGGTGTTCTGCAAGCACTTCATATGAGTTACCCACCTCAGTCATTCTTACAACCCTATGAGCAATATCCCCATTTTATAGGAGAGGAAATTGAGTCTTCGAGAGGTTCAATGATTTATCCAAAGCCCCCTAGCTAACTAATGATAGGGCCAGGGTTTGGACTGAGGTTAACTAGAATTCAGAACGTACTTTTGGCCAATAAGCTGTACCTACTTGTAGTGGTCTCTGTAATGTAATAGGAGCATTTAGAGTCCTGGAAAACTTGTTTTGCTTCTCTAGAAATTTTCATTTCTTCTTCTCTGACCCTGCCACTTTCTCTGTGAAACTGACCAAATCAAGAGGCTGCAGTTTTAGAAAATTTGTACCTTTTCTAAACACAGTGTGCTTGGCAAGGATGAGTACCTAACAGACAGGGGGTTAATATTTATGTAATTTACTGTATTTCATCAAACTAAGATGCATGGATTGTGAGAGGCACCATTATTTTATATATATTGAAAAAGGGAAAAGGCTGCCAATTAAGTTTTCTTACCACTTAGAATTTTTATTTTAGACTTCTTTAAAAAAGCTTAAACTCCACTAACAGTTTTATAGCTTATCATCCATATGTACACAAGAAAAGAAAACTTGTTTAAAAAGTGGATTTGAGATTTTTTTAACTTCCTCACATTTAGAGTCTTACTCTTCTGAACTTCTTTTTTTACTCAATCAGCTGTGACTATGCTTTTCTGCACAATATCATTCTCCATGCCATCAAGTGCATTGAAGAAGTAGCATTTCTTTAGAAATCCCACAAATAAACTAAAAACCATTTGTTCTAGGTTCCTAGGCTGGCTTTGCAATTATGTAGAGCTAGCCCAGCTCTGGGAATAGTTCTAAACATGTCTGATTTACCATCTTTCCCACCATACAACCGTCTGGTTCTTAGAAGTTAAAGCATTCTTCACTATTGTCCCTAGATTTTCTTCCAAGCTCTGGCATCTGTTCTGTAGGTTTTGATGTTAGTGCTTTTACTAGTATGTTCTTTTAAGCATGCAAGCCAGTGGACCTGAAATTTGAGCGTGTGTCAGAATTACCTGGAGGACTTGTTAAAACATAGACTGTTGAGTCAGATTCTTTGCTTCTGTTAACTGGGGTGGGGCCTCTGAATTTGCATTTCTAACAGGTTCCCCCAGGTGATGCTGGTGGAGGAGGCAGACACACTTAGAACCATTGGTACAGCAATCTCAACCACACCACTGCCATGCTGACAGCCCCGATGAGACGTCATCGATTTTAAGAGGCAGTCTGATTTCTAAGATATTAAAATGAAAAAAGTTCACACATTTTTAAAGTGATAAAATATGGTAAATCACATTTTCCCTTTAACATGAGCTATAATATTTTCATTCTAATTGATTGTCATTGACTTACATTTAACCTGTTCATTCATTTATCCACAGTATTCTCTACTTGTTCTAAAGATGAACTGAAATGGCTTCTATGATTATAGCTAAAGTTTCTTCCTCCTAATGTTTTAGGCAAGAAATTTTCTGTAAATATATGTATTTGACTATGTTTATATATGACTACGTGTATACACATGGAGGAACTCATTCATAGAAAATTCTGCTGTCATAGAGAACTCACTGCTTCATAAAAGAGCCCTCTTTGCTTCTGATAACTAGAAAGAACTTCCTTTTACATATATGACACGGAGGACCAAGTAATCAGACAACATTGTGATATGATTTAACAAAGAGCCCCAAGTGATGCATGACTATACCTGGACAGCACATACTTCTGTCTTCTGAGAAAACACATGAGAAATAGGTCTATCCAGTCTTAGTATTGGTAACAATTATTTTATCTTAAATAACTTTTTTATATAGTTTTTATGAATAAATTTGTAACTGAGCATGTTTTCCTTTTTCTCTTTGCTCCCTGGTAGCTCAGTCAAGTTTCTTGCCAGCTTGTAGCAACTAAATGGACTGTTCTCTCTCTCTCTGCTCCTGGTCACCTGTGACCACTCAGATCTTTACCCTCCACCCTCAGAGCAGGCTTCTCACTACTACATAGATGTTAGTACCCTAGAGACTGAGGACTTCTCACTGGGACTCATACAATTAATCAGATCCTTGAAGAAAGACTGAAGTCACTCTATCCATCTCAGCCTGAGACCTACTTAGAGGGCAGTCTTTGCAGGCTGTTTATGATTCATATGATGCCACAGATGTGGTGGGTGCGTTCTGTTAGTAACCTTGAGCCGGTCATACCCACCACGTTCCACGTTCCTGAGGGCCAGGTTCTCTGGCTACTTATCTTCTCTAGTACCTTCCAGGTTTCTTCTTCAGCCAATCTTCCTCTGACCGATCTTTCCACCTTGATCCCAGGAACTTTGTTGTCTGATTAACAAACTCCTCTGTCCTCTTCACTGAGCAATCCTTTTACTTCTTTTCCCATCAAAAACCTGGTTTCTCCTTGAGGACTTTATTCCCCTCAGACTCTAAAGGGGAGACAGCTTTTTCTCCCACCCCAAGTGCCTAGCATTAGGAGGTAAGGCCAGAACTATCTGGTAAAACCCCTGCTCTTTGATATGTGAATCAGCTTAGCCACTCTCTATACCTCCCCATTACTGTCCCCTATTTACTGAAAGCAGGGGCACCTAACATACAGACTTCTTCCCCCATCCTTTTCCTTCTATTATTCTGGGCAATTTCATTTTTTAAGTCCTAACTGGAGGCAAATTTTCTCATTAATTTCTAGAGAGTAGGAGGGAGGGATGAGGGGGGGGGAGAGAGAGAGAGAGAGAGAGAGAGAGAGAGAGAGAGAGAGAGAGAAATATTGATGTAAGAGAGACACATGGATTGGTAGCCTCCCACATGTGCCCCTGTCAGGGCTGGGGAACCTGCAACCGAGGTACATGCCCTTAACCAGGAATCAAACTCTCGACCTTACCCTTGGGTGCACAGGCTGACGCTCTAACCATTGACTCAAACTGGCCAGGGCAAGCAATTTCAATTTGATATTGATGTTGAACCCAATTCATTTGCTACTTAATTATAACTTGACGTGATGAAATAACAGAGACTGAATTTACTCTTCTATCTGAAAAAATAAAAAAACAATGGTTTTCAAGATATTAGACATTAGGTAACAAAGGACAGAGATCCCTGATGGTTGGAAAAAATAAATGAGGTGAGCTGTATGCTTTCCTCAGCTAATTTCCCTGAGAGCGCTTCCAGGCTGTGGTGCAGGGAGAGGGGATCCAGGTGGAGCTCAACAGTCTCTCTCAGTTGAGAAGAGGAAGCTGGGAACCCAGGTTGGCCAAGGTGGCTAGAGGTTATAAGAAAGTATACCAAAGAGGAGAGAGCTTTACAGAGAAAGAGCTCTGAGATCTAAAGAGGGTCCCCTCAATGTTCATTTGAGTACCAATTGGCATGTGCATGTAACAAAACTACCTGAGGCTTAGGAAAGAACCAACTGAAAAGATTGGACGAAATAATCTTTAGAGTGAACATGGGGCAGCAGTGGTTCCTGACTCCATTTCCACAAGCTGGAGAAGATTTCATAACTCATGGGGCATTAGTGAGAGCACTCAGGAGGAAAAATTAGTCCTCGACTGAATTCTCTGGTTCACCCTAACAAAGCTTAAGATACTGCACTTTACAAGAGACTGCACTGTATTCCAGAATAAATTTCAAATATATATTTATAACAATACAAACATATCTAGCACTTAAAAAATTCAAAATCACAATGTTTGCATTCCAATCACACAATGGTAGGTATGTGAAGGAGAAGGAAAATATGACCCATAATAGGGAGATAAATTAAACAAAACCATCCCAGAAATAACTTAGATGATAAAATTATATTCCAAGACATAAAATGGCTATTACAACTGTATTTCATATAGTGAAGTAGCTAGAGGAAAGACTGAACATGTTAAGTAGAGATATTGAAGATCTTAAAAAGACACATATAGAATGTTGAAAGATAAAAACCACAATATATTATACCAAAAAATGCATCTAGAGCAGTGATGGCGAACCTTTTGAGCTCGGCGTGTCAGCATTTTGAGAAACCCTAACTTAACTCTGGTGCCATGTCACATATAGAAATTTTTTGATATTTGCAACCATAGTAAAACAAAGACTTATATTTTTGATATTTATTTTATATATTTAAATGCCATTTAACAAAGAAAAATAAACCAAAAAAATGAGTTCGCATGTCACCTCTGACACGCGTGTTATACGTTCGCCATCACTGATCTAGAGGAAAACATAGGGAGTTAACAAGAAAATTAGACATAACAAAGGGAAATTTATGACCTTTAAAACATAGCAATAGAAATTATCCAAAATGAATATACAGAGAAACTCCAACGTATCTTTTTTTGAGGGGGTCATGATTCAACACATGATACAAGTCATAGATATAACAATACAAATATATTTCTATATATTAGTAATGAAACTTAGAAATTGAAATAATAAGCAATATATTTATAATAGCATTAAAATATGAACTATTTAGGAGTGCAGTGGCTTTACTCATGTCCTAACAGTGGTGAATTATAAGTACAGGGTGAAGCAAAAGTAGGTTTAAGTTGTGTGTATGCAAAAACACAGAATTTATTCTTGTATAATTGTTGTATTATTACAAAAATTATAAATCTACTTTTGCCCTACCCTATATATTGCGGTACATCCACACAGTTAAAGCTACTCAGGAATAAAAAATAATCTTAGTTCAGAAGTAGACCCATACATATATAGCCAACTTGGTAACTTCAACAAAATGTGAATAAACTTATACACTGAAAACTTTAGAATGTTGCATAGAGAAAGTAAGGAAAACCTAAATAAATGGCAAGATATACTCTATTTATAGATTAGAAGACTAATTATTATAAATATGTCAGTTCTCCTCAAATGGATTTATAGTTTCAAAATGACACCAATCAAAATCTAAGCAGGTTTTTGCAGAAATTAACAAGATGATTCTAAAATGTATATAGAAATGCAATGTACCTAGAATAGCTAAAATAAATCTGAAAAATAAGAAAACAGTGGGAAGATTTACACTTCCTGATTTGGAGATTTACTAAAAAATCTTCAACAATCAAAACAGTATGCTATTGATGTGAGCTTAATCATACTGATCATTGAAACTGAATAGTCCAGAAGCAGACTCACACATATATAGTCAATTGATTTTTTACAATGGTGCTAAGGCAATTCAATGAGAGGTAAAGATTATCTTTTTATAAAATGATGCTGATACAGTTGAATATATGTATGCAAAAAATTAATTTTGGCCCTAACTGGTTTGGCTCAGTAGATAGAGCGTCGGCCTGCAGACTCAAGGGTCCCAGGTTCGATTCCGGCCAAGGGCATGTACCTTGGTTGCGGGCACATACCCAGTAAGGAGTGTGCAGGAGGCAGCTGACCGATGTTTCTCTCTCATTGATGTTTTTAACTCTCTATCCCTCTCCCTTCCTCTCTGTAAAAAAAATCAATAAAATATATATTTAAAAAAATAATTTTGAACCTATTAATTATACACAAAAACTAACTCTAAATGAATCATGTGCCTAATGTAAGAGCTAATACTATAAAACATCTAGAGGAAAACTTAAAGGAACTTTTGTGACCTTGGATTAGGCAATTATTTCTTAGATAAGACACAAAAAGTATGGATCATAACAGAAAAAAATAGTAAATTGTACTTCTTAAGCATTGAAAAGTTTTGCCCTTCAAAATACATATCTATCTATCTATCTATCTATCTATCTATCTATCTATCTATCAAGAACCAGGGGCCATCACATCCAAAACAAATGAATGGACAACCGAACAGGCTGAGTGGGGCGACAAGGCCGGCAGGGGGGTTAGTGAGGGACAACCAAACGACTGAGCAGCAGGCTGCGTGGAGCAACCAGGCCAGCAGGGGGGGGCAGTGAGGGGTGACCAGGCTGGCGGGGGGGGGGCAGTAAGGGGCAACCAGGCTGATGGGGGGTCAGTTAGGGGCAACCAGGCCAGCAGAGAGGAGCTGTTGGGGGTGACCAGGCTGGCAGGGGGGGGGCAGTAAGGGGCAACCAGGCTGATGGGGGGTCAGTTAGGGGCAACCAGGCCAGCAGAGAGGAGCTGTTGGGGGTGACCAGGGTGGCAGGGGGGGCAGTAAGGGGCGACCATGCTGGTGGGGGAGCAGTTAGGGGTGACCAGGCCAGCAGGGGGGGCAGTTGGAGTGACCAGGTCAGCAGGCAGAGGTGGTTGGGGTAATCAGGTTGGCAGGGGGGCCAGTTAGGGGCGATCAGGCAGGCAGGCAGGTGAGCAGTTAGGAGCCAGCAGTCCTGGATTGTGAGAGTGATGTCCGACTGCCAGGGGGATCGGGCCTAAACCGGCAGTCGGACATCCCCTGAGTGGTCCTGGATTGGAGAGGGTGCAGGCTGGGCTTGAGGGGGGACCCCCCCCTCCCCGCATGAATTTCGTGCACCAGGCCTCTAGTTAATAAAATAAAAAGGCAAGCAACTAACTTAAAGAAAATATTTGCAAAACCTATATATGATAAAAGACTTGATTCAAAATATAGAAAGGACTTGTTAAAAAGCCTGTAATAAAATGACAAGCAACCCAATAAAAGGTGAGCAAAAATGTGAATAGACACTGTACCAAAAATATATAGAGATGATGAAAAAATAAGCATATGAGATGATGTTTAACATTATTAGTCACTAGGGAAATGCAAATGAAAACCAAAGCTAATACCACTACATACCCACTAGAATGGCTAATATTAAAAAGACTGACAATAGCAAGTATTGGTAAGGACGTGCAGTTGCTGGAATGCTCATACATTGTAAATAAGAATACAAAAATGTTACAGCCACTTTGCTATTTGGCAGTTTCTTAAAACTTAACCACACCTTGCGGACTTATCAGATGACCAGCAATACCAATCCTAATATTCAAGAGAGATGAAAACATATATTCACACCAAAATTTGTACATGAAGGTGTGTAGTGGCTTTATTCATAATATCCAAAAAGTGGTGAATGTATAAATATGTTGTGGTACATCCATACAATTGAATGCTACTCAAGAATAAAAATAATAAACTACTGATAAAGCAACATGGTTGAATCTGAAAAGCATTATGCTAAATAAAGAAGCAGTCATAAATATTATCATTCCATTTAAATGAAATTCTAGAAAATTCTACAGTGACAGAAAGCAGACCTATGGTAGTTGTGGCAAGGGGTGAGGGGAGGTGACTGACTTAAAGGGGCATGAGGAAACTTTGGATTAATGGAACTGTTATTCATTATGATTGTGCTGGTGGTTACATGACTGTATATGTTGGTCAAAATTCATCAAAATGTGCATTTAAAAATCAAGCTGATTTTTAAAAATTGCAAGTGTGTTGTGTTTTTTTTGGTTGTTGTTAAATTCAGTGGGTACCATTCTTATTTGTACTTTAATAGCATTTGACAATGTTCACTATTGCCTTCTTCTTGCCTTCTTCTTGAAATTCTCTTCTTTAGTACCACATTTTCCTGGTTCTTTCTTTAGCTCTCTGGTGATTAATCTTTAAGTATCTTTGCTGGAATCTCTTCCTTCATTTATTCATTAAGTATTGGAGTTCCTTAATGGTCTGTCATGAGCCCTCTTCTCTCTTCCATACCTTTGGATGCTCTTATCCAATTTCCTGGCTTCAACTATGATAGGTGAACTCATCTCTTCTGAGATTCAGACCCATATATGTAGTCCTCTGCTAGAATCTCCATTTGGATGTACCACTGACCTGTCCAACTCAACAAGTCAAAAACTGAACTCATCTCATCACCTCTACATCTTCTCCCTATGTCAGTGAAGGGCATACTATACCTCACTCCAAGTTTTGTCAATTCCAGTTTCCACTCTGTTACTCCATCTGCGTTTATTCCCATCTCCACTGCTACTGTCATAGTTTAGACCATCACCACCCATCTCCTGGATCACCCCCAACAGCCTTCCAGCTGATTTCCTGACCTCAAACTTTCCCCCTTTTCCAACCCAGTCTGTCTTTTTAAAAACTGTAAGTTAAGATCAGAGGATTTGTCCCTGAGTATTGTTTATCAACTCCCCAAACACCATGGACTTTGAAACTTCATTGTTTCCACTTATGCAAGTGGGAACTTGAATATCCAAATCACTAGGAACATCGATTATGCTAGAAATAATAACTAATAGTAATAAAATAATACTAACCTTTCCTTTCTGTAGGACATTAGGCTTTAGAATGCACTGTCATATACATATTTAATACTCAAAGATTTTCTTAGCCACATTTCATAGATGAGGAAACTGAGGCTCAGAGTACTTGAATCACTTTCCATATTCACGTAGTAACAAATCAAGGATTTAAATTCTTCTATTTCCCAGCCCAACGCTCTTTCCTGTCCACCAAGCTATACCATAACAGAGACTGTGTTTTACATTTAAAATGCCAATGACTCAGTTCTTAAGTGGAGAAAAATGTGGCAATCGAACCTGTGATGCACAAAGCTGCACATGTGTCCATCAAGATGAATTGAGCAGAGGAGCCTTTCTCTGATAGATTGCCACTCTGATAAATGTGATGAAAGTGTTAATGTAACATCAAGAATGCAGTTTCACACACGGGATGCCATACATCAGTTATGCCTATCACAACAATATTTAGAAAAAAAACAGAATACTGACCATCTTTGCTTCTTAGCATTTTTTTTCTCATTTTTTTCCTGACTGTTATTGGGAAAAAAACCAACAGGGTCTATCTAATTTGTTCATTCTTTGAGAGGGAAATTGCTTTATTTTTAAACTATAATCAATCTTGAAAATAGAAATGACATTTGTAATTGGCCAACACATTTTTATAGTGGTAAAGAAATCCAATGAATGCATTCAAATTTTTGTTCAGAAGCAAGGAGTGGTGTTTATTTGTCCCTTTATTTGAGTGCCTTTGGCTCTCAAATGCATTATGAAGCTGGAATGGGAGGACTCTGTACTTAATTGAGGAACAGATAGTAGCCTATTTCCTGATCTGCTGTAGATGGCATTTGCCCTGTTCACTATGGAACAGATCTTCAAAAGGATTTCAAGAAATAGCCGCCAACAGCCCTAATTTAATAGCTGTGCTGAACTATTGGGGAGCATCCAGATGGGAAATAAACTCCAGCCAAAGGACAATGCTACTGTTTACCTGTGGGACCAGGATTCCTGGACATTATAGAACTCAGTGTGTCCATCCTGTCTTTGTTTAAGGGGGTTATCAGTGTAATTACTCATAAATAGGCCAGGATATGTTTTCCCAGTTGAGTCATCTTATACTCCAATGATTTTCAACCCTTTTCATCTCATGGCACATATAAATTTATTACTAAAGTTCTGCGTCACATCAAAAAAGATATTATATTTTTATATTATACTAGAGGCCCGATGCACGAAATTCATGCAAGGGGCTCGGCCCCCCGCCACCACGGTGGCTTGCCTCGGCCCTCGCTGCTGCGGCCTCATCTGGAAGGTCATCCGGAAGGATGTCTGGTCTAATTAGCATATTATGCTTTTATTATTATTATAGATTTTTTTGCTGATCTGACAAAAAATAGGTATGATTTTGATTCATTCACACTGGACAGATATTGTTGTGTTGGCTGTTACATTATTCTATTTGACAGTCTTAGGGTAAAAAAGTCAGTGGCCCCTTGACTAAATAGCATGTATTACATTACTTTAAAATGTTGGGGGCACACTGTTGGAAATCACTGACCTAAGCA
>NW_005871071.1:4494475-4509164 GCF_000147115.1 Myotis lucifugus | reverse complement strand
TCCCCCCTATCAGGCACAGAGCAGGGTGATCAGGGGGTTGGGGCACCTTCCCCTGTCACACACAGAGCAGGGCGGATGGGGAGGTTGTGGCCCCGCCCCTGTCACACACAGAGCTGCAGGCGATCAGGGGGTTTGGGCGCTGCCCCTGTCACGCTGATCCCAGTGCTGGGAGGCATATTACCCTTTTACTATATAGGATAGAGGCCTGGTGCACGGGTGGGGGCTGGCTGGTTTGCCCTGAAGGGTGTCCTGGATCAGGGTGGGGGTCCCCACTGGGTGCCTGGCCAGGCTGGCTGAGGGGCTGAGGGCCGTTTTCCGGCTGGCGGGTGACTGAAGCTCCCAACTGCTCCTTTTTTTCTTTCTTTTTTTTTTTTTTTTTTATTCTGGGCCAGCTTTAACTCTGAGGCCTCGCTGCTGAAAACATTGATACAATGTTGAGGTCAGCCTGGCTGAAGCCCGGCTGACTGAAAACCAGTTTCTAGGGTTTTGTTTAGCTTCTATATGCAACATAGTTGCTTAGAGTTGCAGCTGAGAGGCCGGCAAGTCAGGCGGGGAACGTTGGAGTCCGCAGTCACTGGAGCAAGCAAGCCTCCCTGTTTGCTTCAGTGCATGGCTGCCGGCCGCCATCTTGGCTGGCAGTTAATTTGCATAAGGATATGCTGATTAGCCAATGGGAAAGGTAGCGGCCGTACGCTAATTACCATGTTTCTCTTTTATTAGTGTAGATAGATTCCTAAAATCACAAGAAGGGCTGAGTTCCTCCACCGATTGAAATCTCCAGATTTGAAGAGAAACCTTTTATGCCCTGCTGTACTTCAGACTTCACTATTTTTATTATTACCCAATTCAGAATTCAAAAATAACACTGTTCTGCCTAGAAATTTAAGGCAAACTCAAAGAAGAACTCAGCATAAAACACAAATGTCTTAAAGTATTGTCTCTGCAGCCACATAGAGGAACTAAAATTCTTAGAAAGCAAATTGTCAGATATACTTCATGACTTGCTGGCTTGGGTTGGATTTACTCATACTTGCCTCACAGACTCTAAACTATAAAGTGATTATTTCAGTCCATATTACTTTCTGCAAACAAGTTGTTGGGGGGAGGCTTGGGAGGAGTGAGTGAAATTTAAGGGAGAAATAAATGTAATCATGGCATGATGGGTAAAAGCAGAGACCTGGGACCTGGAGGTATAGGTTCCAGTCGTGGCTCTGTCACTCCTTTTCCGAAGTTTGTTTCACCTCTCCGGGCCTCAGTTTCTCCTTTTGCTAAATGAAGGGATTGGACCAGATGAGTAATGAGGTTTTATTGGCTTTGACATTTTACATTTTTATAGGAGATGAGCAATCCTATAAAAGCAGATAATGATTACAACCAGACATTTTCTCCAACATAAAAGTCCATTTTCATGAGTGAAACTGGAAAAGCAACCCCAGAGAGGTGGCAGAGCCCTGGGGAAGTGACCATCTTAGTAGACAGGTGGCTGGACTGTAGGGAATCATCAGTGCCTTCGACAAGGAATGGAACTCTGGGGGAGAAGATGTAATTGGAAGAGGCAGCTCAGGCAGCTTGTGAGCAAGTCAGGGCTAAAAAGAGGTTTGTATAAGGGACACACACACACACACACACACACACACACAGCAGTGTTTCAGGCAGGCTTCTTTTTGTGTAGCTCATGCTTGGAAATCAAACCTATTGTTCGGCCAGAACAGATTTTTTTTTCCTCACCTTCAATAATCAGGAAAGCAGTTTGCTGGTCTATACTGTTTATTTCTTTACTTCCCATTGCCACACCCCATTTCCAGCCTAAAAATTATGAAATGGCAGTTATAACTGGTAAGGAATCACATCCAGTGAGTTTTTAATTAGCATAGACCTCTCATTGTTGGGTGAGAGAGGAGAAGCTGAGGAAAAGACCTGCGCAGTTAGACCCCATATCCACACCCACTTGTTCCTTGGATGGAATGGTTCACTGAAGAGTCATCTTCATCTGCTCTCATCAAACTCCCATGCACCATGTTTGTCCCAACTTCTCTTCATCCATTATTTTGGAACCTTACCCACACTGTTTTTCCGGAAAATTTCTTCTCTTTCCTCCATCTGTTCGGATCCAGGGATATTGTGAAACATCAGCAACCATTATAACATCCTTTTATTTCAGGAGGTATTTGTACATGTGGTCAGATTTGTTTGTCTTTGCTAAAGTCAAATTAAGTTAAATAATCAGACAGATACTTGCTTTTATTTGGTTTTTTGCAGTGAGGTAGGTGAACAGCATTCCCATCTGTCTTCCTTTATGAATTCCCTTTCCCTCCTCCCTAATCTAGTCTCCTGCCCTTTAACATTAATTCTCTGTTTTTTGACTAGGCAATTCACAAAAATGAGTATCAGATAGCTAATTTAAAAATGAAAATGGATCAACTTTATTAATTATAAGGGAAATATAAACTTAAACCACAATGAGATAGCTGTATTACCCATGAGAATGGGTAACATTAGAAGAGTTGACAGTAACAATGTTAGCAACTTGATGAGAACAATGAAACTTTCATACACTGCTAGAAGGAGTGAAAAGAGGTAAAAATTACTTTGTAAAACTGTTTGGAAGTATCTCTCTCTCTCTCTCTCTCTCTCTCTCCATATATATATATGACTACAGCTACTCACAGACATACCATTGAATGAAAGAGGCCCGGCAAAAAAGAGTACATACTGTTAATTCATTCATATGAATGAAAGACAAGACTAATCTATGGGGCGATAGGAGTCAGAAGCTAATTATTTTTCCAGGGGAGGAGTGGTTATGGACTGTGAAGGAACATAAGGGAGCCTTCTACAAAATGTTGAAAATATTCTTCCTCTTGATCAGAATGATAGTTACATGAGTGTATTCAGATGTTAATGTTCATTCAGTTACATACCTAAGAATAGTGCATTGTACTGTTTATTGTGGTATAATAACCAATAGTGGGAAAAAAATATAAATGGGCTACTTCATGTGGTGAATGCAACAGAGCCTGATCATTCTACTTGTCATGTATCATATGCTCTCTAAATCAAGGGTTACATAATTGTGTTAACAGCAATGTTTAAATGCACTGGATATTACCTTCTAATGACTCTACTTCTTCTGAGGTCTTGTGGATCATATTTGAAAGACTGTAACACACTGTAAAGAAAATCTAAGAGTAGCTGCTCTATACATTAAGACATGCCTTTAGCTTGAGCACTAGCACTCAACTAGACACTGGAAAGAATTGTTCCAAATAATTCAAAAGCAGGCTGGCATCTGCTCCATAGGTGTGAGCACACTGGTTCCACTTACAGTGAAAGAAAAAAATATTAAAAGGGAGAGCATCAGATAGCATCATTCAATCAAATGAAATGTTTACGGTTACAGCAGATACCGTTCTAGTAGCTGAGATGACTCAACAGAACATGTTCCTGTTCTCCAGGTGCTTATACTTATTGGTTATGAGAAGCAGTTGTGCATGGAGCTAAGTATCATTCTAGGAATAGAGGGTAAGAGCTAGGAGGGAGGCATAAAATGTGACAGGGGCATAACTCAGAAAATGGGAGAAGGCTTCCTGAATGGGTAGCATTCTATCTGAGCCTTGACGGATGGGAAGGAATTTCACAGACTGTAAGTGGGAAAGGGGAAAGGGAGGAGGACACATTGTTATAGAAGGAAAACAAAGCCAACTTTGATATGACCACTTTTCAACTACTCCCAGTTTGAAGGCCCCCATCTCATGAACTGTCTCATTTGTGCTAACAAGTGTTCTAGACTGAATCTGGAGACTGCCTTCCCACCAGCAGCATCTGCCCTCACTACTTCAGCTCCAGATGTTGATATATGAGAGTTTGTGACACTGCCAGTGATGGGTGCTCTGTAATGTCACTTTAAGACCTACAACACATTAGTGCAAAGGAGACCTTGAACATGGACCCCTAGCAACTCTGCAGCACTTAAGAGCCCTCGCTCTTCTGACTTGAAGATAACTTACCAAAAGGCCAAGCATGGGATTAATTTATTGCCGAACTGGTTTAAAAGTGAGAGCAAAACCAGACTTTAGCATTTGTTTTTTGTCTAATTTACCATGAGGTTGAAGTATATCTCTTGCGGTAAGAAATCACTCTTACAGACAACGGGGGTGAGAATCCTATCCTCTGTCACATTTTATGGGCTCAGAAACATGAGGATAAGAGTAGGTTTTTAACCTTATCTTATTTGACTGAAAAGATATTTGATCTTTTGTCAGTCTCATAGCAATGACTCCCATATTTATTTTCCCTTTTTCAAAAAAAAAATCATGAAACTTCAAATGGATAAAGGCTCCCTGAGTTATATAGAGTGATTGTTTAATTTATCTCCCAGACGGTGATACTTTTGACAGTGTTAGTGCTCAAGGTGGATGAGATGTCAGGACATAGGCATCATGTAGGACCATTGTAGGCCAATGAGGAGACACAGGCATTCTAATTATTATAGAGAGAAAAATTTGAGGATGCAAAAAAAGTACATTTTCAAACAGTGCCTTAAAATAAGCATCAGATTTGGAAATTGCCATTGACAATCACTCTTATGGTTGGGCACAGTAGTTCTGCAGTTATTGAAGAGGAGGGGCAAGTTTCATCTTTCACATTATATTTCATTGAAGAGTTAGAATCTCATTTCCTATCCTTGGCGTATTTTAGTATCTTTGTGACAGTGAAATATGGGTGAAGCTCTGAAACTGTGATTTCTAGTGCTTTTCTTTTGCTCCCTGAAAGAGAGGGCCTATCAATCAGCATGCTTCCTATTGCCATGAGGTCTGGTGGGGAGGTGAAAAAAGCAGGTCGTTTCTAATACAAAATTCATCATTAGATGTTTGGAATCATGAATGTTTTACTAAATTTAATGTTTCCCATTATATCATAACCATGTATTATATGCTTTAGTTCATACTCTTTTTTTTTTAAATGTACTTTGTGTGAATGCATTTACCAACTGACGGCACAAACTAGCTAACACACACACATACACACACATTTGTGTACTGGCAGTGAAAAGCAGGTGGATCACAGTGGACCACTATAGATCACTCTGTATCCACAATGCTATGAACCTGAGCCCAACTCCACTGATCATCTGACCTCCATAATCCCCTCTTCTGGCTGGTGTCTCTCAGGCATTTTGAGCCTCCAGGAATTAGTTTCAATTCAGAGCTATTATCCAGTAATCCCCTTCCACAATGCACAGTCATTCTGGTAAATGGCTACAGCTCCTTTGGAGAAGACTGAAGGGGAAGATATACAGTATAAATTGTTGATAGAGTAGGGTATTTCCTCAAGGGGATCCTGCCACTCCCTCATTCAAGGGGCTTTGGGTCTGGGAACTGCTCCAATCCTGAGAATTTGTGACTCTGTTATAGGAATTTAAATCAGGCTTCCTGTTTACCAGACTTAGAGCTTTCCCACTTTCACCAATCAAGTAAGGCTTCAATTGTTTGCTTATCTACTTCAATTCTAGGGTCACCATAATCAGCAAGCCAGCACTGATCTGTGCGGCTCAAACAATTTTCATTATTGCTTTGACTCTGTTGCCCTTTAGAGTAACCATGTTCACACAGACTTTGGCGATGGTGTGCCATCACTTGGCCTCTGCCACCCACAAACGCAACCTGGTTGAATTCAAGTTTGATGGCAGCCTTTCCCACTATCATTTCTCACTCACAGAGAACAGCACTGCAAAGCTCTTCAAAGATGATGGGGCTCCTTTCATAAATGTAGTTCTCCCAGCTTTGATAAAGAAAGTGTACTTTGGAACTTTACAGAGGATATAGTGAGGAGATGAGGCAAGTTCTTATGTACTGGATACACTCTAACATTCCAGTCTGCCTGAGGTCTCAGGCCCCTTTAAAATCTATGTTCCAAAATTAAACCTTAAGAAATTAAATAAAGAAAAGTAGATCAAAGTAAAAGGAAGAAAAGAAATAATTAACAAATACTTAAATAGTAATAATAAATAATAAAAATACTAAATATTTAGATAAATACATAAAATTGGAAGCAATCAATTGAGAAAATTACCAAAGGAGTACTATGCAGCTGTTAAAATGAATGCAGACTCTCATATATACTACAATGGAATAATCTTTAGAATAAATTAAGGTGAAAATGTGGATATATAATGTTACCATTTATTTAATAGAGGGGTTTATAAAAATATACATGTATTTTATTATGTTTTATAAAACAAGGGAAAGACAAATTATCAACTATAGGGAAGGGACAAAATAAGACGGGACAGAAATAGAAGGTAGAATTTTTGGAATATATCTTGCTTTAAGGATTTGACTTTAGAATCTTGTAAGTAGTTTACAGAATTATAAAACACAATTAGGTGAAAACAAGTCTTTTAAAAATTCTTAAACTGTTTTAGTAATCATATTTTAATTGATACTTTTATTATTCAACTGTTTTATATATACTGTATACTATAGTAGAATAAACCAAATAAATAATTTTTTTAGTGTCATTAAGAACTATAATTTTTTCACAGGAGAAAGGAGATATAGATGTAAGATCAATGAGGGTAATAAAAATACTGTGTCTGAATTTGAGTGGGAGTATCAGAATAAATTTATGATCTATTTCAGTTTTATTAAAAATATATTTTAATGACTCACACTAATGATTGAATTTGATTTTTTGAACAAGCTTTCTTATCAATAGCAATGAGAAATATTGGACAAAATACCAAAAACATCAAGAGAGTTTCCAAGACTGGCAGGATTTAAGGAGAAAAATATTTCACAGAACAGAAAAGCCCATGAAGTGAGATATTGTTCCCTTTGAAGAATTTGCTGATTTGTAATGGGTTTGAGACTGAGAATAAAGCAGAACAAAAAGTGATAGCTCAGTGTTTGGGAAGCTGAGATGCAATTTTGTCAGTATTGTGGTCCTGGGGATACAAATTAGGGTAAAGGTGGGCCAAGGAGGAGGAGTGCAGTTAATAATTTCACCCTTCCATTTAGGAATCCTTAGAAAGACACACTTTGGTAAGGGTGGACCAGAAATAGACCATCAGAAAGACAAGAGTACAATCAAATTTCAAAGAATTTCAATCCCAATCATGGACTAGATCTCTGTTGTTATTTTACCGCCTCCCTAAAAGCAAACATCTTCTCTGGAAAAAGATAACACTAACAAGAGCTTCAAATTATCTTTATAATGTTTTCATATACATTGTCTGGTATTCAGTAAAATATTAGCAGGTATAGTAGAATACATGGTCAAATGACCCAAGCCTGGGAGAAAGTAACAGATAATAGAATTAGACTCACAGATGATAGAGATATTAAAGAAATCAGATATGACCTTAAAATAATTTGATTAATAAGTCAAAAAAGGAAATGGCAAAATAAAGAAATTCTCCAGAGAACTTTAATCTATCTATATATGTATATCTATATCTATCTATCAATCAAATGAAATCCTAGTACTAAAATATATAATTGAAATGAAAGACTAAATAGACAGGTTTAACAGGATATTAGACACAGAAGGAGATACATTAGTGAAATCAGAAGGTAAAACAATAGAAAATACCCAGACTGAAATTCAAAGAGAGGAAAAATGGATAGGGAAACAGCGAAGAGTATAGGACACACTATCTATGTCTAATATAGAATTAAAATACATACATGTCAGAAATAGAAAGTTTAGGAGTTAATGTGCTTAAGGTCTTTTTATTTTCATGGAAATGATGAAAGTAGTAACTATGTGCTGCTTAACAACGGGTATACATTCTGAGAACTGCGTTGTTAGGTGATGTGTTGTGTGAATGTCACAAAAAGCACTTACACAAACTAGATTGTATAGCCTACTCTGCAACCTGAGCTGTATTGTATAGCCTATTGCTCCTAGGCTACAAACCTATACAGCTTGTGCTTATTTTTTATGTATTATCTTCTTTGGTCAAGTGTTTGTTCATATATTTTGAACATTTTAAAAATGGTTGCTTGTTTTCTTATTGTTGAGTTTTAAGAAGTATTTGTATATCTTTGTCAGATTTGTGTTTTTCATATGTCCAGTCTGTGGCTTTCTTATCATTCTCTTGACTGTGTCTTGACAGAGATTTCTGGAAATAGACAGAACATACGTTTTTAATTCTAATGAAGTCTAGCTTGTCAATTATTTTTTTCATGAGTCATGTCTTTAGATATATCCAAACTCAAGGTCATCTAGATTTTCTTTTATCTTATATTTTAGGAGTTTTATATTTTTGTGTTTTATATATAGGTCTATGGTCTATTAAGAGTTAACTTTTATGAAGAGCATAATGTCATATTTAAATTATCTCTTTTTTTGCATCTGGATGTCCAATTATTTCAGCACCATGCTAATCTCATTGTTAAGGTATTCAATGAGTTATAAATCCTAAATATTCTACTTTTCATTTTTAGAAACTAAGGTGATTATTTATAAGTCATTGATCATTTTTATATATCGTACTCCCCATTCAAATCTTGTTTGGACCAACTTAAAAAATTATGCACAATTATTTTAGAGTCTGTCTGATCATTCCAATATCTGAGATTCTTGAAAGCCTAAGTTTTGTGGTTGGTTGGTTCTGCTGCTTCTCAGCCATTGTGGCTTACTTTCTTATGTTTATGGCATTTTTATTGTAAGCTCATATTTGGCTGAACTTAATTGATATCTCAAGGAGCCTGGGTTTATAATACATTCTTCAAGGAAAAAACAGTGTTTGCTTTTTACAAGTATCAGGGGCATTATTAAACTGAGACCACTTATTTAATTTCTTGGCATGCTGTATTCATGACTAAACACAGTAGAAATTTGAGTCTCAAACTCATTTGAGAACTGGTCTATAGTTAATAATTCTAAGGAGATACTGTTATTATCATCATTGCTATTCTTTTCTATCTAGAAGTGTGGTAAACACAGGTTTCCTTATTGGCTCACTTTGAGCCAGGCAAATTTTTATCTAGCTATCATCATTGAGTCGGCACGACCGTTAGTGTACCAGCTTTATGTAGAGTTTTCAGATTCAGCAACAACTTTGCACAACTATAAGATACAATCTTCCATTCCTTTTATTACATTAATTCCCGAGACCTAGGTTTTGTTTTATGGCATTTGCCATCTGGGGTACCTCTACTCACTTAACATTATGGTTTCTGGATCTATTCGCTTATTCTGGTTTCCACTCCCTTTTAGGGATTTCCCTCACTTTTTAGTGAGTTCAACAATGTATAAGTAAATATAGTTTACATATCTAGGGTTTTACAGAAGAAAAGCTTTTCAAAATATTCAGTCTAACATACCTCTAGAAGCTGATGATTGATTTTTGTTTTTATATCAATTCATGGATGCGTTGTCTTCTTATATTTCTCTAAGGGTATTGACTTTGTAGGTTTTTTTTTTTTTTGAGGCAGCTCTGCCACTGTATTTATTATTGTTCAAAAGTTAGTAATGGTCTTAATTATCCATGAAAGAGTGAGATCATGTGGTATTTTTCCTTCATTGACTGGCTTGTTTCACTTAGCATAATGCTCTCCAGTTCCATCCATGCTGTTGCAAATGGTAAGAGTTCCTTCTTTTTAACAGCAGCATAGTATTCCATCGTGTAGATGTACCACAGTTTTCTAATCCATTCATCTACTGATGGGCACTTAGGCTGTTTCCAGATCTTAGCTATGGTGAATTGTGCTGCTATGAACATCTGGGTGCATATATCCCTTCTGATTGGTGTTTCTGTTTTCTTGGGATATATTCCTAGAAGTGGGATCACAGGGTCAAATGGGAGTTCCATTTCCAATTTTTTGAGGAACCTCCATACTGCCTTCCATAGTGGCTGCACCAGTCTGCATTCCCACCAGCAGTGCACAAGTGTTCCTTTTTCTCCACATCCTCTCCAGCACTTGTTGTTTGTTGATTTGTTGATGATGGCCAATCTGACAGGTGTGAGATGGTACCTCATTGTTGTTTTGATTTACATTTCTCGGATGATTAGTGACTTTGAGCATGTTTTCATATGTCTCTTGGCTTTCTGAATGTCCTCTTTTGAAAGGTGTCTATTTAGATCCTTTGCCCATTTTTTGATTGGATTGTTTATCTTCTTTTTGTTAAGTTGTATGAGTTCCCTATAAATTTTGGAGATTAAGCCCTTATCAGATATGACGTTGGCAAATATGTTTTCCCAAGAGGTGGGTTTTCTTGTTGTTTTGTTGATGGTTTCTTTTGCTGTGCAGAAGCTTTTTATTTTGATGTAGTCCCATTTGTTCAGTTTCTCTTTAGTTTCAACTGCCCTAGGAGCTGTATCAGTGAAGAAATTGTTTTGGCATATGTCTGAGATTTTGTTGCCTTTGTATTCTTCTAGAATTTTTATGGTTTCCTGTCGTACATTTAAGTCCTTTATCCATTTTGAGTTTATTCTTGTGTATGGTGTAAGTTGGTGGTCTAGTTTCATTTTCTTGCATATATCTGTCCAATTTTCCCAACACCATTTATTGAAGAGACTATCTTGGCTCCATTGTATGTTCATGCCTCCTTTGTCAAAAATTAATTGAGCATATTGGTTCGGGCTAATTTCTGGACTCTCTATTCTATTCCACTGATCTATATGTCTGTTCTTGTGCCAGTACCAGGCAGTTTTGAGAACAGTGGCTTTGTAATACAGCTTGATATCTGGCATTGAGATCCCACCTACTTTGTTCTTTCTCAGGATCGTTGCAGCTATTCGGGGTCTTTTTTTATTCCAGATGAATTTTTGGAGAGTTCGTTCTAGATCTTTGAAGAAGGCCATTGGTATTTTAATGGGAGGTGCGTTGAATTTATAGATTGCTTTGGGTAGTATGGACATTTTAATGATGTTGATTCTACCAATCCAAGAACATGGTATGTTCTTCCATCTGTTTATGTCTTCCTCTATCTCTTTTTTCAACGTCCTGTAGTTTTCTGAGTAGAGGTCTTTTACCTCTTTAGTTAAGCTTATTCCCAGGTAGCTTAATTTTTTTGTTGCGATGGTAAATGGGATTGTTTTTATAATCTCTCTTTCTGAAAGTTCACTATTGGTGTATAGAAATGCCTCAGATTTCTTGGGGTTAATTTTGTATCCTGCTACATTGCCAAATTCATATATTAAGTCTAGTAGTTTTTTGATGGAGTCTCTAGGGTTTTGTATGTATAATATCATGTTGTCTGCAAATAAGGACAGTTTTACTTCCTCTTTTCCAATTTGGATGCCTTTTATTTCTTCTTCTTGTCTAATTGCAATGGCTAATACTTCCAGGACTATGTTGAACAAGAGTGGTGAGAGTGGGCATCCCTGTCTTGTTCCTGTTCTTAGGAGAAATGGTGTTAGTTTTTGTCCATTGAGTATGATGTTGGCTGTGGGCCTGTCATATATGGCTTTTATTATGTTGAGGTATGATCCTTCTATTCCAACCTTTCTGACAGTTTTTATCAAAAATGGGTGTTGGATTTTGTCAAATGCTTTTTCTGCATCAATTGATATGACCATGTGGTTTTTTTCTTTCAATTTGTTTATGTGATGTATCACGTTTATTGATTTACGGATGTTGTACCATCCTTGCATCCCTGGGATAAATCCTACTTGGTCATGGTGTATGATCCTTCTGATGTACTGCTGGATCCGATTTGCTAAGATTTTGTTGAGGATTTTGGCATCTATGTTCATGAGGGATATTGGCCTGTAATTCTCTTTCATTGTGATGTCTTTACCTGGTTTTGGTATTAGGGTGATGCTGGCTTCATAGAATGAGCTTGGAAGCGTTCCTTCCTCTTGAATTTTTTGTAGTAGTCTGAGGAGGGTAGGTTTTAGTTCTTCCTTGAATGTTTGGTAAAACTCCCCTGTGAAGCCGTCTGGCCCTGGGCTTTTGTTTGCTGGAAGCTTTCTGATGACTGCTTCAATTTCTTCCATAGTTATTGGCCTATTGAGGTTTTTAGATTCTTCCTGATTGAGTTTTGGAATGTTGTATTTTTCTAGGAATTTGTCCATTTCCTCCAGGTTGTCTAGTTTGTTGGAGTAGAGTTGCCCGTAGTATTGTTTAACAATCATTTGTATTTCTGTGGGGTCTGTTGTTATTTCGCCTCTATCATTTCTGATTTGGTTTATTTGGGACCTCTCTCTTTGCTTCTTGGTGAGCCTGGCTAGGGGTTTGTCAATCTTGTTTATCCTTTCAAAGAACCAGCTCTTGGTTTCATTGATTTTCTGTATTGTTTTTTTGGTCTCTATGTCATTGATTTCTGCTCTAATCTTTATTATCTCCTTCCTTCTGCTCACTCTGGGGTTTTCTTGTTGCTCTCTTTCTAATTCTTTGAGTTGTAGAGTTAGATGATTGACTACCATTTTTTCTTGTTTTTTGAGATAGGCCTGTAGAGCTATAAACTTTCCTCTCAGGACTGCTTTCATTGTGTCCCAGAGGTTTTGGATTGTTGTGTTTTCATTGTCATTAGTGTCCAGGATGTTTTTAATTTCTTCTTTGATGTCATCGGTAACCCAATCAATATTTAATAACATGCTATTCAGCTTCCAAGTGTTTGAGTATTTTGGGTTGTTTTTATTGTAGTTTATTTCTAACATTATGCCATCGTGGTCTGCGAAGAAGCTTTTTATGATTTCAATCTTCTTGAATTTGTGGAGACTTTGCTTGTGACCCAATATGTGGTCTATTTTTGAATATGTCCCATGAGCACCTGAGAGGAATGTATATTCCGCAGCTGTGGGGTGAAGTGTTCTGAAGATGGCAATTAAGTCCATCTGATCTAGTGAGTTATTTAGGATTGCTGTTTCTTTGCTGAGTTTTTGTCTAGCGGATTTATCCAGTGATGTCAGTGGTGTATTAAAGTCCCCTACTATGATTGTATTGTTGTTGATCTCTCCCCTGATATCTTCCAGAAGTTTTCTTATGTATGTGGGTGCTCCTGCATTGGGTGCATATATGTTTACCAGGGTTATATCTTCTTGTTGTATTGATCCCTTTAGTATTATGAAGTGGCCTTCCTTATCTCTGGTTATGGCCTTCACTTTGAGATGTATTTTGTCAGATATAAGTATTGCTACCCCAGCTTTCTTTTCCTTTCCATTTGCATGAAAGATATTTTTCCATCCCTTCACTTTCAGTCTGTGTGAGTCCCTTCTAATGAGGTGGGTCTCTTGTAGACAGCAGATGTATGGGTCATGTTTTTTTATCCATTCAGCCACCCGATGTCTTTTGGTTGGAGCATTTAGTCCATTTACATTTAAAGTTATTATTGAAAGGTACTTGTTTGTAGCCATTTCTTTTTGTGTGTGTGTGTGGCTGTTTTCTTTCTGAGCTTGATGTTTCTTCTTTTTACACCAGTCCCTTTAGCATTTCTTGCATGGCTGGCTTGGTGGTGATAAACTCCCTTAGCCCTTTTTTGTCTGTGAAGCTTCTTATTTCCCCTTCAATTTTGAATGATAGCCTTGCTGGATAGAGTATTCTTGGATTCAGTCCTTTGCTTTGCATCACTTTGTAGATTTCCGTCCATTCTTTTCTGGCCTGATGTGTTTCTGTTGAGAAATCATTTGATAATCTAATGGGAGATCCCTTGTATGTTACTTTCCGTCTCTCTCTTGCAGCCTGTAAGATTCTTTCTTTATCCTGAACATTTGCCATGGTAATTATGATGTGTCTTGATGTGGGTCTTTTCGGGTTCACCTTGTTTGGGACTCTCTGTGCTTGTGTGACTTTTTTCTTTCCCACCTCAGGGAAGTTTTCTGATATTATTTCTTCGAATAGGTTTTCTAATCCATGTTCATCTTTCTGTTGTTCTGGCACCCCTATTATTCGTATGTTGTTTCGTTTCATGTTGTCCCAAAGCTCCCTTAGGCTCTCCTCCTGTCTTTTAATTTTTTTCTCCATTTGCAGTACAGTTTGAGTGTGTTTTGCTTCCTTGTCTTCTAATTCACTAATTCGGTCCTCCGCTTCTCCCAGTCTACTGTTGATACTTTCAATGGTGTTTTTTATTGCAGCTATGTCGCTCTTCATTTCTTCTTGGGACTTACTTAAGTTGTTGATTTTTTCATCTGTTTCTTCTAGCTTCTTGCATAAGTAGTTGAGTTTTTCATCTGTTTCTTCTTGCTTCTTGAACATCTGGTGCATGTACTCTAGGAACCTTATTCTGAATTCTTTTTCGGTCATGTTGCATATCTCTGTCTCACTTAGCTGCTTTTCTGGCGAGTCCTCCTTTTCTTTCCTTTGGGGGTTTCTTTGTCTACCCATGTTTGATCTCACTGACATGACTAGTTGTTGAATCGTTCAGTGGCTGGACCCTGGGTGGCAGTGGCTGCTCCCTGGGTGGCAGTGGCTCCTCGGGCTGTGGTTGCTCCTTGGGCGGTTGTGGTAGCAGCGGCTCCTCTGTTGATAACAGAGCCTCTGGTGGGTGCTGTTCACCGCTGTGGTGGCTCTTCTGGCTGGTGGAGGGAGGCTTCACACACAGCAACTGTTCCCCAGGCAGAGCGTATGGTGATCAGGAGGCCGCTGTTGCTTGAATCTGCTGCGTTGATTTAAAGGCACAAAATACAACACAACAAGGCACAACGTACCAGGCACTAAACACTATTGTATTTACGATATTACTAACCCCAAATAAAGGTGGCCACCCGAGCTAAGAGAGTTGAGAGATAAGGGGGAAA
>NW_005871071.1:4350470-4494375 GCF_000147115.1 Myotis lucifugus | reverse complement strand
CTAAGCCTCCGCCATTTTCGCACTCCAACTTTGTGAGGTGTTTTTTGTAAAGTTTCATCTCGCCCCCAAAATTATTTTTCCAGGGATTATTTTTTCTACTTTTTTTTTCTTTAACATTCTAAGGTGTTTTCTCAAGTATTTGTGAGCTTAGCTTGTTTGCTCATATTTAAAAGTGAGATAAAAATATAATTGGGGATTTGTGTTATATTAATGCAGCCATTTTCTGTTGGGCTTTTTAAAACACACACACACACACACACACACACACACAGAAAAACTAAATGTCTTCTCTTGAAACCATCTAAATAATGTATTAAAAGAGAAACCTCTGATATATATTTGCCTATGCGGTAGATGACTGACTTCTTGCCGGTGCTGCATGCAAGAGCCGAGGAGGAATTAGGGGTGAGGAACCTCTTTTGAACCTCCTTTATAAGGGCATTAATCCCATTCATGAGGACTCCACCCTCCTGACCTAATTACCTCTCAAAGGCCTCACCTGCAAAACCATCACATTGGGGATTAGGTTGCAACATATGAATTTGGGGGGATACAAATAGTGCATAGCATAGTCTTCCAGTTCAGGTAGCCATGTGTATATATATATATGTAAAAGATATATATTTAAAAGCTTGGGGCACTCTGAAGTTGAGAAGAAAATCTTGGAAAGAGCTGACTTCATACTCTGCAGATATATTTCATAACAATCGAGAGCATTGACTCTGAAGGCAGGAAGATACAGGGTAAACCCCAGCACTGCCACTATCTATTTCATTCATTGTGTGACCTTAGGTAAGTCACTTCACCTCTCTGAGCCTCTGTTTCTTCATTTTGAAAATGGGTATATCCACACTAACCTCCTAGACTGGATGGAAGAATTAATAAATATCCATAGTGAGCACTGAGTAAAGGCTACTCCTGTAATAATGTTACCTATAATAATTACCTGTAATAACGTTATCATGATGCCTTATTTCATAGACTTACTTTTGCACCTGTTCAGTCTTTAGGTGAGAAATTCAGATAGATGTCTGCAGGAGGTCCTGTTTCCTTTCAGTACAATCTGAAAAATGACTGGATTTCTGTCTCTCTAATCTGAAAGTCTCTGCCATTGTGTGTTGGTCACCAGGCCCTCTCAAATGGAGCTAGAATTCGTTCAGACAACATTGAGACAGAAAGGAGCTGAAGGATTTTGTTCTCAGAGTCCATGTTGAAGCACTTTCCAACATTGTGCAAGACCATGGCATTAACTTGGCATTAACAAGCCTGAGAGGTACATGGGGAGGTATTAATATTCTCATTTAACAGATGAAAAAGTTGAGTTGCAGAAAAATTAAGTTGAATATCTTGGGCCTTTAGATCTGAAAGCTTCACTTCATTCTGGCCTTCTCACAATGGCTGAGGGAATGTCTCCAGTTTAAGTTAGGGTCATCCTTTCCCCTGCAATTTCCAGCTCTATTTCCTGTACTTTGGCTTTGCAGCTGTGATGGATTTGCTGAAAATTGGATGGCTAGAGAGACAGGGGTTTGAGCAGTATTCAAGGTGTATGCTAATCTCCAAATGCACAAATTATGATTAATAGAAATTGTTCTAATATGTGAATTAGCTGTAAGTGTACTTTTGTGATTCAATTTAGGTTGGAAATTCTAAACTTAGAGGTTCTAAGTAATGAGGCATTAGCTTCACTGCTATTTTTCCAAACTACCACCAAATATAAGCACATGTCACAAAATGAATCAGATGATGATAACTGTTTTATGGGTGGTCTTTTTAATGTCATTATTGCCATTGGAAACCCAAGCAAAATGAATCAATCATTTCAGCAAAATCTCAGTGAGCAATGCTGTCCATCCAGAGGTGAGGCTACCATATTGGTAGGTTTGTCCACCGCTGCTCAAATGGGTCCCCAGGCTGTGGAGCTTATCTTTCCCAGACTGAGGAGGGCTCTTCTGAGTTAAGATTCCTGGCTTGGCCTTTCAGGGTTCGCTCATACAGGAAACTGAAGAAAGTTGCTTCTAGGATCTATAGTGTTTTGGTACCATTTTCTCTAACAGAATTGTCACCTCTGCTATTTCAAGGATTAACTTAAACTTCTTTTATTATCTGCCTTGTTTGACTTCATTACTTGGTGTTCTCTCTCATATATATATATATACTTATGACCTGATCTTACACTTTCTTCCAGGTTCTGACCTCACACACCCTTAAAATCCTGCTCCTAGTAACTATGCCATAGACTTCCCACTAAAACCTCAGGCAACAGGTTGCAGAACACGACCCAGCTCAGCAGCCCTACTTTGGTCTGGTCCAAGTAAGCCCCAACCTCTGTCTGCTAGGGTAAAGGGGGGGGGGAGGCTGGAAGAGCTCTCACTTTCCTCTTGATTTAGTATTTAACCAGCACTTCCTTTCTTCCTCCACACACACATGATGCACTCAGAACCATCATTTCCTCTCAGATTCACATGATGGATAATGTCAAGCAGTGTTTCATAACCTTTTTAACCACCAGGGACACAATTTACTACTTTCTCCTCCATAGATGCCATGTTTTGAAAGATTTTTTTATCTACAAAGCTTTATTATTAATGTGTTTTCAGATTTCTTTATTCATCAAATACATGTACAAATGCCAACCAGATTTTTTTTATTGTGGTAAGAACACTTCACATGACATCTACCCTTCAACAAGTTTTTAAGTGTAACATACAGTGTTGTTGACTGCAGGTACAATGTGGTACAGCAGAGCTTAGTCATCTTACTTGACTGATGCTCATTGGCTAGTAACTCCTAATAACACCCCCTAATCCCACTCCTGGCAACCATCATTCCACTACTTGATTCTATGAATTTGGCTATTATTACATACCTCATATGAGTGGAATCATACAGTATTTGTCTTTCCGTGACTGGCTTACTTCACTTAACATAATGTCCTCCAAGTTCATCCATGTTGGCACATATTAAAGCATTTCCTTCTTTTTAAAGGCTGAATAGTATTTCATTGTCTGTATATACCACATTTTTTCATCCACTCATCTGTCATTGAACATTTAGGCTCTTTCTACATCTTGGCTATTATACATAGTTCTGCAGTGAATGTGGAAATGCTAATATTTCTTTAAGATCCTGATTTCAATTCTTTTAGATAAATATCCAGAAGTGGGATTGCTGGATCATGTGGTAGGTCCATTTTTAATTTTTTGAGAACCCTCCACACTGGTTTTCAGTGGCTTCACCGTTCTGCATTCCCATCAACAAGTGTGCAATGGCTCTGATTTTCTCATAGCCCTGTCAATACTTGTCTTGTGTTTTTGTTTTTTAATAATAGCCATCTTGACAGGTGCAAGGTGACATCTCACTGTGGTTGTGATTTGCATTTCCCTGTTGATAAGTGGCATTGGTGGTATTGCGGTGAGCTGAGCTGTTTTCTAATCAGATTTTATCAGGTGACTAACCAGGCTTACCACACTGACCTGATGTCATCATTGCAGCCCAAAGCAAAGGAACTTAAAATGTAGTTAGCCTTTGCAGCTTCATCAATATTCTCCATTCAGCATCTTTCTCATTGGAATCTTTACTCATAAGTTGCAACTACTGACTTGTTTTTTCTCTCAGAGGAAGTTATTTGAACAGGGGAAAACTTCAAGCTAGAGAAATAAAACTCAAAAGGAAAAAGTAGGAGGTTGCCAAAGAAAGATTTCTAGGAACATTTGGCCAATTGGCAGCACAATGTGTGGAACATATTAAACACTTAAAAGATTTTGTATTGTAGATTAGCCTATTAAATTTCAGCTATAAATCAGTGTTATATGAATTTGAGGACAGCAAACCACAAGTTCTCAAAGCTCTGTTATTCCCATGATGGCCCTAACCCAGCCGTGGGCAAACTACGGCCCGCGGGCTGGATCCGGCCCGTTTGAAATGAATAAAACTAAAAAAAAAAAAAAAAAAGACCGTACCCTTTTATGTAACGATGTTTACTTTGAATTTATATTAGTTCACACAAACACACCATCCATGCTTTTGTTCCGGCCCTCTGGTCCAGTTTAAGAACCCATTGTGGCCCTCGAGTCAAAAACTTTGCCCACCCCTGCACTAACCTGAAGTTTCTAGACCTGCAAGGCCAGGCCCTGAGTTGTCATCATCAGTTTCCAGGCTGAATGTCATTGCTTCAGGACGCTGCCTGGAAACTTAAAACTTCCATCAACTGCACTAGACTCTCCATTTTTATGACATCAGAGGTACCTCTCTTGGCATTAGTTTTTTTGTGTGTGTTTTTCCTGAACACATTTCAGGAAAATTATTTATATTATATTTTTATTAATTAATTGGAACATGATGTTTATCAAGATTGTTTGATCTGCATGCAAATGGAAACAAATTTATCCTGATCTAAAAAATAAAATTATGCACCCTTACACATTTCTGCTTTCCTTTTTACTATGTTCAATAGACACATTTTTAGGAGTTAACTGGAATTTTTCTTCATTAGCAACATGTTACTACCCATGCAGCATCTGTGTCCTACATTCAGAAACACATGGATGAGTAAGATGCAACCCTGGCCTTCCAGAGGCCCACAGGGCACTGAGCCTAAGGCAGCTTGGAGATGGCTATCAATCCCGTGGGGCCCAGGGCAGCATGAAGGGGAAGCCCATGGGTGGGCTGGGCAGTGGGAGGGGGAGGCAACCCTTAGAGAGGAGACAGTTTTACCTCTTACTTGGTGAATCCTTTTGAGGCTGCTTTTAATAAAGAAACAGAATGAAAGGAGGCTTCTTAGGACCCAAATGATGAGCATGTCCCATTTCAGAAATACAGGAAACAGACGGGATTCGTTGCTATAAGAAATTTGACTATTGTTATAAGATGGTAAAAAGTGAGACTCTTGGATCCTCAGGAATTTTGTTGGTTGGTTGTGCCTGTATCCCTCCCACTCTAACCATCACGCAGACCAGCTCCACACACACTCCCCATACACATACATATATGCAAGTGCACACCCATCAAAATCTGTTTGCGCTGCTGCACATCCAGTGTCGGCCACTCCGACTCCCACTCCGACTCCCTGGTAGACATTAAGGATAAGGAAGCAATTAAACTCTTGACAAAACACATTTATGGACATTGTACATGGTCATTCAAACCCTTTCCCCTAGCAAGTCTGGCCTTTGGCTGCTTCTAAGTAAGAAGGCCATTTTAAAGCCATTGTTACGTGTGTGTGTGTGTGTGTGTGTGTGTGTGTGTGTGTGTGTGTGTGTGTGTATACAATTTTAGCTTCAGAAAGCATTTATACATTAAGAATTCTTTTTTACCTTTGCCTTCTGTTAAAACAAGCAAGGATTATGATATTTGATCTTTAAGTGTGGGACATTACTCAGACCCCCCCAAATATAACTCCTTGGATTTATATGGCTTACAGAGAATACATTCTCTTGTAAAACAAGTGTTGTTGTTGTTGTTTTGTAATATATATAAACCTCATTGATTTTTAGATGGACTGTGGTTAGGGTGTGCACATTCATGTCTATTCAGGAACATCTCTGGAGTTCTCTTCACATAAGCCAGTGTGCTGGTCTGCCTATAGAACAACGGTGAGATAATTTTAATTTAAGCAGAATTTGTTTCTTTTACTATTGAGCATGTTTAAGATTTTATTTTTCTGAATCATTTTTAATCTTAAATGAAAGATGTTCATTTCCAGGCTGAATTTCATTTTTCAAACCTTTACTTGAAGAAACTTTACTTGAGAAAAAGCAAATTTTTTTCTTGCTACTCTGTGTCTGCAGAAATTTCCTATTTTTCGTACATCTGCAATATCTTTGTAGAGGCTTGATTTGGGCTTGACTTTTATTCCCCAAAATATTCCACTTAAAACAAAACAAAAAATAAAAACACAGACTAGCAATATGCACAGCCTGAAATGTTACTTCATCTCAGGAAGAACAAGATGAGCGAAGAGGCAGAAATACAAGGTGAACAGAGGCGTTGTCTCACACGCTTTGTTTGGAGCACAACCTTGGGGGGTGATTGTATCTCTGTCCAAAGGTTGTGGTGAGGGTTAAATTAATACACATAAAGCAATCAGAAGAGTGCCTGGGAGTGCGCAATGATGGTTATCTAGTATTATTATTATCTGAAAAAAATAAAACATAGAATTGAAAATAGCTTTTATACCCAGTGCTCAGTGGTGGAGGAATTTGGTCAAGGATATATACCCAATTTTAAGTTTATTTTAAATGGCCCACTCCCTTTCTTTTTAGCTTTCCATCATACTAGATGGAAGTCAGTACATTTTCCACATGGGAAACAAAACAGCTTCTCCATCTCCTAAGGGCCCACCCTATTAAGGGAACGCACAAAACAAATAATAATAATAATAATAATAATAATAATGATAATAATTAATAATAGAATTATTTCTTGATGCCATCCTTTTCTAAGTCCACATCTGTGTTGACTGGTCACTGGTCATCAGTCAAAAAGTCCTGGGTTCAGGGCTACATGAGCAGCTCTCTCTCCAACAGGATGACTCTCCACTAATTGGAATGAGAAGTTAATCTCTCTCACACTGAACCCAGCTGAGTCTCGGAGAGCAATGATGTATTTAAAAGATCTCTGGCAGTCCGGGGCATGTGGACTAACGGGATTTAGCTCATTAGCAAATCCACAAGGCCCTGCTGACACTGCACCCAGAATAAAATACATGAGGCCAGCCCATGCCCTGTGGGCATCTACAGCATGACTACATAATAAAAAGGCATTTATTAATAATCTCATTGGTCACACAATACAAAGGAAGGCAACAAGAAGTCAAACGCTGTCATTTGTCGTGACTAGAGAGGCATAATTAAAATAAGTGTCATGTGATTAACCTTTGAAAAATTAATCTGGTATGAAAACAGGCACAAAAACAAGGAAGATAGGCTCTTACAGTCAATTTAATACCATAGGCAGCTGTTATATGCACTTGGATCAAGTTCCATGAGCTTGTGAAATGCTAGTCATTGATAGCAAGGGGAAATTAGCAAATTTAGCAAGCAAGTGTCTGTTATTAAAGATAACAGCAGGCCACAGAGAGGCAGGGTACTGAGTGGTACAGAGTGTAGTATTTTAGGTATCATCCATCTGGGTCTGAGTTCAGGTTCTTCTATTTACCACCTAGGTATCCTTGAGCAATTTTCTTAACCTCTTAGTAACTCAGTTTTTATATCTGTAAAATGGAGATATTAACATATATCATGTGATCCTTGTGATGGATAATAAGATTGCAGAGTTAGGCACATTGTAAGTGCTCAAAAAATCTTAGCGATGATACAAAGTATTTGTTAAGGCCTTGATGTGAAAAAAGAAGCTTGCTCTGCATGGGAAACATGAAGTGCATGCTCAGCACTGTGATCTATGATGCTGCAATGCTGGTCAACGGAGATTCCCCCCCCCCCCCCAGTTTTGCTGGCAGTGATCTTATCCTGTGATTCATTGTCAAGGGCAACACATCGGTAAACCTGAAGGAACGTTATGGGCAATGGCAGAACAAATTTCCTGAAGGTTCAAGGATAACATTTCTACATTTGGTCTAGCCTCAGAAGGCTCAGCTCAGATATTATGGGGGCCAGGCAGTAACGAACTGGCCAGAAATTGGAGGGGGGCTGTGGAGAACAGGACAGCGATACCCGTCAATGGAGGCAGATGCCACCTGGATGATGCCACTTTTTGCCATGTGCAGATGCAAGTCCAATGTTGCCAGATATTTACATGTTTACAAGGAATGCTGGAAATGCTGATTTTTATGGGAAATGTCCCACTTAAGAAACACTCTGCTAGCCATATCCAGCCTCTCATCAAGGGCTGGACTAGGGGTGAGATAAGTGAGGCAGGTGCTAAGTTTAAGGGAATGCCCCCAAACTCAAAAATAACCAAGTTAAATAATATCTTAACACAGTATTTCAACAATCAAAATTAAAGCAAAATATCATGATAAAGAAAATATCAAAATCTTAAACTAAGACAGGGTATTACTGACTTTTCCTTTTGCTTCGGGCTCCGACCGGGCTCCGCGTGGCACTGCCTTCAGCCTCCAGCGTGCAACCTCTGCCTGGACTCCAACATGTCACTGCCCCCAACCGCCAGGCCCATTGCCAGCTTTGCATTAGAACATTCATGGAACAACCAAGAGATTGCCCATTATTGTGTGAATTATCAATTAATATTAAGGATATGCTCAACTCCATCTATATTCAACAAAATGTCACTGATACCAACTAAGGAAGAATGAGTAAAAAATCAGAATAAATCTATTTGTAAGTCAAAACATTGTGTTGCTTTCTAGTACAGTTATTTAAAAAAATATACGGCTCACAAAATGGCTTCAAATGGATGACTCATTTTTTCTGAAGAGAAAAAAGATTTATAGATAGGCAGTAGAACAGGCATGCTTGAGTTGAAAATCCTCTTTGAAGCCATAAGCAGCGTTCTTAATGTGGTCTGTTTCTCACCTTTCATAACATTCATATAAGGCCCAGGACCCCCAGAGGACCAGGAAGTATTGCAATATAACCTGAGGGTGTGAACACGGGCTTGAAGCCAGTTAGACCTGGGTCTGAATCCTCTTTCCTGCATTGATACCTTGAATAAGTCAAATGATCTCTTTCTTAGTTTTCTTACCCAGACAACAGGATCATCTCATAGGCTTGCTGTGAAGACCACAGTAGACAATACGTCATGGTATCTGATTCCCGGGCTGGCAGCAGACACTTAGCATAGGGCTGTTGTTATTGTCATTTAGGTATTCACTGCAAACCATACCCTGCCAACATCCTTAAAAATACATGATTCCATTTCAGTTAATTATGTCCTTTACTTGTGCTATTAATTTGCTTGGTTCATCTTTTCTTCAAAACAGCACAAAATGCAGCTTCAATTTGGGTGGACTTGTCACAAATCCTAAATTTAGTGGGCCTACTTTCGAAAAATCTAGCTATGCTTGATAGAGCACGTTTCCCCCTTTAAACTAAAAGAAAAAAGCATAGCATTAAAACAATAAACTATAAAGATAAGTGGCTGTAGTGTCTGTACATTCTGAGAGGAGAATGACTGCTGATCCCTTAGCAGCACAACCTAATGGACCCCCGGGCCGCCGCGGGCTGTGGCCCAGGAGAATCAGTGGTGGAATTCAACGTTAGCAGCCAGGTTTGCTGATGTCAAGTTTCGCAATAATGTGGTCGCTTCTGAGAGGAGAAACCGAGTCATAACTCAGTGGCTCTGGGTTCAAATCCCATTCCCACCACAAATTTGCAGAATGACTCAGGGCAAGTTCAATGAACTTAGCGGAGCCTTAGTTTCCCCGGTAAATTACTTCCCAGAGGGCTTCCCACTGGAGCCCTGTCACATGCACTAAAGAAAAATGTGAACCTTGCATAGCTTTGCTCTCCTCTGCAATACATCTTTATTTTATGTTCCTTTCCTCCCAACTGTTCTTCTAAGAAGCAGCTAAAATTTCTTACTTAATCGGGAAGTGATTTTTTATCCTCAATAAAAGTGTAAAAACTCTATCATTTAGAATTGAGTATTTATGTCAGGCTCATCTAATTGGAACTTAACTCTATTTCATTAATATGGAGAAATGTCACCCTTTTAACTACTGAAACACGCCCATAAGAGAGCTTTATTTTTAAAGGCATATCATCAGAAATAGCCATATGCAAAATGCCTTCCAGAATACAAGCAAGTTCCTCTACAGAAGTCTCCCTTTGCTCTGTGTGCATCCCTGATCTGAGTGAAAATATAGTTTTGCTGGAGGGGGCAATGCTTTGTTATGGAAAAATAAACACAATTTCCATTGCTTCCCCACCTGAGGAAAATATTCCTGTGTTAGCCTTTCACTTAAGCATATTTGAAGGGCATTGTAAACCATTCATTTGAAACATTCAGTGCCACAGATGACAACCTGGAACCCACCCTGGAGAAAATCAGAGGATTTGTAAAAACACTTGAAGCCAGTTTCTTTTGAGACCATTTGGCCCCCATGAGCAGTTTTCTCTGTTGCTCTCCTTCACCACCCTACCAAGGGTATGACCGGAAGGTGCAAGGAAAGGGGCTTTAAAACGTCACCCCAAGTCTGTCTGGTTAGGAAGACCTAGCTGTTGTTTTCTTGGCAGCATCTTCAAGACGACTTTGCAGAAGCAAACAGTAGAGTCTTCAGAGGGCATCACAGAAGAGATCATGCTCTGGGGCTGCCCTCTCAGCTCCAACACAGAGCTGGCTGGGTTAGCAATGCAACCTGAACCATAGCCCAGGCCTCACACGCCTGGAGAAATTGGTTTCTCTCTCTCTCTCTCTCTCTCTCTCTCTCTCTCTCTCTCTCTCTCTCTTCCTCCCTCCCTCCTCTTTATTCTTTATCCCTTGCTTCCTTTCCTTCTTATTCTTTCCATCTAATAATTTATTCAAAAAACATTTATTTATGGTCTGGTATTTCCAAGTACAGTATTAGGCTCTGGAATACAAATGAATGACCATGTTCTTCATGCATTAAATAACCCACCAATGGGATGCTCTGTAGTAGAACTCAAAGGTGAGGTGATCACCTCTGCTTACCTGTGTCAGGGAAGAGGAGATGACTTTGAAGTGGCTTGTAAAACAGCAATCATGAGCTCACCAGACCAATCCAGAGGGAGGAAGATATTCCAGGCAGAGGAGGCTACTGGTACAAGGGTGAGGTGCATGGAGGTACCCATGTGCCATTGTGCACTAGGACCAATTTAAATGGGTGGTAAGGGGAACCTGGGCACCGGAACAGGTAAGCTCAGGAGGGTGCTGTTGCCAGATCAGGGAAGACCACTCAAATAGATTGGACAGATAGGTTTGGAGCCACTACTGTGGGTCAGATGCTGTTCTTGGTGCTCAGAATATAGTCCACACTCTCACAAAGCTTGTATTATTTGGTGCAAATATATACAATAAATAAACAAATTCTAATATGTTGGATTTTGAGAAATGCTATCTATATAATAAAAGCATAGTATGCAAATTGTCCCCTCAACCCCAAGTTGTCTGGGAGTTTGACAAGGGGGTGGGGCCGGCCAGGGGAAGGGAGGGAGGCCCCGGCCAGCAGGGACCCTACCAGTGCACGAATTCTGTGTACTAGGCCTCTAGTTAAGAAAATAAAACAGGGTAATAGGATTGAATAGGGAATGCTCTTGTAAATAGGACCAACAGAGAAGCCCTCTCTAAAGAGGGGACATCAAAGGAATATGTATTTTTCAGATTTACTACTTTGGAGGTGAGATCTGGACATTTGTGCTTTTAGAAAGCATCCCAAGATTCTGATGTGCAGCTGGAGGGGAGCAGCCTTCACAGGAACAGCGGCCTGTCTGGGTGTGTCTTGGAGAGTTAGCTCACAGTGGGGGCACTGAAAGCACTCGGATGCAGTGTGGAAACTTTAGATTGGAGGCAGGGAGGTCTGTTGGAGCCCACCAGGCAGTGATGGGCACAGGTGGGTGGAATTGTATCTACTGGCATCTGCCTCAGAGGTAGAAAAAACTTGGCATTTAAGGAGCTCAAAAATGGGGACCAAAAGAAGTGGAGGTAAGAACCACAACTAGCTATGACCACATATTCCTGGCCAGCCAGACATCATGTTGGACAGCTTCCCCAGAAAACTTTCACCCAAGATGTGGAATTCAGTTTAGCTTTGCCTAAAACTAAAATTCTCTAACCCAGTGCTCAGCAAATGTTTCCTGTAAAAGACTTGATAGGAAATATTAGAATTTGTGGCTCCTAGAGTCTCTGTCACCGCTCTTCAATTCTGCCATTGTGGCTCAAGAGTGGCCATAGGCATATGTGTTCAAATAAAACTTTATTTACAAAAACAGCCAGCTGGCTGGTTGGCTCATAGGTGGTAGTTTCCCATCCTCTGCTCTAATCTGTCCAGGAGATTCTGTGGACTGTAGCCCTAGGCGCTAATGGAAGGAGGTCCGTGAGTATCTTCCTAGAATGTTATACATATTATAAAATATTTTAGTTTCTTATGTTGAGACTCTGCATTTCTAGCTCTTCTGGTCCTGGTTTTGTGCTTTGTGGGCTCATAGAATTATCAAACCCTGCAATCACACAGGGCGACAATGTAGCACAGTGAAGACCTGGGTTTAAAGTTCATCTACCACCCTGTGTGGCTTCATCTCCGAGCCTCAGCTTCTGTTTTAATAGACTGAGAGCATTGGACTAGATGACTCTAAGTTGGTGTGCTTTATACATTTGCTGGGATGTTAGAGATATTTGACAAATAGAGGCCTGAAGAGAAGAGGAGAAAGTCAGCCAGATGAGAAATGACCCAGGTCAGAACGAGGGGTTTGGCGGTGTGGATGCAGACAGCAGCATGCAGATGACAGCTGTTCAAAGTCTGCTGCCAAGCACACGATTAAAATTAAATGAATCAAGTGACATTGTCAGTATGAATGACAGTTGGATAGGTGTGGATGTAGTTCATTGGGAAAGAGTAGAAGATGGTCCTGAAACCTTGAGTGTGAAGGACAAAAGTCTTTCTCATGTTCAGCTTGAATGAAGGGTGGGGAGTAGATGGATGCAGACCTCTCAGTGGTGGCTTGGAAGTAAATTGTTAAGTCAGGCCTGAAGAAATCTGGCCGAGGATCTTTTAAATATGGGTACATCCACTGCCTGAAACTGACCGCTACTTCCTCAACTCAAACCCGTCTGGTGTGTGACTTCTAGATAATATTCTCCAACACACAGCTTTTACCCTATTATTTGACCACTCACATAACTGTGGCTCCCTATCACCCGCCTCCTTGCATGAGCATGCTAGACCACTGATAATTTGGCTCACTGACCTGTCAGGTCCTATGGTTTCCTTATACCTCTTCACAAATGCTACGCTCTGCACCCTGGCATCTCACTCATCCCTGAGCATACCGGGGCTTCTTCACCTCCAGGCATACCTTGAATTACATGCTTTCCTTACCTAGAATGTATTGTCTCCGATTTCTTTATGTATCTGAAACCCCTGTGTCTTCAAGCCTCACTATTACTCTGAACCTTTCATGCCATAAGTCCACAGTGTCTTTGTTCTTACCCCAACACCCCAACACCACTTATTTGGTATGTATCACCTGTCACCTGATGCAAGAACCCCCACCTGCTGTGTGTATCTTTTGTATAAATGCGTGGCCTGTGTAGCTGTCACCTCTGAGAATTTGAGTTCTACTTCCCATTTGGGTTGATTGAAGTTGCAGGGTGGGCACCAGCTGACCAGAGAGAGGAGTTAGGCACAAGGAAGAACTGAGGTTGACTGAGCACCTCATGTGTGCACCAAGTGCTATTTGACACCTCAGAAACATTGTTTCATTTTGTAACAACTCTGCAAAGTATGTTGTATAATTCCCATTTTTACAGGTGATAAAACTGGTTCCAAAAAAATTAGGTGACTTGGCCAAGATCAAAAGACAACTAAGTGGTGGATCTGGAATCAGGAGGAACATGTAAAACTAAAGCCCACATGTTGTGACTAGAGGAAGAACAACACTGCAGAGAGCTTTGAAGACAGGCTGACCCCACATTATTCTGAAGATTAAATGCCTAATCTTTGGAATATGCCTAATAATCTCTAGCACAAAGTAGCTGTTTAATAAATGGTGATTATTATTATTAAATCACATTGAGAGGATACAGTATTTCTATTTCCTCTTTGAATATTCCATATTACTTAGTAAAGACATTACTTGTTTGTCATATAATTGACATAGAGCTATTTGATTTTGCCAAGAAATTGGTTTGACATTTTCTTTTTTCTAAACTGGATGGGTTCATTGTCTTCACATTCCAACATGAAAGGAGACAAAATTCAAGAGTCCTAGGATATGGAGTGTCACAGGTAGTCTACATTAAGTACTTTGAGTAAGGGCTGTACTGTGCTAGCACATAGTAGGTGCTCAGTAAACATGTGTTCCACGATGCTGTTGAACGAATGAATATGTTCAGGAAGTGCCATCAGGCATCTGTTATCACTCTGAGCACATTTACTCCTGTTCTGGATGAGTCTCCTGAATGGATGTGGAATCCATTCCAGTTGTTCTTAAACTGGTTGATCATCAGCATGTCTTGCTTTTGTTTTTCATTATTTTTTAAAGCACAGATTTCTGGGCTGTATCACTGAAAAATCTGATTTATTGACTCTGGATGGTAAGAAGCTCCCCAGGGAGTTCTGCTCACTAGCAAGGTTTGGAGAGATCATACATCTAGGTCAGGGGTCCTCAAACTTTTTAAACAGGGGGCCAGTTCACTGTCCCTCAGACCTTTGGAGGGCCGGACTATAGTTTAAAAAAAAACTATGAACAAATTCCTATGCACACTGCACATATCTTATTTTGAAGTAAAAAAACAAAACGGGAACAAATACAATATTTGTATTTGCATGTGGCCCACGGGCCGTAGTTTGAGGACCCCTGACTAGGTGGTGATGACCAATTTCCACCCGGAACCCTGCCACATACATGCTCTGTTCAATCGATGAGGCACTCAATGGCTGTGAGTTTAATTTCCTCGAGGCTGACCAACCACAGCTGGGAACAGCACCCTTCCTTCCACCTCATGCTGGTCACAAGCCTCCTGAAGACAGTGCCCATAGGAAAAGAGGCCATCACTATTACTCAGGACAACTTGATGCTAGAAAAGCAAAAGAAAGAGAAGACAGAGGAAAAGATGAGGGACCCTAGGTCTTAAAAGCTACCCTGCCAAAGAAGGCCTCTGGGAGGGATGAGCATCCATCCACCATCATTGTGTGGTGTTGTAGCTAGACTCAGGCTCTGTGGTCAGATTGTCTGAGTACACCTTTCTAGTTACTACTTAACCTCTCTAGGCCTCAATTTTCTAATATGTGCAATGGGGATGACAGGAATACCTACCTCCTGTGATTGTGAGGCTTAACTCAAGTGCCAGGTACGTTTCTGAATTCTAAATAGAGACTAACTATGGTTAGTCATTCATCTGGCAAATATTCATTGAATTCATCCTGTGTACCAGGCACAGGGCTGACATGGCACAGGTGATTAAGCATGGCCCTAGCCCTTCTTACTCTCAAAAAACCAGACACAGGTGAAGGACAAGTTCTATTGTGAAGAATATTATAATGGTCTCTACAAAGGGGAAGAGCAGAGGAGGGAGAGGGAGTGGGTGGGATCAGGGGAGAGAAAGCCCAGGGCAGAGGTGGCTTGTTTTTGGCTGACACCTACTGCATTTCCATGCTACTCAAAACATATTGCTGAATATTTTGTCCAAAACACTATTTTAATATAAAAATACTTAAAATGTATATATATTTAAAATACCTTTATCCTCCTAATCTAAATTGTAAATAAGTAGCACTAACCACCAGAAAATGAGAGTACACGGAGCTTTTGATGATGAAGAGAGGTGAAGCCAAGCCCCTTGCCATTGGTAGTGTTCTGTGCTGTGGAGAACTCACAATTCTCTTCGGGTCCTGGAGAGTGGTTCGGTATGAACTGAATCTGACATTCTGAGCTGGTTTCCTAAGTCAATATCACCATTGAAAGGAAGCCATTGATCAACGAAGCAAAGCTGCTAAACATGGATTCCAGCCTGGAAAAATTCACTGGGCAAGCTGTGACTGTGACTGGCCTGTCTTGGCAAGGCTGGGCTCTTTGTGACCCCACTGGGCGAGAGCTGAGGGCTGCCGGCCAAGCTCCTAACAAAGGTAACCAGACTCCCCAGGCTCCAGATCCCTAGCACCCACCTGGGGCAGAGTGGAGGGTGGGAGGGAGAAGCGGGCCTCCCCAAGCCCACTGGGCCAAGATGCAGTCTGACAAGGCTCAGTGGCCATCCACACACCCTGGCTAATTCCAGCCTCCCCAGAAGTATGACGTAATGAGGGGCTGGGGTGGCCCTGCCTCATCTCTGCCCTCCTTTCTGGCTTAGTGGCTCCTCACAGTTGATGGAGATGAACAATGGGGGGAGGGGCCAGGAGGCCAGCCAGTTCCACAAAGAATGAAACTGTGCCTGGGCCCGATCCACGCCAATTATGTCTGAATAAACAAATCCACAGTACAAGCTAAGAGCCTTCCCTCCCCACCCCACCCAGCCCTGGTTTTTATTTATTTTTATCTTGATCTGGAAAGTTGGACATATTCCCTGTACCGTCCTGGTACCCAGATGGCCTGTTTGAGTAAGCAGTGGGGAAGAAGGTCAATAATACATCAGCATGCAGAGTCTCTCCGAAGGTCAGTCCTGCATAAAATATACCGTGACAACCTGAGGGCAAGTTTAAAATGGAGCTCACAATGGGATGGGGGTGGGGAGGGCCGACGCCACCTTCTCACAATTACTGCAAAATTGACTTCTGCCCCCCAAAGTATATTTTATTGGGTTCCTGTACTGGTCCTTTAGGAAAAGTTTTCTTTACATACAGGAGTGCTCATGATCTAAGTGAGGAGGGTCTGTCTATATATACAAATACCAGTCATGTTAGGGGTTTTTTTAAAAATGACCAGACCCCGTTTCCCCAAACAGGAACACAATGGCTACTGCAGTGTCTCAAATTCTAATCTATTGAAAAAGCTCTCTCTCTCTCCCTCCCCCATCTCCCCCCCACCCCCCCTCTCTCTCTCTCTCTCTCTCTCTCTCTCTATATATATATATATATATATATATATATGTTCAAACACACATATATTTACATACACACACATACATATGTTTGAATAAGATGCAAGTGCTGAACTAGGCAATACAATGAGGAGTTTAATTCATTTTCTTGAGAGGCATTTCTCAATTATATTTGGATTATGACTATTTAATAAATTTAAAAGAAGATAAATGTGTCTAGAGTCACCAGCAATTTTATAAGGGTTCTGCTTCCCTCTTTCTTTATGAAGATTGGGGAAAAATCCAGCAACACCTTTTTAATGCAAAAAATAGAAAAAACTCCATTTCATCTGGGGAATGTATTCAAATTGGAGGCGAATACTGACACAAATATTCTTGGTGATTGATCCAGGTTGAAGCGTGTTGTGCATGGGTTTACTGTTCAACTTGCAAGTAATTTGTAAAGCCAGAGTCAGTGTTGACTATGAAACATTGTATCACTGTGATTGGAATCAATAGTTCTTGCACTGTCATTTGTCACATATTTACAAGCTTGAAAAATAGTTCATTTTGTCCTCATCCCATAACTCAAAAGATTGAATCAGAGCCCTGGAGGGATCTGCCAACAGGACACATTCATTACCGATCACCCGTCTTGGTGAGGTTATAATCACAACCACACCAAAAATAGAATATAAATAAAAATTAAAGTACTACTCATTTGATACACTCTTAAATATTTTCGGCTTCAAATATTTAAAAGTCTGCTGGGAGACTTCAATCACCTTGGTGACCTACCTCAGTGACCACAAAGAGAAAAATCACTGTAGCTGATTTTCCCATCACACTCTCAAAACATTCAAAGGCATCATTTTTTTAAATGAAGAAAAATCAAAATCTAGAGTTAATGGTCCAAAAATTTCATAAAGTATACTTCTTCCAGTTATCTCAGATATAGTTCATAAACGACCTTCTATTCCCATGAAAGATTTGTAGAACGCATTTAAAGATAATGCTTTCAATTTTAAGATAAGAGATTTACGAATGATAGAACTTGTGTCTATGAAATCACTAATCCCCACTCTCTAATATTTCAGATGGAGAGCTTCATAAAATGAAAATACTGCCCATAAAGTTGTACTACACCTGCTGTCAGAGACAATCAGTAATAGAACTGCAAAGTGAATATTGAAAAGGATGTGAGACATGTGCATTTTAGGTTATAATAATGTATTTTAAGTCCCCTTCACTCCACTGTTGTATTGATAGAGTATTAATGGGTGAAGTATTAGGGGGCGGGGGCACCAATTCAGATTCTTTAAAAAGTCCCCAGATACTAACAGATGATCACATTGCTCATCAAATTTAGTTGCTAAAATAACCCCAAATCCTAGGATTGCAGCTAGTTTCCTTGGTCGTTTTCCTAACTAAATTCAACCTGTGGGAGACAGACCCATTTCTCAAGTCTCAGCCAAAACTGCAGTGATGGCGAACCTATGACACGCGTGTCAGAGGTGACACGTGAACTCATTTTTTTGGTTGATTTTTCTTTGTTAAATGGCATTAAATATATAAAATAAATATCAAAAATATAAGTCTTTGTTTTACTATGGTTGCAAATATCAAAAAATTTCTGTATGTGACACGGCACCAGAGTTAAGTTAGGGTTTTTCAAAATGCTGACACGCCAAGCTCAAAAGGTTCCCCATCACTGGCCTAAAGCAACCAAACAACTCAGGCCGCCTTCCCAATGCTCAGTTGAGTGGTTCTGTATAGGTATCACCGGACATTTCTTTTGTTAGAACAAGGCTGAAAACTGATGTCGCGTATCAGTCATTTCCTTCCTAAACATCTTTAATTTGTAACTTTAATATTTGGGTTCTATGAGTTTAATATTTTTTTTTCATGAAGTGACACCATTTCCTCCATACACATTCTCACTGAGAATGGCTGAAATTCAATGAGAGGATCTGATATATCTTTATCTCTTTGGAAAAGAGATGGGGAGGTGGCCCTTCTCAGGAAGAGGAGGCCTGAACTTGAACATGTGTGCATTAAGCAGAGTTTATGGTGTCTGCCCATCACACATCTTTTTTTAGGAAGAAAGAGAATGGTGGTGGAACAGAAGACGTGCGCCCTCTCCCCCTGTAGCCCATAAGACGAGGGGTGGACCTGTAACCCAGAGGAGCCCCATGCATAATACACCAGTCAGTAACCTGGGGTTATGTGTCCGGGTTCAAAAAAGAGCTGGTCAGTCATTTAGACCGAGAGATAGAAAGAGAAGTTGCAGTGGGGTGGTGCTAGAGGTAAAAGGTTTTATAGGGATATGTTTGGGGCAACCATTACTATCCTGTGCAAAATGAGAGCGTACCCTCAGAAAGAGAAAAGGAAGCAGCACGTAGAGAGAGGGGCACTTGCTCAGCCTGCTCGGCTTCTTGTGAATCCTCTCTGCAAATGCCAAGTCTCTTCCTTTGTTTGGAGCTGGTTTGAGTGAACCTCATACAACAGAATGGAATGTATTTAATGTTGTGTCCCAGGCAGAGCTAACCTCTCGAGGCGGGGCCATTGTCCCAGTCATTTCATGTTACTGCCATGCTTCTTGAAGGATCGGTGCAATCTGAAGTTTAGTTTTGGTGCCCGTCTTTGTACCTCTTATACTCTAATAAGATATTTAAGCACAAGCGATAGTCACATGACTGGCAAAATGGATAAGTGCATATGCTGACATAGGCTAGGAATTGTGCTAATAACCTAACAAACTAATAGGCAGCCTCGCATATTCTACTGATGGAGGTACCTTACTTTTAATTTGTGACAGGAGTATGGGGAGATGGCACAGTTCAAAAAGAAACATGCATTTTGAGTGGAGACTAAGAAGAGGAAACTTTGTCCTTTTGGGAAAAAAGCATAAGGTAGAGTCAATTAAATCTGGGATTGAATTCTGACTGCCATTTATGAGCTGTGTGACCTTGAACAAGTTATGATGTCTCTGAGTCTCAATTATATTTGCACAATTGTGATAATACCTTTTCTTATAGGGTGGTGAGGATTAAATAAGATAATACATGCATCGGATAAGTAAATGTTTTTGTCCTTTTGTGAGACTGAAGGAAAAGGTTTATTGTCATCATCACAGAAGCTTATTTCTTTGCCAAAAATCTATGGAGAAGCTCAGCACATGTGCTATTTAAATATTTTTTTTTATATCTGGAAACTCAGGGAATTTAGTAAGAATCCCGTCTGGCTCACAAATCATTTCTGAGAGTTGATTTGATGGCAAATGTTCATACATCCATTTTACTGATGAAGAAGCAGTTTCTCAGGATAAGTAAACTCCAAACCATTAGCAGTGACAGCCTTGAAGTGTTAGGTAATTTGGGGGAATATGCTATACCTTCTGGAGTCCGCTAGGGAGACCTGTGATTGTTACCAGAACCGCTGGTAGACTATTTGACTGTGTGGCTGTGGGACCTGATAAAGCTGGTGTTGTTTCTGTTTGGGCAGCAAGCTCAAATATTCAAACAATCACCTTCCTATGAGGATATCCTTACATGCTCTGTGTTATGCAATTTCAGACCTGTATGTCTGCGTATCTGCTTCAAAAAGGCATTTGGCTATGACCATTCCTAATACTTTAAGCTTATCATGATCATTTCTGATATTAATCTGTGGATGTGCTAATTTCTCATCTGCCGCTCACAGCAACTGAGTCATTAAGACCTCACCCATTTCATTTGTGAAGACAGGTGGGAGATAATTGCTAAATGTATGTATTTCTTTGTCCTCGACGTCCTGTTTCATCGTCATGCTGAAAGATCCAAATTGCTCTTGACACAGCTCTGTGGACATGAGAACATTTTTATTAACAGCTTAAATTTTATTTTTATGATGTGATGCTCATTACTTACTGTTTCTTTTGCCTTTCTAACTTGCTGCAGCCTCTTCCTATAATTTAATTTTTCCTGAGACAAAAAGTCATAGAGAATTAACAAGAGCAGAATTCAAAAAAATACGAACAAACTAAAGAAGGAAATAAGGGAGAACACCCAGCGAGAACACATTTATAAGTGCCAGATGTGTTTTTATTTGTGGCAAATATGTGGAGAGACTTAATAATACTTCTCCAAAGTAAGTAGACATTGTAGCATTATGAAACATTGGCATATAAGGAATGAGGTCGGCTATGCAAAAAGATGATCCCCCTTACAAAATATTGGGAAATAACTAGATGAGAAAGTATCAAGTTTATTCCAAGTATCATATGTCAATCTCAAAGAGGCCAGCCTAGAATATGATTGAATAAGGAAAAGTGTGGAGAAAATAATTTGTGGATTGAAGAAAGATAAATCATCTGCATATACTCAAGAGGGGAGAAGCCAGGGATGAAGGTCTTGTAGCATGTTAATAGCTTGGTACTCTGGCCAGAGTGCCTTGGACTGAAGTCCTCTTAAATTCATTCAGCAAGTGCATTGAGCCCTACCCTGGACCACACACTGTGCTAGGCCCAGGGCCACTGCAGAAGCAGATGGATAAGCTCTCTGCCTCATCCTTTCCATTCTTCGTTTTAGCAAAGTCTTTTACTCTGACATACCATTGGGTTTGTATTTACTGTCTTTATTCTCTGTCTTCCCTGCAATAAAGTGCAAGTTTTACAAAGACAGGGATTTGTATCTAGAGGTGTCCGTTCGCTGCTATAACCCCATTGTCTAGTAAGTCCTTGGTACCTGGTAGTGTTCAGTAAATTTAGTGAATAAATGAATCACAAGCAAACAAACAAGCAAGGAAGTTAAGAAAGTTGTAAAGAAGACAAAGAACATCCATAGGATCCTTCCCTTTGCCTGCATAAGACACTTACGAGTATTCCCATTTTGGTGCATATCCTTCCATCCACAAAGTAAGTGAATGTGTTACCCTGCACCTTCCACTTCACAAGAAGCTTTTTCTTTTTAACTTAACAATACATTGCATATCAATTCCATAATGTAGCTTTATGTTGGTTGCTTGGTATTCTACTCTTTGGCTCATGCCATATATTTAAGCACTCACTACTGATAAACATTGAACTTGTTTCTATTATGTTATTATATAGGCAGTGCTATGTTGAGTCTCTGTAAACAAGTATCGTAACATACTTGCCTGATTTCATCCATAAAATTAATTCCTGAGAGAAATTCACTAGGTTAAAAAGTTTGTATATTTAGATTTTGATACATACTTTCAAATCATGCTCCAGTTGTATACAGTGTGTATAACACCAGAGAAAGAAAATATTTATTCCCTCCCACACCTAATACCTCTTGGTATTATCATTCTTTTTTATGTTTGCCAATCTGATAAGGAAACCTTTGTACTTCCTCACTGTCTTGATGTACATTTCTTTGATTTCTAAGAGGGTTAGATACCATTGTATATAACATATTAGCCATTTCTATTTGTGTGTGTGTGTGTATGTGTGTGTGCGTGCACGCACATTGCTTGTTCTTGTATTTTGCTAATTCCTCTACTGTAGTTACTCAACATTTTTAAACATTTATTATGAACTCTACCATTTCCCACATTGGCTCACTCAATATGGAAGGCCTAAAAACATAGGGTCTTTATTTCCAGAAGAAATGAAAATTTATAACACACATTTACTCCGTAAGAAAGCATTACATTAGACTTTTGATAGTAGCAGTGTACAGGGTGGGGCAAAAGTAGGCTTATAGTTGTTTGTAGGGAAAATAATACAATAATTAATCATTAATAATCCAAGCATGAACTGTGTTTTGCATACTCACAACTGTATACCTGCTTTCCCTACCCAGTATTCACTAAGAATTGTTGAATTATAACTTCAGATACCTACTTGAATTCAACCGTTAGTGCTTAGCGCAATATCCACTGTGCTATGTTGTGACGGCAAGGTCATAGCAACACTGACCGAGTGGGGATGTGATGCCAGCTTCTGGAGAGATGAAGGAAGAGTTCACCCCCTGGAGGGCACCTAGGGGTCATTTCTTCAAGGATGCTGTAACCCAGCACTGTGCCACCATCTCCTTAAACATCCTGGACGTACTTGAAAGTTTGGTGTTGCCAGATACACCTACCAACTGCCAGGGCAGAAAAGGCTCAATCTCTTTCAAACTGCAGCTTTTAGCCAGTTTTGGAGCAGCAGCAGTGAAACTCATTTTCGCTGGTCCCATGTGGCTTTCTGTCTGGTATGGATTGTTCAAGTCTCTCCGTCCCACCAGCAAACTGTAAGCCTGATGCTAAGTTGTCTCCTGTGTACCATTTTGGCTCATATAGTTTTGCTCAGCCTGTCATCCTTCCTTCTCAGTCTTAGAGGATATAAAAAGGAGCCCTTGAAGGACATACACAATTCCTAAATATCCCAGCAACATCAAGATCTTGCCGTAAAAAGCATTATCCTTTATCTATATAGCTCCTCTCGAACTACAGTGAAGAGATGAGCAATAAACCAAGGCTGGAAGCTCACACGTTTCTGTTCCGTAAAAATCTGAGGGAAGAAAACGTTGGGGCTGAAATTACCTTCCTTTCCTTCTCCTGCTGCTGTACTTTCCTTTCCACGTGCCTCATCCATGGCAAGCCCAAAGTCCTGTCACTGGAGAAACACCGATCTTCATCGTACAACGTAGACTCCCTGGGACATGACCGTGGAAGTCGCTCTCACTTTCTGGAAACTATATTCATACTTTTCTTCAAAATTCACATTTCCAAATTGGACTAGATTTGTGTGGATTTTCTAATTAGAAACTGACTGAGCTGCACTGAAAATATTTAAATGTTGCTGGCAGATCACGAATAGGATTTTTGTATGCATTTAATAAACTGCCTCTCAGAATTGTTTTTGTTTGGTTTTAAATGTGGGCCCACGAGTCACAATCCACACAATTTCACCCCAAAATTTAGAGATTAAAAGAATGTTTGGTTGTACATGTTTTTTCATATTCATTAAAAGTTTAAACATATTTATTGTAAACATAAATACAGCCAAATTTTTCAAAACAATAGATATACATTATATGTAAAGTATATATAAGATATGTATATCTTGGAATAAAAACTAGACATATATGTGCTTCATGTTTCATTTATTTAATGGATTAATAAAGCAAACATGGAAGTGGACTATTCAGCTTCTTCTGTATTTTATGTCTATCCACCCCCGTTTTACTGTTCCTTCCCCAAGGCAATAAAGCTCTGTAGGGTCTTACATGTCATCATTTCAAGACCATGTAGGCATCTGTACAAAGCTATTATTAAAATTGCTGAAGATGTCCTCTAGCATCCTCTTGGAGATTCAAAGGCTCATTTCCGATGCTTGTTCCTTATTTGGAAGCACTCAGTAATAAAGCAGGAAGCCCCAAATGCAGGCCCCCTCGAAGATGGCTGAGTGGTGTTCAATCTGGTGGCAGAAAAATAAATAAATAAAATTATGCTGGTGATGAGACATCACTTACATATACACGCATGAAGCAGAGAAAGGCTCTCCACACTGGGACTTTATAACAAGGCACATATTGACGTGTCCTTCCCTCTAAAAGGTAGGGTCAACCCACTTAGCGGCAGCAGTGCAATAGGAAGGAGTGGCCTGGAGAATGCCCATCAGGATTGGGTATCTTCACGGTGGCTGGGGCAGTGGGGCCCCAACAGTAAAGCCCAGAAGGTCTGCCCTGAGATTCACAGCCAGTGTCTTTGCCAGACCCCTCTCCTATTCTTTGCCAGGGGGTCTGGACTTACCATCTCAGTCCTGGAGCTGTCCTCTTGCTTCTTCATGGACATTTCTGGCTCAGCTTCATCTTTCCCCCCCCCCGAAAGCCTTCCCCGAGGCCACAGGACACTGAAAGCATGTGGGACTTAGAGCCAGGTCCGCCGTGGTCTCTGCCGTACATGGGCTCTGTGGACTTAGGTAACCTCAAGTTCCCAAACTTACAGCACAGGAGAAGAATACTACCCATATCTCAGGGTTGTGGTATGGATTATCTATATATATAAAAGCCTAAGCGACCATTGCAACCGAAACAACTGAATGAACAACCAAACAGGCTGCGTGGGGCGACCAGGCCAGCAGGGGAGTTAGTGAGGGACTACCGAATGACTGAGCATTGGGCTGCGTGGGGCGACCAGGCTGGCAGGGGGAAGGGGGGGCAGTTGGGGGTGACCAGGCTGGCAGGGGGTCGAAGTTGGGGGTGATCATGCCTGCATGGGGGGGCACTTAGGGGCAATCAGGCAGGCAGGCAGGTGAGCAGTTAGGAGCCAGTGGTCTCAGATTGTGAGAGGGATGTCCGACTGCTGGTTTAGGCCCAATCCCCCAGATTGGAGAGGGTGCAGGCTGGGCTGAGGGACCCCCCATGCACAAATTTCATGCACTGGACCTCTAGTTCTATATAATAAAAGGCTAATATGCAAATAGACCAAACAGTGGAAGGTGGCTATGATGCACACTGACCACCAGGGGCAGACACTCAATGCAGGAGCTGCCCCCTGGTGGTCAGTGTGCTCCCATGGGAGGAGTGCCGCTCAGCCAGAAGCCGGGCTCATGGCTGGTGAGCACAGCAGAGGTGGCGGGATACTCTCCTGCCTCGGCAGCAGCGCTCAGGATGTCCACGGGGAGTGGGCCTAAGCTGTCAATCTGACATCCCCCAAGGGCTCCTTCCTCCTCCTCAGAGCTTGTATGATAGTCATTCCTAGCCTTCAGGTAAGTGTGCCTCAGGTAGAGCATGGTTGAAGGGTAGCTGGGCCTGCTGCATCTACCCTCAGATGCTCCTTGGTGAGGCCCCTAAGGAAGACACCATCAGGCAAAGGAGCCCTTATTGTAAGCAGAGGTTCTAAATCCAGACCCCAGTGTGTGTGGCCCATGCCCTGGTCCTGCTGTGGGGTCTGTAGGGCATCCTTCTCACAGGCCAGAGGCACACCTACAGCCTCAGCCAGCTGAGTAGCTTCTTCATCTTTGCTTTGGGCCATCATCCTAATTTTGCACCTGTAGATGCTTCAACTCTCATAATGAGAAAAAATAAATTGAAGGGAAAGAAGAAGCAAAGAAAGTACTCTTCCCAAGGGCCTGAAGCTGCTCTTCTTGGGGACCAGGCTCTCAAGGGATAAATCAGAAAATGCTGGGGTGTGGGAGCCATGAGGAACAGAGAGCTAACTCTTCAAGAGATTCCAGGTTGTATTTCTCCTTTCCTTACTCCTTCTCTTCATGGAGGCCCAGGCCACATCCTCATTCTTTTTTTTTTTAATATATATATTTTTTTTATTTCAGAGAGGAAGAGAGAGGAAGAGAGAGATAGAAACATCAATGATGAGAGAGAATTATTGATTAACTGCCTCCTGCATGCCCCACACTGGGGATCGAGCACATGCCCTCACCTGGAATCGAACCATGACCTCCTGGTTCATAGGTCAATGCTCAACCACTGAACCACACTAACCGGACCACATCCTCATTCTTAATGTTCTCTTCCTGGGAGGAGGCAGCCCGCATGGGGTCAGTAGTGGAAAGAGACTTGAATTCTTCCCAGAAAGCTTCAGGTAAAATTATTTGTTTGATGTTAGAAACCAGGGTGGGGAATGGGGTGGGTAAATTAAAAGGAGCAATGAGAAGGGGGATGTGGGCTGAAATAAGGAATCTGACTCCATCTTTTGATGTTTGACTGCAGAGAGCTTTTAAAGCCTTACCTCTCTCTCTTCTTCTGCCCACACCTGGGAAAGAAGAAATCCCCATGCTCCTTTCCCACCAGACGACCAGATCATATCATCTCCTGCTCTCCTTTGGAAATGCTCGCCTTGGCCCTGCTCCTACCCATCATAAACCCCTGGCCTATCTCCTCCCTTGCTCTGTCAAGTCATTTTCAGACCAATCAGAGCTCTTTCCTACTACTCTCCCCCAAATGCCTCAATTATATAAATAAGCAACCTTTTATAACCTCTTGATGTGTGTGTAGCATCATCAGTCTCAGCATCTGTACCAAATACTGTTTCTAAAGAGTGGCTTTCACTCTATTCTATGAATGAAGGGAGTCATGGATAACATTAGCATTAGCATATCTGGGTAATGGGATTATGGGAGATTTGTTTTTCTTATTAGCTCTTTTTCTTTTTTTGTATATGTCTAAGTAGTGAATATTTTAGGCTTTTCAGGCCATATGGGCACAGCTATTCAACTCTCCTCCATACTCAACTAGTAGTGTGAAAGCAGCCACAGACAATGCCAAACAAATGGGCATGGCTTTGTTCCAATAAAACTTTATTTGTGAAACAAGGTAGAGGGCCAGTTTTGACCTGCAGATCATAGTCTGCTCTGATGTTTCTGCACTGAAAGTCTATTACGTGCATTTTAAGAAATATAGACATAAAATTTAAAAAATTGGGATACATGGGTCATCTTAATTAAGCCCCAATGGTTGGCACTTTTGGGGGTGATAAAAGGAGACAATAAGAGCTCACCTACTCCTTATCTATGGCTTCTTAAGGGGCTGGTTTACTTCTAGAGGGAGTTTTAGAGACTTAGATTGCCCTGCCCCTCTATGCTGGACCCCTGGCCCTGCCAAGATTAGTAACAGCTACAGAATTACACCTTGCAATCTAGAATGAAATGCACATCCTTAAAAAGAATCAGTCAGTCCCAGCCCTCTAGTAGCAATAGAAGAACTGAAAAGCTTGGAGAACGCTTCTGAGAAATTCAGCATGCTGCCATTGTGTGGCCTTGACTTGGTTTTCCTCCTCACTTAGACTTAGGCTTTCTTGTTTCTGCTGACAGGACTGGGACCTTTTAGGAAAGTACAAGGGGCCCAAGGCACTCCAGAGAACCCTACCCTCTGCCCCGCAACTCTGGGGAATTCCCACCACAGTTTATATTTTACCAGGAAAAATACTGACCAGGCTTCCAAAAAGCTGCCACGTTCACAGGCCCCCGACTGTTTCTTTTAAAGTGTGTCTGTCTAATCAGCAGGTTTGCTGTGAAGGAACCTCCAAGTGTGGCAGAAATTGTCTTCCTGTGGAGAGAACAGTGGGGGAGCAGGTGCTTGATCGTGGGAATGTCAGAGCTCAGAGTAGAGGCAATTATTCTCCCCCATGTCACTCAGCATGGAGGAGAAATTAGCAAGGAAAAAGCAGGCAGCTGCTCTCCCCTGGGTGTCCAGGGCAGCTACGAGGAGAGGGCGCTCTGCACACCTGGGCACAGGAGCTGTGCTGGCTCCAGCAGCTCTCACGGGCTGGTGCTCAGCTTTCTGAGATGCACCGCAGAGGCCTGTCCTGGGAAGAAGCTGGAAGGAGATGGATCGCTTCTGGACCCCTTGCAGGAGCTGGAGGTGAAACCAGGAAGACGAGGCTCACACATTTTCCCCAGAAGGGACAGTTTTCAAAATCAAAATTAACTTAGAGGAATAACATTATATCCCCTCCCCATCTTTTTTTAAAAATATATTTTTATTCATTTCAGAGGTGAAGGGAGAGGGAGAGAGAGATAGAAACATCAACGATGAGAGAGAATCATTGATCGGCTGCCTCCTGCACACCCCACACTGAAGGTCAAGCCCGCAACCAGGGCATGTGCCCTTCACCAGAATCAAACCTGGGACCCTTCAATCTGTAGGCTAATGCTCTATCCACACACATTCATCCAGGCTCATTTTTTACCCAAATTTAATGATAAAACCAGTGGTGCTTTGTTCCTCTTTTTATGAGCTAAACCCAAAGATAGGGCCCCAAACAGCTTATCTGGAGAAAGGGAAGGATTTTAATAAGATGACCTTCACCCACATCTCCTTCAGGGCAGGACAGGCTATTAATTCAGGCTGCCAAGGGCATACGCCGGCTTACCCAGCTAGACCTGGTGACCACAAGGTTCAAGTTCCTTTGGGGCATTTCTGTGTGAGGTACCTGATCTCTCTCTGCTGTTTGTACTATGGGAAGGGTAACAAGATTCTAACAGAGGCCTGAGAGAAAGGACACTGTATTGACTGGGGAAATGGGATTTTTAATGCAGTCACCTGCCATTTCTGTGTGGCTTGGCAATCCTATGCTAGACTTTAGGTTTCCAGAACTTATTTGTTTCAGAGGCAAAAATGAGAACTACATGGGGTTTTATAGAGTTTAGTTTCTAAGTATGTTAATGACTCTATTAGCTCCAGGCTGCAGCAAACCAATCCATATTCTCAGTGGTTTAAAAAATACACATTTTCCTCACATCTGCAAAAGTTCAATGAGATGTTTCTGTTTGGAGGTGGCTTTACTCCACATGGTCACTCAGGGAACCCAGGCTTCTTCTACCTTGTGGCTCCTGCTTTTCCTGGGGTCTCAAAGTTTTATCCAGTTCCTGATGGGTGGGGAACAAAAAAAGGGGAAAGCATATCTACTTCTTATCCACTCAGAACACAGAAGGACATACATAATTTCTGACCACGTTCTTTTCATCAAAATTAGTTGCACAGCCACACCTAGATGCCAGGAAACTGTACACACAGTCCCTCGTGGGCAGCCACTGTCCAGCAACAAGCTGACACTACGCATCTGGGATGGTCAGCTGGCTGTCAGTCCATTCCCAGCCCTGCAGCCCCTCTCAGACTGCATGCCGATGCTGCCACTCACATCCAGGATGACTGGATGTCCTGAGATATGGCTTCATTTTGACCTCCACTATCCCTCTATTATTAAAGGTCCCTCAGGTAGCTTTTCTGCAAATGCTTCAGTCTAAGCTACGGGAAGATAGGGAGCTGGGAGTAAGAGTTGGTATTCTCAGCAGGAAGGCCAATGTGTCTGTTTGGTGAGAGGGGAGAATTCATGGTCATCTGTGTGAGAGGTGCAGCCTCACACCTGAGGGATATGACTGCAACTAGGAGGCAATCTAAGATGGCTCAGTGAACAGAGCTCCGTTCAAAGTCATTGCTATATCTTGAGAAAGAACAAAGTTGGAGGGATCACAATACCAGATATCCAGTTATACCACAAAGCCACTATAATCCAAACAGTCTGGTAATGGCACAAAAACAGGCATATAGATCAATGGAATAGAACATAGAATCCAGAAATCAACCCAAGCCATTACGCTCAATTAATAATTGATAAAGGAGGCAAGAACATACAATGGAGTAAAGACAGTCTCTTCAATACATGGTGTTGGGAAAATTGGTCTGCTACATGCAAAATAAATAAATAAAAATAAAAAAGAAAGGAAGGAAGAAACTGGAACACCACAAGAATAAACTCAAAATGGATAAAAGACTTAAATGTAAGTCATGAAACCATAAAAAAAACCTAGAAGAAACCATAGGCAGCAAAATCTTAGACATCTCTCATAGCAATATATTTATGGATACATCTCCTAAGACAAGAGAAAATAAGGAGAAAATAAACAAATGGGACTACACATCACTTCTACATCAAAATAAAAAGCTTCTGCACAGCAAAAGAAACCATCAACAAAATGAAAAGGGAGCCCACTGATACATCTGATAAGGGGTTAATTTCCAAAATATATATGGAACTCATTCAATTTAACAAAAGGAAAACAATCCATTCAAAAAATAAATAAGCAAAGGACCTAAGTAGAGACTTCTCCAAAGTGGACATACAGAAGGCCAACAGACACATGAAAAATGCTCAAAGTCACTAACCATCAGAGAGATGCAAATTAAAATGACAATGAGTTACCATCTTACACCTGTTAGAATGGCTACATCAACAAATCAACAAATGACAAGTGCTGGTGAGGATGTGGAGAAAAGGGAACCCTCGTGCACTGCTGGTGGGAATGCAGACTGGTGCAGCCACTGTGGAGAACAGTATGGAGTTTCCTCAAAAAATTAAAAATGGAACTCCCATTTGACCCAGTGATCCCACTTATAGGACTATATCCCAAAAAACCTGAAACACCAATCAGAAAGGATATATGCACCCCTATGTTCATAGCAGCACAATTTACAATGGCTAAGATCTGGAAACAGTCTAAGTGCCCATCAGTAGGTGAGTGGATAAAAAAGCTGTGGTAAATTTACACCATGGAATACTATGCAGCTATAAAAAAGAAGGATCAATTACCCTTTGAGACAGCATGGAGGGACCTGGAGAGTAATATGCTAAGCAAAATAAGCCAGTCAGAGAAAGATAAGTATCACATGATCTCACTCATATGTGGGATCTAATAAACCAAATAAACTGATGAACAAAAAAGATCCAGAGACATAGAAACATGGAACAGACTGATGAATCTCAGAGGGAAGGTGAGGGTGGGTGGTGAGTGAGGAGAGATTAACCAGGGAACTTATATACATATATGTGTAGACCATGGTCACAGACAATAGTATGGTGAAGGCCTGGTAGGGGTAGGTTCAGGGTGAAGGGGCCAATGGGATAAAAAGGGGGGGGGCATCTGTAATACCTTTAACAATAAAGATATTTTTTTAAAAAAGAAATCAAACCCTAAATAAAAATAAATCCTAGTTATAATAAAATTCAATAAAGAAATATTTGCGACTAAAACAAAACAAAACAAAACACGAAGTCATTGCTCTGAGTGAGACCACCAGAGTTTCCCTTTCTTTACACTGAGCATGCATGATCAGATAATTATTTTAGAAAGAAAACCATAACCATCTGGATTTCAGGGGTGCTAGTCCAATTCCCAGTTCTTTATGATCCATTGCAACACAATTCTTCAGATATGTTTATCTTTTATGCCTTTCCTCCCCGGGTCTTTACATTTCTAGGGCATTTTAAGGTTTCCAAGTCTTTTTATAAAAATATATTTTATTGATTTTTTACAGAGAGGAATGGAGAGGGATAGAGAGTTAGAAACATCGATGAGAGAGAAACATTGATCAGCTGCCTCCTGCACACCCCCTACTGGGGATGTGCCCACACCAAGGTACATGCCCTTGACCAGAATCGAACCTGGGACCCTCCAGTCCTCAGGCCGATGCTCTATCCACTGAGCCAAACCGGTTAGGGCTCCAAGTCTTTTTGCATCTATTTTCTCCTTGTTCCTTAGGAAACTCCAATGGGCTAGGAAGTACCAATAAAAGCTTGAATGACACAAGGTAGCTGATGTCACATGGCCAACTCAGAACAGCACTTTTACCCAGATCTCCCAAATGTCCTTAATGCTCTAAATTTAAGTGGACAGGGCTACCTCTCATCTCTTTCACAGTCCCTCTTACCCAGAGAATTTCTGATCAGCCCTGGCCAGTGTCTCAGTTGGTTGGAGCATTGTCCACACACCAAAAGGTTGCAGGTTTGTTCCCTGTCAGGACACATATCCAGGTTTCAGGTTCAATATTCAGTTGGGGCATGATCGGGAAGCAACCCATTGATGTTTCTTTCTCTTTTCTCTCTCTCCCTCTCTCCTTTCTCTCTCTCTCTTTCTTTTCCTTCCTCTCTCTCTAAAATTAATTTAAAAAACATATCCTTTGGTGAGGATTAAAAAAAAGAAAGAATTTCCGTTCAAAGCACCTTCTGAATACCAAGCAATGGTCCATCCACCTCCTCCTACTCCGTTCCTCCCTGCGAACCTTTCAACAGCAGTGAATTACGAAAGTTTTCTTCCAACCACTGAGACTAGAATTACTCACCACTTACCTTGGCACACCTTCATCAGTGTAGAAAGAGAAAGGATTTTTATAAATCATCACATGCATGGTCCCCAGCTCCAAATCCTCATAGTAAGTCAAGACACCTCCGCACCTCATTTTGGATGGGACATGGAGCACATGCAGAGTGCCACGGCCATTCATGGAAAAGAATCGCTGCTCTCTCTCAAAATGATGACGTTCCACTACAGGCTCTCCTAGGGGGAGGTGAAGAGTTTCCGCTCCTGACATGCTGCCCTCGGTGGCCTTTGTTCCAATCTTTAGACTCAAATGAGTGAGAGGCAACATAGCTGAATGCGCATGGACTCTGAAAAACCCAGTCTCTGCCCCATACTAGCTGTGTGACCGTGGACACACTATTAGCCGTCTGTTCCTCGTTTCTCACCTGTAACATGGGAGTCATAACACTTGCCAAGGTTGAGGAATTACATGAGATATTTTAGGGAAAGAACGTAGCAAATAGTGCTAAAAATAGCAATAAATGATTACTATTTTAATTATTACCATAGCCCTAGAAGAATGAATTTTGAGACAGATGAACAAATAGATAAGCAAATGATCAGCAACCAGAAGCCTAAAAGAAAATGTTCTGTGCCTTCCTGTCTAAAAATGCATCCTGTGCTTGCACAGGTGTGCAGGTATGCAAAGATGCATACACAGGGTTTTCACCGCTACATTACTTGTAAATGCAGAACACAGGATATCTTTGACTTTGGCTAATTGATCATGCTAAGTCTAGCATTGCATTAGATGAGTAGTCTACTTACTTTTATAAGAGGAAACACTCTGGATCCGGTGACCAGAAGTCATATTTAATCACCACAATAGAGAGTTGCAGCCCCATTGAGCCCTGCACCTGAGCCAGAGTGCATACCCAGGGCCCCTGAAATGGAGTTTGGGGTCCCCTAGAGGAAGGAGCTACTACACTGCTAAAAACGTACACTGTGACTCCCTCTCTGAGACCTCTCTGTGATAAGTCAATGGAAAACTATGACAACTCACTTCAGGCAGGACTGCTACCACCCACTCCTCACGAATGAAGATTTAGGTTACCCCACCAGACAAAAAACACCTGTAGCCAAGGGACAACTCTAGCCGAGGTGCTGGCCAGACAGAGAAATGTAGAATGAGTAATAGGAGAAAGTAGTTACAAATACCAGTGTAACCATGTGATAAGTTGCAGAAACAAAGATTGGAATAGTTATGAGCATTTCTTCCTTATTTTGGTATAAATACATTTGCATATATTTTAGCCAATTTGTCTTCCCCTTTCACATTTCTCTAACACAAAGATGTGTTAATCAAATCTCATCCCAAGAAGAAAAAATTGTAACTATGTGAGATGTTGACTATTGGCTAAACTTTTTGTGGTAATCATTTCATAATCTACATATATAAAAGGCTAATATGCAAAGTGTCCCCTTGGGAGTTTGACCGGGAGACCGGGAGTTCAATTGCTTGCTATGACATACGCTGACCACCAGGGGTTGGCGCAGAACGAAGGAAGGACACTGTCAGCAGCCAGAAGGCCCCAGATGAGCCTTCATTGCCAGCCAATGCTAGGGACCCTACCCGTGCACGAATTTCGTGCACCCGGCCTCTAGTATATACATGAACCAAATCACTGTGGCTTACACCTAAAACTAATACAACATTATATGTCAATTATATCTCAATAAAACTTGGGAAAAAAGATGTATCCATAGTAGTTAACCTTATAGCCCAGTATGTAAAGTAGACTATCAAAAAGGGATGTGACTTAGAAGAAGAAAGAACATTGGCCAGATATGAGTAAAATGACTTTCTGTTCTCTTTTGTGAGAGGGTTAACATGTTTTGATTGGAGGAGGAATAGTTGCATCATGTTAAATGCAAAAGAGATTTTACTGTTGTCATTATTTGGAAGTTAAGTTTGGTGAAAGAAGTGTGTGTGGAAGCCACATTAACAAGGAGTGGACTGTGGGGGCTTTATATTTTATTAACTTGGTAAGCTAAACTGCATTTCCCAGAATTCTCTTTCCTGTATGATTTGGGGTTAGGGTTGGCCATAGGAGATCTTTACATAAGATTGCGGAGGTGAAGTTAAACAACAGCCTCCTTCATGCCCTGCAGGTAGCTGTCGGGCACTGCGGCAGCCCTTACATATGGTTGCTGACACACTGGCTCACCTTCTTAGTGTGGGGCAGCACCCAGGCCTGCAGCTCCCACCTGACCTAGCTCTTTACTTTGCAGGGCCAGGTGTGAGTTCAGTCCCATGGACGATGGTGCCAGCTTCTGCAGGTCACCCACCTCATCAAGATTAGAGTAACTAAGAGACAGTCTTGGATTCCAGTCTGCCTTTGCTTGCTGTTACGCCTTGTCCAGTTCTCCCCTCCCCCCACCCTGCTGCTATCACAGCTGACCTATAGTAACCTCTGCTCAACACCAGGTGCAAGAGCCTTATGGGGACTATGTTATACACTTCACATTACTTGTAAATGCAGAACACAGGATATCCACAATTGCATAAGGTCTAATCCCTGTTAAAAATCCTTTATCCCTACCACTCAGAGTGGTCCTGATTCTCTGATCAAACTCTGACTGATACACTATGATCTTAGTTTTTATTTAACATTTGATTATTTGGATATCTGTGTTTTTTTTTATGAAAGAAGATGGATTATGCTGAGCCCAGACTTCCTGTGGCCACAATTAGTTGGAGCTGAGCAGTGGCTATGCCCTGAGATGATGCATGAAGTGTCCAGTTTGCCACAATCCCCATATGGCCCTCATTTATATTTCATGCCTGGTCCCCAGAAGCTTTTGGGTTTGTGGTCCCTAAACTGGAGGTTTTCCTAAAAGGTCTGGTCTGATTTCTAGTCACAGGGCACGAAGCCTTTGGTATTACCTGGCAGAACAAACCGCATTGTCGGGTTGACTAGTTAGCATGTAACAAAAGTTCCAACACCTCATTAAAATAATTATTTATTCCTCATTAAATTACTATTCCATCCTCAGTCAGCATAACCTAATACCCACATTTTATTCAGATTAATTCATTTCAGTTGATAGAGTGATGGAAAGTATACTTTTCACAAACTTTGAAGTTGGAAGAGATGTGAGACAATACCTGGTTGAACAGGTTCCAAAGTCTGCTCCACCATCACCCAGGTTCCTCTGAGACTCTTTAGGGCTCAGAGATAGGGCTGTGCATGTCAGCGGGTGAGGCTTCACTCTGTTCAACAAGAGAAGCTTCATGTTACTCACATCATGTTGAGTTTCTGCTTAACTTTCTTTTGCTCTAAAGAGGGACCTTGTCTAAACCTCTCATTTCACAAATGAGGACATTCAAGAACAAAGAGCCCCCAAATTAATAAGGAACAACTGAATAAGATGCAATAAGATCTCAGAATCCAGACTTCCATCCAAGATTCAGTCCATTCACCCACTGTCTCAAAAGGCAATATTGGTTGTGCCAAGAGAACTCAGATTGTACCCAAGACCAGATGTCATGTGGGTAGATCTGCTTCATGATCACGCAGAAAGGGCCAATCCTAGGATGCTGCTGGTTTCCTCCCAGTGGCACAGGGAGACTCTAATCCCCTATTATCAGTCCTTTGTGTTTTTTGTACCAGGACCTGAATGAATAAGAAATAGAGAAACACTCAGAAGTTATTTATTTCCCTATTTAACTAAAGCAGTTTATTTGTTTTGCCTTAAAGAAGAGGCATCTTGTTCCCTTTAAATCCACTTAGACAAAAACTGGATGTTATTGACAGAAGGCCAGTGATATGCATCTCAGGTTTTATATGGGGATTTTCATTTTGTCACATCTAGTTTAAGCCACCAGCCTAATTTAATTACAATTAATGAATCACCATTTACCCTGAGGCAAAACCAGGTTTTCTTGCTGAAGAGGTGTTCAGTGCAGAGCATTCAAATTCATGACCTAGACCTCAAATTAACGGGCTGTCCATTAAGAATGGATGAGTGGCTTTGAAGACTGCATTTATCGGTTGTCGACAGTCCTCTCTTGCAGTCCCCAGCAGTCCCTTTGGAAGAGACAATCAGAAAGGGAAGATACAGCAAATGAATGTCCCTGATAGCCTACCTAGCGCCCAATGAGGTTTCATTAAAGTGCAGCTCTGCCCCTGCGGGGGTGAAGCCCATGAAGTGGTAGAAAGAAATCAACCCACTGAGAAGTCAGATCTTTCCCACAGCCCCTAGGGTCTTATTGTTGGGAAAAGGCTAATAGAACCCTACTCCACATTTGTTCAGTAAGGATTTGGTGAGTACTTACTATGTGCCTAAATCTCGAGATATTTAGCAATGCCAAGATGCAGAATATTACCTATTACCTATAAATATGAGGAATATAGACAATCTTGGGCTGGGATAGGAAGGTTTACCTTGTAGATTGTCATGCTATGTTTGTCAGGGTTGATTATTCAGCTGGTCTAATTATTTGGCTTGGTGGCCCTTTCTTTCTTCCATTGCTTTATTGGTCAAAGAGGGTAGAGGCTATGGGAGCTGTGCTTCCCTGCTAGGACTTTAATTGGTTCAGGATTCAGAGACTAAGATGGGTTGGATGGTGAGGAGAGGGGTCTCAGGAGGTGTCAGAATGCCCCTAAAAGGTGAGAAGGCCTGTGGGAATGCATTCCGGGTACTGATTTCAAGATGTTTAAAGGTGATCCACAGCCAGGCCCATGGATAAGCAGGCCACTGCTCTGTCTGGAGGGGTGAGATCCTGTTGGTGGTGACAGGAATTATTGCTGGCTCAGCCTCAAGGACAAAGAGTTGCACTCCCATCTGCAGTGTTCTTTGAGTAGAGGCCATGGCTGCAGTTGCTCTGAGTGGAGCCCCACTCTCCCACAATCAGCCCTTTTATCTTTGTCCAGTGCTGTGGTAACTTCTTAAGCCACAGCCATAGGCTCCACACTGGCCTTCTCCAGACCCCCTCATGTCTCAGGACTCCTGGATCACTGGCCTATCTCTATTTCTCCCAAAAAGCGTAAAACTAGGTAGCAACATATCTTCTTACAATTTCTACCTCTGCCACTTTCCTGTAATCATTCCCTTATTGGAACAACCTCTCTTTTCAGGTTAGCAAATCACCCTGCTGCTTCTCTCAGATTCTCTGTAGAAGTTCTAACAGCACGTGAGGCTGAAAAGTGGGACTGATGAACTGCATAGATGGGGACAAATGTGCTAACTTTGAGAAATGAAGTTCATGAAGATTGAATTTGACTTCCTCCAGATAGCCCCTCTAATTCCTCTGACCAGCATCTCTGCTTTATCTAACAGTCCTTGGCACATTATGAGCTAAGTTTGAATGTTCTATTTAACATATGATGCATATTCACTCATTTGGCAGGACAGAGTAGGGCCTGTAGGATCATATATATGGAAGCAAATAACCCAGTTCTTTCTTTCCCTCAAAGATTTGATCATCTTATTAAAGAGACATCATCATCAACACCACACACACACACACACACACACACACACACACACACACACACTCAAATAGTAAGACAACAACATAAGAGTTGTTACAGGACAAGGTACAATAAATGTTAAATGAATGCACTCAACTATAGGTGTGATATGAATTGGGGAGGAGTCTGTAGGCCTGGGCCTGGGATGTCAGGACACCTATAAGGCTGATTTAAGCTTTTCCAAAAAGAGGGTGAGAATTTGATAAGCAACATGTCAGTTTGCCATGATAATGTAACGTCACATTCTCTATTTATTTAATGTGTGTCCGGGTTTTCTCCATAGCCAGACTGCAAGTTTTTGAGTAGAGGGACCTGCCTTATGTTCCTGCTGGATCATTCTCCCCTATGTCATTCTTGCAGAGAAAAAACATAATGTCTCTAGGATTGCATGCCAGAGACAAGCACTGGATTGAACCAGAGCAAGTCACTAAAACATTCCAGCTTGGCTTGTCCAAAGAGGAAAGAACCTGAGCTTGGAGGCCAGCTTGAGTGAAAAGGGATCTTCAGGCAGCATCAGGACTGATCAGCAGACCCTGAGCAATGGATGAATGGATTACTCTGACACACAGTTTCTGTGAAAGAGAGGGCTAAGGGACTGCTTGGCTATAGGAACCAAACAGCCCCATTCACCTGCCTCCTTAGGCTTTTATTGTAGCAACAGCTTGAACTAAAATTAACCTCTAGACCAACGGTTCTCAACCTGTGGGTCACAAGCCCTTTGGGGGTCGAACGACCCTTTCACAGGGGTTGCCTAAGACCATCGGAAAGGACATATATAATTACATATTGTTTTTGTGATGAATCACTATGCTTTAATTATGTTCAATTTGTAACAATGAAATTGGGGGTCACCACAACATGAGGAACTGTATTAAAGGGTCGCGGCATTAGGAAGGTTGAGAAACACTGCTCTAGATACTATCAGCAGAGTAAATATCCTTGAGAAAGCACATGCTTCTACAAGGTTGTGTCTAAAGACTAAACAGAGATTCCAGTAAAACACCTGGGGGCTCGGACTTGTTTGGAAAAGTCATGGCAGGGGCTGCCGCCTTCGGCAAGGTCCCCCTAGAGGCCCCCAACCTTTCAGAGAATCCTCTTTATAGACTTTCCAACCAAGTCCCGTGCTTCCCCACAACCAAGACCCTCACAGGAAAGGCAACTTTCCTTTCTGTAGCATGGTCAGAAATCTCCCTTGTAGCTTATAACTTTCAAGGAGTTCAAAATAGTTTATGCTAATAATTCTTATAATGACCATCTGATATCATTTTCCCCATGAAGCTTAAGATTCATGGACTCTCACTTGCATAGACACCTTCTAAAACCGTGTATCTAGTCATCTTAAATTCCTTTTCTTAATGAGGACCCTTCACATTGTATTTCTTAGTCCCCAGAAAATGAGTCTGCCCCTGTAATTTATCATCCATTTGCTAAATGCTTTTCATATGGAAGCTTGAGAAAACTATAAGCCAAATTATATAAATTATATATAACATAGACTTTATGAAGAATCCCAGAGAGGTTAACTGACTTCCTCAAGGTCACACAGCAAGTTAATAAAGATACATTTAACATCTATAAATGAGTTTCAGAACAGAGATGAGATATTCTTATAAATTATCCAACATTGAATATTGGAATATTTTCCTCTCCCAGACCATGAAAATGAGAACACAGTTCTGAGAAACATTATGTTCTTCCGAAGCTACACTCTGCTTGTAAGGTGAGAAGCATGGAGTTGTGGGTCTAAGTCACCAGGTCTCATGGGAGCAGACACCAAATGGAATTATCTGGTTATGTATTGATGCTTAAAGTTCACCACATTCTCCACTTCAAACAGCAGCAGCAAATGGATAGAAAACAGCATTGGAAAACTGGCAATTTAAAGATATAACTGAAGATCCAAACTGTTTTTAGTTTCTGAGTTTCATTTTGTTTTCTGCCCTTTTTTGCTATAGTGAAGTCAAATGTGTCCCATAGAATGGTTCTTTTGTATAGGAAGGCAGTGTGCCAACATCCAGTCATACGTGAATAGTTGTTCAGTCATCAAATATTTAGTGAGCATCTCCTGTGGGCTCCACACTGTGTGAAGGGCTGGCCACAGCCTCGTTGTGAGTGCTGCAGAGTCACGGGCTATTTAGGCAACTATATCCCTTTCTGCAAATCCTTTGGCCTCAGATCCCTTCAACTGAGGCTCCATCATAGGGGCAGGTACAGGAGTAGAGGGCCTGTGTGAGAGGGCCATGTGGCCAAGGCCCTCAACTACAGATTTCTGACCGTAAAGTAAGGCTTTAGAGATATCATAATAAGATGCAGCAGACATTCATAATACATCTTGAAATGTGTGCCATTTCCAGACCACACAACCTTAGTGCATTACAAATTTATAAAGTTTTTAAAGTAAAACCTTCCATTATCTTATAAACAACACATTCATATATCATGGCATTTTTGGCAACAAAAGTGTTAAATGTTCTACCAACATTGAGGTTCATTAGTTTATATAAGCTACCTCCAGCAGGCATGTCAGTGAATTCCTCTCGAGAAAACACAGCACCATCTCCAATGGTTTTCTTATACACGCGGTCATCTCCATCTATTTCATGATTAGCCAACGCCTCTCCCACCTGGAGGGAAGCTCCTACCTTGTTCACTACAGAACCCCTAGTGCTTGTCTGACACAAAGCATAAGTACTCATTAAAACATTTGTTGAAGAAATGAATAAATGAGGTGTAACTCGGAAGAGTAAATAAGATGGAACGTGAATGACTATTTGCCAAGTATCATAAATGCTTTAATTCTTAACAACTCTGAGATTTGGATGGATAACTGTTGTTATTCCCCATTTAATAGATGAAAAATTAAGGCTTAGTGTTCTTTTAAAAGATTACAGTGTAGAGCATGCATTTAAACCCATGATTACCTGACTCCATAGCATGAGCTTTAACCACTTAATTCTTTTGCTTCACTATCTTCTGACATAGACAACGACAATAATAACAACAATAATAAATATTGTTGAATACTTTGTTCTTATTACTGGGCTGACCACTTATAAAAGTTATATTGATTATTTTTACCAAAAGCTTCTGAAATAGGAACTATTGCTCTTTCCATTTTACAGATGGGGAAAATGAAGGGTAGAGGGAATCAACTAGCCACTAATGAGCTATTCACATTATGTTGAATGTCAACAAATAGAACAGTCACACAAATCCATGTAACTTGATTTTTCTTCGCCTGATTTAAATTACAAAGTATACAGATGTTTCTAGTAATATTCAGAAAAGCAATTGCATATTAGGAGTTTTCTCAGAAGTTGGTGTCTCACAAATGATAGCCTCTCTGTTTTGGGGGGCTTTCGTGTTATTTCCAGGAATTATTTTTCATTTACCTCTGCCGAGCAAGCCAATAATTGGTGACTTCCCATCTAATCGCTTCCCTGGATGACAAATCACATTACTCTGAATTCCCCATCGCTTTCTAAGTCTCTCCAAGGCCGGTGGTCAAACACAAGAAATGAAACTTTGATCACTTGTGTTCATGACAGAGAAAATGGGCTTCCGGGGGCCCCAAGTGCTGGTGGCAAGGCCCATGAACTCTGGAGGCCCTGGGTCCCTGGGGCTGATGAGGGAACTCCGATCAGAGACAAATCTTACAGAAGGTGTGGGGCCATGTGCTTCTAGAAGGTGTGGGGCTATGTCAGTTCCTGTGGCTGCCAAGACAAATTACCACAAGCTTAGTGGCTTAAAACAATAGAAATGTATTCCCTCCCAGTTCTGGAAATTAATTCTCTTAATGAAGTCGAAATCAAGGTGTCTTCAGGGCTTTGTTCTGCTGGAGGCTTTATTAGAGAATCTTTCCTTGCCTCTTCTGCTTCTGGTGGCTGCAGGTGTTTCTTAGCTGTGACTGCAAATCCAGCCTCTGCCTCTGTCTTCACATGGATGTTTACTCTTGTGTCTTTTCTAAGGACACTTGTCTCTGCTTCTCAGAATTTAATCAGACAGACTGATCCAGTCCTCTGATCAAATACTCATGATGCAATGCGGCATGTTCTCTAAAAGAGGTATATGCAAGGATCATGAAATGTGTTCAGTGGACATGAAAGAAGGAAGGGCAGGCAGGCTAGATTCTCATTTATTTTCAAGGTACCTGAGGACCAGCGAGACTGAGTGGTCCAAGATTCCACAGCTCAGACATGATGGAAATAACTCGTGAACCCAGAGTTTCTGACAATTGCTTAGAGGCCACATGCTTTCTGGCAGCTGAAAACAAAGAGGTTGTCCTCTGTCAAGGTAGATCATCAAGTTCTTAGTGACTTTCCTTTGAGTTCTAGAGATTTTTATTAGATCTGGAGAGACACTGTGGGGGAAGGTCTTACAGACTGGTCGTTATCTAATGGTCTTGCTTTGTGTCTCCTCAATCATTTTTTTCTTTACCTTTTCTTTTTTGAGTCAAGAGATGCTGGATATGGAAACCTGAACTATCTTTTGATAAAAAGTTTTCAAACATCAATGAGACAGGACAACAAGGTCCCAGGCCAAGAAATAGAATAGTTTAAATTGTAATTTTACTATAAATAAGTTGCAAATTGACTTCCTCTTCAGCCTAATACCGTAGGACAGTGGTCGGCAAACTCATTAGTCAACAGAGCCAAATATCAACAGTACAACGATTGAAATTTCTTTTGAGAGCTAAATGTTTTAAACTTAAACTATATAGGTAGGTACATTGTTATTAACTTAATTAGGGTACTCCTAAGGCTTAGGAAGAGCCACACTCAAGGGGCCAAAGAGCCGCATGTGGCTCGCGAGCCACAGTTTGCCGACCACGGCCCTAGGAAAAGACTTGGAGATGAGCTTTGCCTCAGTGCCCCTCTTTGCCACTATCTCTATTTACTTTATTCCTTCACTCAGAGGCTCCATCTGGGGAAAGGGGTAGAGACACAAGCACAATAAATTACTGTGGGCACATAGGGGGTCCCCAGGTTTGGGATCACCCAAGATAGTTCCATTCAGTTCAACAGACATTTATTGAGCATCTACCAGGAGTCAAGAATTGAGCTTGAGGTGGGACCCAAGACAAGGACGTACAGGTTATGCCTTCAAGGGGCTTATTGTTTAAATGACTCAAGGGGCAGAGACACTTGTTGCTGAGCAGAAGGAACAAATACATTGGAGACAAACCCATTGTCAAGGTGTCTATCCTTAGGCCCAAGGGATGGATGGCTAAGCCCTGGCAGGTGTGTGCTTGCAGATGGCTCACACTTCAGTGAGACATGGAGATGGAGGGAGAGCGCATTTCTATGTGCTTATAGAATAGTGGGTTAGATTGAACCTGCAGGCGGCAAAGTTGGGGATGGAAGACTTATGGCAGAACAGTCCCTGGTTCATGAAATCTTACTGATCCACATGGTATGAATCAGTTTTGCTGCCTCAAAGAATGTTGGCATTGAAAACAACCACCCACGCCTCCTTTAATGGAAGAGTGTTATGAGAATAAAGAAAGTTAGTAAACTGTAATCAATATTTTTACGCTACCAATTAAGCTGGGTGTGTCCTCTTATCCAGGCTTGCTGCTGGGCTTTTTCTGCTCTGAGACAAATTTCAAAGAAATCCTGGCAAGTAGTTTCTCTGGGGCCTAGTTGCTTTTTTTATGGGGCATAATTCAGTCACAGGTTTGTTGGTGAACCTTGTACGTTTCAAAATGTACGTGTTTGTTTAGCAATTCCAAAAGGAGTTACTGTTAAAACCACTTTATGTAAATTCTAAGCGGCAGCTTCTTTCTTGTCAAAAGCTACTGTTGCTACTTTTTGGACCCCATGGATAGTGTCACAGAGAGAAGAGTATTTCCAATACAAAAGAGAGCATTAAAAATGGGATAAATTAGCCCACCCCGTGTGGTTCAGTGGTTGAGCATCAACCTATGAACCAGGAGGTCAGGGTTTGATTCCCAGTTAGGGAATATGCCTGAGTTGCTGGCTAGATCCCCAGGTGGGGGTGTGCAGGAGGCAACTGATCTATGATTCTCTCTCATCATTGTTATTTCTGTCTTTCTGCCTCTCCCTTCCTCTCTGAAATTATATATATTGTGATAAATTATTGCAAAAGGGAAAAGAGATAGGTATAAATGCAAGTTGTCTCAGCTGGATAGGAATAATCAGAAGCCCCCTGAGGATTAAACAGGAGTTCCGGACAGCATAACCCCACCCCCCGTTGTAAGGCTTTGAGATAAATGTAGACTTCTTCCTTATATCTTGGACTGCTCCTCTCTGATCCTCATTTCTGGTGTTGTCTGAAATGGTTTCTTGAACACAGGATGCCTTTCTACTTAGTGGGAATGAAGATTAGTGTTGGCATTTCAACAGGCAGCCAGGAAAGAGACAGTTGATCCTGGGATGAGTGGTTGTTCTGAAGACTCAAGCAATTCAGGTCTTCTCAGCCTCACCTGTCTCTTCTGCCAGCCACTGCTGCAGGGACCAGTGCTCTGAGCGCTCCCACCAGCTTTGCTCAAAGCACCTTGCCTCAGACTCAGGCTGCACATCTTGTCTCTTGCCCTGGGTCTGCTACCTTGTGGGTCTCCACAGGAACCCATTTATTTGACTTCCTGTGTACAACCCCATTAGTGAACCTCTGATAAATGGGAGATAGGAGTGGATGTATAAACACCTTACCCTTTGCACTCTAAGGAGGCACTTCATAGATGCATTTCTATGATGTCTAAGAAGGTCCTCTAAGATGAAGCAATCTGTATGCGGTGGTGATGCAATAACTCAACCTTAAACTGAAATATCCCCTTCCCTGCTTCCTTCTCCATCTTTCCCTCATACTCTCTGGGTTCACATGCCCAACAGTGCACATGCACATACTGGTAAACATTTCTAGGGAGTACAAGGCAAAATGCTAATTATAAAAGAAAACTGTTTTTAGATAGTCTCTAGATCTGAATTAAAACAGGTAATCTACCTTTGTCACTCATGACCTTTAGGATTTGTAGATTTTAATCATTTTCATCAATTTGCAGGAGACTCTCAAGATCATTGACATATGATCAATTATAATAATGATGCTGAGACATCCTGGAAGTCTCATCCTGGTAGTCATTTGGCTAATGACTGACCCACTAGTTTAGAGTCCTCTTGGTTAATGTCATTCTAAGTTTGAGGATTCAGGAAAGTCGCAGGATTTACCTCAATCAAATGGCAGGGGTGTACTGTAATGGCAATGAAGAAATTGCACCCAACTTAGCAACTTTTTCTACAGTGTTTGTTTCCCCCTCCCCCTCTGTGGTCTGCTGACCACAGCTGAGAACCAATGATGTAGAGGGTGGGGATTTAGTTTGCTTGTAGCCCATAGGAACTAAACCCTGGACAGCATTCCTCATTTACTCCTCTTTTTATGTCATTTATTCATTTGGAGAGAATCTGTACCATCTTAGGCAGGTATCATTGAATGAACCCCTAAAAAGTTACCATCTGCATGTCTAATCTAGTTTGATGAAATCGGTTGAAGTCAATTCAAAACATGAATTTATTTTCATAGCTGGTCAAATTCTATCAAAAACAACAGCAACCATTCACTAAAAAATAGCATAGGCCTCCAGGGTGCTGATAAAGTTCTACTTCTTGATCTTGGTGGTGGTTACATGGGTGTGTTCATTGTGAAAACTAACCAAGCTATAGCCTTGGAATTTATGCACCAAACATCCTTATATGTGTGTTAAACTTCAATAAAAAAATGTTTACTAAATATTAAAAATGGCTGCTGTCTGCTTCTATCTTTTTTAGAAAGGATTTCTGTTAGCACCTGAAGTCTGTCCCATTATTTAGTACAGCCACTCTTGTGTGAGATACCAAGGCCAGATTTAATCTTTGGCAATGTCAGAGCTTTCACAAGGGAATTATTTTAATACTTGCTATCTGGTAAAGAGGCCAACCCAAGCCTATTACTAGCATTTTGATAGCCCTTCACTTGCCTGTGTTGGAGCTTTCGGCTGCCCTTTTCATCAGTGGTGTGTTTTTCATGCTTGCTCCTCACCTGGGTTTGAATGTAACACCTTCAGGAATATCTCTAAGAAGTAGCCTCTGTTTTGGGAATTAGTTTTATTGGGAGACTGGAGAATCTTCGCAGTTTGGTCTAGAAATGCCTTTCCCATTTGTGTGGATTTTATCAAGATTTTTGCTCTTGACAAGGTTGTGAAATATGCAAAGTTTTTTGTTCATGTACACATCACTTATTTGTTCCCCTGTTTATTCCCTCTACAAATATTTGTGAAATGTGTCAAGCACTGTGTTGGGTTCTTAATGAATAATAACACAGGTCCTCAAATAACATCAGTCTGTTCATTATCATTTCATTATAACATTGATGAGATGCCATAGGAACTTATACAATTAATAAACTCTTGTTTATACAATTATGAGAACTTAACTTTTATTTATATCAATTAGCCTATGGTAAAATTGGTTTTGTTATATGTTGTTTCACTTAATGTCACAGAACCTATCAACCCCATTAAGCGAGGACTTACTGAATAGACATTGAGAGAGGCATAGCAGATCTACTTAATACATAGTCACAAACCCAAACAGGCACCCAAAATGAGGAGACAAAGAAACAATTTCCAAATGAAAGAACAAGAGTATTCTCGAGAAGAAGAGATAAATGAAATGGAGATAAGGAATTTATCTGATATGGAGTTCAGAATATAGATGATACAGATTCTCAACAGCATGAGAAAAGATATAGTAACTATAAAAACAGATATAAAAAATGACAGCACAAATAAAGAACCCATTGTAAGGAATACACAGCAGATTAGGGGAAGTTTAGGATTCAATCAATGAATTAAAAGAAGGGTTGAAAAAAAATCAGAGAAGCAAAAAGAAAAAACAATTAGACCTTGGGCTCAAGGGGAATCTTGTCTAGAGCGCTATTTCCTCAAGTGTGTTCTTCACACTCTAGTCTCATAGAGGTTTCAGTTTTTTATTTATATATATAAAAGCCTAAGTGACCATTTGACCATTCGACCAGTCGCTATGACGCGCGCTGACCAGCAGGGGGCAGACGCTCAATGCAGGAGCTGCCCCCTGGTGGTCAGTGCGCTCCCACAATGGGAGCGCTGCTCAGCTGATCGACAGGCGGCAAGATACTGGGCTCACAGCTGGCCAGCTCAGCTGGGAGGGGCGGTGCAAGCCTCTCCCACAGACACTCCCCCTGCATGCCCCTGCCCGATGCAGACCGGGACCAGAATCAGCATCAGGACTGACTGGGCACGAGCCCACGGCCACTTCTCGGTCATGGGCACACCAGTATCATCCTAGGATGGGTGCACGGAGACCGCAGAAGAGCAGCAGTGAGCCTATGGAGAGGTGGCGGTGGCAGGCACAGCAGGGCCGGGATGAGCGGGAGCAGTGCAGCACCTGGACTGGGCTCAGGCTCCTCCCTGGCTGCCTACCACTTCATGCACTACTACATCCCTCAGGGGACGTTGGACTGCCGGTTTCAGCCCAATCCCCAGAGGCCACGCCGAGGGACCCCACCAGTGCACAAATTCATGCACTGGGCCTCTAGTCCTATATAATAAAAGCCTAATATGCTAAGTGTCCAACTATTCATTCAATTGTTCAACCAGCAGCTATGATGACACTGACCACCAGGGGGCAGACACTCTGACTGGTAGGTTAGCTTGTTGCTGGGGTACGGCTGATGGGGACTGGGCTAGATGGGCCAGACATGCCCTGGAGCCAACCTCTCACGGTCCCTCCCTGGCCTCTAAAATATTTCTTCTCATTAATTTGCTTTCAATGTGCACGAATCTGTGCACTGGGCCTCTAGTTGGAAACTAAAGTTCTACATACAAATTTTTTAGTGTATATTAGCCTTAAAGGTTTGAAAATGTCTGGCCAAAAAAAATGCTTATCTTTGTTTAACTCAGTTTTTCTCAAATTTCAGAATTTAGACTCAAATTCTGGGGAACATTAAGTACCCTGATGAGGGCTCAGGGATTCTTAATCCCTAGGCTCTCTCCCCATGTGTCGCCATCACTGGCTGGAGTAGACCACCTTTCCCAGTCTCAGTCAAATAAGAGAAAATTACTCCAAAATGATTCAGTGGCCACCTGTTTAAGCCTTTCCATGTGGTGGGCAGTGTGGCAAGTGCCTTATATCAATCACTCCTTTGTCCATCAAACAATCCTTTGAAGCAGGTTTTAGTGACTGCATTTTACAGGTGAGCAAAGCTAGGCGTTAAACTACAGCAGTTAAATAACTTTCCAGGAACACTCAATTAACAAATTTCAGTGAGAAATACTGAACTCGTGACCGTCTGACTCCAAAGATCAAGCCCATTAGCAATAAGCCAGGTTTTTCCAAAGTGAGTTACCTGAGCTAACCTTAACAGAATAAGGAACACTGTTATATATATAGTCATTACAATGAACATTAGAAAACTGTTGCTAGTGAAATAAATTTGTGATACGTCATTTCCTTTTGAAATATAAAAAATTTTTCAGTAAGATAAAGTAAGTAGGTCGAAAGAAAAAAACATTACTGTAATAATAATGCTAAGAAGTTTGTGACAGTGTAGCAAACGCTGTGGAGGTGATGCACAGAGAGCAAGAGTCTGGAAAGCACTGAACTAAGTCCAACTGCTTCCTATTGTTTTTATTATACCTGACACACCCTGGGAGTCCACAGACCCCGTCCCCCTGCTGACTTCACTCCTGGATGGTGCTCCTCTCCCTGGGGGTAAAGTCTCTTGGAAGTCAGGGGAAAAACCCCAGGATTCCATGACATTTTCTTAATTTTATATATCAATTTTGCATATAAAATTTTAAGTGTATATTTACCTATTTTAAGTGAAAATGTCTTTTGCTATAACAATTAGTATTTGAAAGGTACTTTTTAAAAGGCTTTTTTTTCTTAAGTTAGAGTTTCTTTTTCAATGGAGTCTCCCTAAGTTAAATTTAAAAAATGGATGTAATATATAATGCACTATACAAATGCATTTTATTATGAGGTGTTCATTAAATTTTAAAGATAGGTAAGATATACTTTTTTCTTCAAGGAGAGAGACACATGAAAAAGTAACTATAATACAAATTTTATTTAGGTGAGAAGTTCAAGAGGAGCAAAACTGTATGGAAGTACAGGAAGTGGGGGGGACTTAAATAAGAGCTATGTGAGAAGACTGTTGAGTAGGCACACTTCACACTCCAACTAATTTTTGTTTCCTAAAGTGCAGTGTGAGAAATTCCCTGGTGTGACCAGCAGCAATGCAGAATATAAAGCAGGACCCTGAGATGAAAGTCAACCTAGGTCCCTGAGAGGTAAAGAAATCCCTGTGGACGAGGGCAGCTCACAGGAGCTCATTGAGAGGGCTCGGCCTGAAACTCTCTGTCTTGTAGACTTGAAGAGATCACAGGGGTATGGGTGGTGGTGGAAGTTTAGAGAAGAGGCACACCCAAGAATGCAGAGACAACTTGCTGTTGCATGCCTGACTTGCTTTCTATCAAACTGACCTCTCTGTTTGGATATTTCAGAGGCATCTTTGCAGGAATTTCAGCACCAAGGCAGAAATCACCCATGTAAGGGAGGCATGGTGAGTGGCCTAATCTTAGCCCTAACAAATGAAGAAAGGGTTCATTGGTTAGGGCTAAAATGGAAGCCAAGAACAAACCTTACAAAAAATGATGGGCAGAGCCCAAATTAATATACTTTCTGCCTAAATTCACAGCTCAAGGAACACTCCAAGTCCAGGGTAGGCAGGAAAGTGGTTACTTAAGAATTCAAACAGCACAGTCTCTTTTTCATTATCTTTCCTATTGTTATTCTAGCTCCTTGCTCTTTGTCAGGGGACTGTGAGGACCATCTTCACCCTCAGGGCTTGTTGAGGAAAACAGGAACAGATGCACTGCTAGAGCATGGACCACCAGCTCCTCTTTTTACATCACTGTAGTAGGTAAGTAGCAAAATGATAATTTACTAAAAAGACATTGGAATCTAGCTTGAGTTTTCACGTGATTTTATCTGGAGATTCAGGTCTCTTTCCGGAAGTCCTCCCTGGTGATCACTAATACCCTTGTCTTACTGAGATCCCCACTTCTGTTATAATCACTATCTTAAATATAGCAACTTACTAGCTAATTGACCTTGGGCAAGTTACTTAAACTCTTTATCTCTGCCTCAGTTTCCTTATCTGTAAGATGAAAATAATAGAAGTGTCATTGTGAAGCATTTTTTAAAAGCCTGGAATATATACGTGCACCACTTTCCTTATTGTATCTAATCATATATTTACATCTCCTTCTTCTTCTCTAGAGTCACACTTTCTACTCCCTGCCTCCTCCTAGGCAATCAGGTAGCATTCTGGGAATGGTAGTTGCAGTGTGGCCCATCTGTTCCAGTTTAAATAGCTCAATCCCTATAGTTGGCCTTACAAGCTGCTTCCTCAGCAGGACAAGGTTTGGACCTGGGCATTTAGGAAGATTTCTTCCACTAACTTGGTTTGATAGCTACGTCATCGATGTATCTCATCCCTGCATCATTCTCTCTCTTGAATATCATCCCACAAGAAGAGTATTAAAATGTCCATGGATTTAGTTAGTTCTGCCCTTGTAAGCTTTCAATTGCATATTTGCAAGGGCAAGGGCTCTATTTGACTTGAATCTCTGTGCTAGGGCCTCTTGTTGTGGTCATAATCCCCCTAGGTCTAGGCCAGTTGCTGCTTCAAAGGGCCAATCATTTTGAATGGTTCCACTTAAAGACTTAAAGTTTGTCTACAAGGCCAGACTGAAAGAGCTCTTTTCCAGTTGACTTGGTTTTATCGGCCACAGTAACAGCCAGTCAATGAGCTATCTATGGATGCATGCATGGTTGATCCAATTCAGTTGTTAAGGCGCCTGAAATAACATCAATCCATTGATTGCTTCACCCTTAATGACAATCAGCCCTTATGATGATCAAAAAACCCTATTTTATTGGGAAATTATCAATGGAGTAATAATCATTGCATGTAGATATGTTCAGGTGAGCCCCAAAGGATGTTTTCTTTCCTAAATTCCAAAAAAATGAGTCTTCCTGGTTGTGATGATCAGGAAATGGAATTGAGTGTGAAGGGGAAAGGGGCGTAGGGATAAAGGGTAGGAGCCACTTTAGGATAAACAGTCTTTTTCTCAGTGATCTTATGTGAAGTTCTCCCTTTGATTAATAATCATAGCCAAAGGGGCTCTCTCTATTTTAATTCCTCATAATTGCTATGAATCTACAATAGTCACTTCATTCCTCACAGAGACCCACTTGTTCTCTCAAATCCAGATGAGCTGTTGATGGCATCTGGGATAGTCCATAATTTTTATCCTGAATCGGCCACGTGTGAACTGAGTCAATGCAATCTGATTATCACAGTCTGCTCCCGTCCCCCAAATGAAAGCAAACATATATGTATATGTCATTTATCTGGTTTGTGTTCATTTTCTTCTTGTTTGAATATAAATGAACAAGGCTAACCCACTACCCATCCAGAGGAAGAGAAAGAGTTTATAATCCAAGTTCCAAAATACATATTAGATTATTTTTAGAAGTTGATAGGAAATGATTTTACATTTATTTTAGAATAAAAAAATGTGAAAGCCTGAAATTATATTGAAATATTGCATTCATTAAAAAAGAGAAAGTATACAAAAATCTATTTTATATGAGAAAATAAAACTTTTATAGAATAGAATGCAGAATAAGTACAAAACGCATGAAAATGGAAACATACAAAATAAAAACATTTCAAAGCATTAAATACAAATACTGAAACTATTTCTCTACTTAAAAAAACCCACAGAAACGAGTATATTATATGAGTAATGGAAATAATAGAAGTGTCATTGTGAATGACATCTGAAGCATTTTGTAAAAGCCTGGAAGATATACATGCATCACTTTCCATATTGTATCTGTTCATATATTTACATTGCCTTCTTCTCTAAAGTAACACTTTCTACTCCATACCTCCTCCTGGGCAATCAGATAGGATTCTGGGAATGGTAGTTGTAGTGTGCCCCATCTGTTCCAGTTTAAATACCTCAATCCCTATAGTTGGCCTCATAAATTGCTTTGCACATATCTTCAGATTATGCATCGTGGAGAAACAGAAGCAAAGGGGTTAACCTAGTTTGTAGTCAGTCTCTCCCATTTAAGACATTACCGATAAATCCAGGTTGGGAGCACACCTATTCCCATGTGGGGTGGGCTCTTGTGCATTCCTCTTAACTTTTGGCCCTTTTCTGTGGGAGGGGTTTGATTTCTGCTTACCTGACAGAGGTGAGGTGCAAGACTTCATTCCATGAATGACTGTTGGAGTCTGCTTCACCTTTTCACTAAGACTGAGAAACTTTCTTTTTAAAATTTGCCTTGTTCTATTTTCTAAGACTAAATTACGTAGCATAGTATCAAATAGACTCAATGAAACAGAACAACATCTGTGGTGCCATGTACATGATCTGAATAGAACTTTGTGATTCAAATTGCATTACCAATTACTTTCCACTTCTTACTGAACTTAATGAGTTAAACTTGACCACAGAAATTAACTTCGTGTACTTGAAGAAATGCTAACATCTTATTTCAGTATGGAGGTCATCAGGTAACATTTTTATGGGGGCGGGGGCTGTTTAGTTTGACCAAACACCAAATTTTCTTTTGAAAATTCAAATTATACTTATGCCACCAGACAGCTAAGGTCTTCAGAAAATAAAATGTTTGCCATTTCATTTAAAAAAAAAAGTGCTCCATTGTGCCCAGTAATTACAAAGAACAGGCTCTGGGACAATCTGTACTGCTAAAGGAGTACTTGGGCTGCACGGTGAGTGGTTCTCTCACAGACAAGCTGTGACTCAAAGAGGCTGGATTCAAGATGGCGGTGCCCTTGTCCAGTAGCTGCACTTTGTTCCAGTTGAAACCAACACCCCAACTCTTTCTTACTCACTGAATAAATAGAATTTATTTCCAAAGTAACTCATTTTTTCCTCTGGAAAATAAGGATTTGAGGCTTGCTCAGTGGTTGACAGCCATTCATTCTGAGGACATATTTTATCACATTTAATTCTCATGACACTATTAGAATACTATTATCCCCAGTTTACTGATCAGAAAGCCACAGTACAGAAAGGTAAATTAGGTGATGGAGACAGAGAACAAAACACTGACTGTTGATCACAGAGCACGCGTTCTGAACCACCACAGTGCAGAAAACGGTGCTTTTCGTCACTGGCCTCAGTGGGTCTGGGGCCAAGGTGTTTACTGTCCTGGAGCCTCAGTTTCCTCTACTGCCCCTTTAGCTTCCACATTCTAGTTTCATCTCTGTTTGCTAACAGATTCACCTGCCTCTCTCTACTTCACCTTTAGTAGTTATCTTCCTTCCCTCAAAAAAAAAAAAGAAGAAATCTACTGTTGCAGCCCGGTTAGATATTAGGATACAAACAAAACTTTAGCCGAAAACACAACTGCAGAACCATTCTTTGTTATTCATAAGCAAGAGGATGCTGCGTGTGCCAGGGTTGCCTGAATGTTTCCACTGGAATGTTGTGATTGTTATTTATTACAATTATGTCGAACTTTAAGCCCCCCTTGCTGCATTCTTGCCAGCACCCCTACAGGGGCCAGTTTCCCTACCCAGGGCCCTGCTATGCCGCAGTGCTGTTCATTAGAATGGGATTTTACCTGGGTAATGGCTTTTGAGGAATGCATCCCAGCATTTGAGGCAGCTCCCAGCTGAACAACCTGCCATTTGTGATGCCTCCTTCAGGTTAAACATTTTAGATTAATCAATAAGTAAATGGCAAATAAATGGCATGAGCCCATGTCCAATATAAATGAGATCAACTGCAGAAGCAGAAAAGGGCAGGTTCGGCATTGTCCAATACGCCCGAGCAGTGCTGCCTTCAGCTCGTCTATTTGAGGTGAACTATCCAGATGATCAGTGAACAATGAAGTGCATCCTCCAGATGTTTTAGAACATCAGGGTTTCTGGCGTCCTTTACCTTAACACACTGACTTCATTGAGAGGTGGCAGAGGTGCTATTGTTCTGAATCTCTGTCACCCGGAAGGAAGGTCATGACTCCGGCGAGACATTCTCCCTCCTCCAATAGAGACCTAACCAGCCAGCCCGGAACAGTGCGATGAAAATGCTCAGGCCAGCACACAAGCCACAGTCATTGACTCTGAAGATTTGCCAAACATTCCCCAAATATGCATTTCATAAAAAATTCCATTTATTTCTCCCAATTCTTTCTGCTAATTTACTTCAGTTACACTTTTCAAATGTGTAATATCTCATTTTTGAGGAAAAATATATTGCAGCCAAAAGAGCTGACCTCCGTGCATTTTCAGACGCTCTGCTGTATACCTGACAAATGAGGCAGCACGGCCTTTCCATATTCGGTCTTGGGGGGTCTATTGGCTGAGGAATCCTTGGTCATCCCACCTGCCTGGCGTCTAGGATCATGATGAATTGTCTCCAACTCTAGCCTCAGATTGTTTTTTAACATTTAATTTAGTTTCTTCCTGTGCTTGGATGAACATGGCCATGTTATGGATTTCTGCTCTAATGTACACCAGCAGCCTGGAAGAACAAGCCTCAGCAAGCTGTGGAAATTAGAGAGGCTGGATCAATAGGCAAGGTCACGACCCCCCAGCTCTGATTCTGTACACTGTCCTGAAATTCTCTCCCCTGAAAATCCTCCCGCTGCTTCTAATGTGAATCCAGAGAGGAATTCATGTAGACCAGCCCACCCCAGATTCTCATGTCCCAGGGAGGGACCCCCATCATCACAAACACTGAAAAATTTGTGTAAACAGCAGCCTACAAATAGAAACATCTAGGCATTCGCTTTATGTGAGGATTGTTAACACCATTGTCCAAAGACCCTTTCAGAGGGAGGACAATAGATGAGGACAAAGAGAAAGCAAACCTAACAATTTTGGAGCAAACCTCGAAGAAATTAGCCTGTATCATACACATACCTCAGACAAAGGGACACAAGCCTCTGGCCAATGCCTTGACATTTTTATGAAATACAAAATGGTAAAAATCAACCAGATTTCAACTCTAAGAAACATCTCTGGGCTCAGCGAAATCGTTTGAGGAGAAAATACTTGAAAATATTTCAAAAGATAGCAGGTGCCAATAATGCTACAAGTTTTGATCTTGTCAATATAAAAGATCTACATTTCCTAGCACAAAGCAATATTCTGAGCAAACTAGTTTTCCATCTGGAGATTGAGAAGTTGATACTGTTCAGAGTTATAATTTTCCTGGGTGGAAATAACTAATGCATCAAAACTTCAAACCTGCAAAAGCAAACCCACGACTGGTAATTTATCATATTCACTAATCACTGGTTCCAAAATGACCTGACATCGAAATGATCAATTTAGAAAAAAAAAAAAAAGAAATCTTAAAGATCTGTCTTTTGAAGAGAAGGTTAAGGGTGTGAAAAAAATGGGAGAAGAAGAGAGGTTCAGGTCACGGGGATGGGGAGTTAACCTGTGAGTGCCTTGTCTGGAATGTGGGCGCCACTTTCACTTTGTAAATCTCAAGCCACACAGCCCAAGAAGCAGCATCTCTTTTGTTTGGAGGGTAAATTCAGGATGTGATAAAGCATATCCTTATCTAAACCCCTCATTCGGGAGCAACAGAAGAAGCCCTTTCTGTACAGCCCAGTAATTCCACGATGTTTGGTAGTTTTGCTTCAGAATTTAGATAACTAGGTTGTATTCAGAGGCGGTAACCTGTTTCATTGTTGACAAACCACTTTGCCAATCTCCTGTCTTTCTATCATATCAGGGATTGTAGGCAAACTGACATCACACTTTAAATCTCCAAGTGAAAAATTAGTTTATTGAGAATATTGCTTTGGACTTGAGAATGTAGGTCTTTGCTGGCGAAAGATTTATTTGCAAGAACTCTGGAAAATTAGGGTATTTCCTTTGTAGCACAAGAACTAATTGCCAAAGAGGAGAGTAAATCTTGTACTTTGCCAATACTTTATTTTTAAAGGAAAATATACACACATACACTATATTCTCTGTAGGTGCTGCAAGAATCACATTTACTGTTATCATGTAGAAATAATCTCATTTGGAGAGTATATATGAATACAGTATGGATGAGGTTGGTGAGGAGGGTGGTTCAGAAGACACAAAAAGGTGAGTGATGATGTTTTTTGTCCTATGGCTACTATTTTTTTTTTGACATCATTTTCAGCAGAAGCTTTTAGTTTGGAAATAAATCTCAAGTTTAATCAGAATGGCTTGTCACAATCAGTATCTATATATATAAAAGTCTTAGTGACTGTTTGACCGTTTGACCCGTAGCTATGATGTGTACTGACCACCAGGGGGCACACACTCAATGCAGGAGCTGCCCCCTGGTGGTCAGTGCACTCCCACAGTGGAAGTGCCACTCAATTGACCAATGGGCGCCCACGGACAGTCCCCCTGCGCCCCCCTCCCCCATCCGTACCGGGATCGAGATCCGGACTGGCATCGGGACTGACTGGGCATGAGCAGGCGGCCGCTTCTTGGTCATGGGTGAGCTGGTATTCCCCTAGGACAGGTGCGCATAGACCGCAGGGAACCGGCAGCGAGCCTACTGAGTGGTGCCGGCAGGTGCAGCAGGGCTGGGATGAGCAGGAGCCGTGCGGTGCCTGGCCTGGGCTCGGGATCCTCCCCAGCCTCCTGCCACTTTGTGCACTGCCGGTTTCAGCTGATCCCCACAGGCCATGCCAAGGGACCCCACTGGTGCACAAATCCATGCACTGGGCCTCTAGTTTAAATAAATAAGTGGCAATTTTGAATCATAAAGTCGAGAGCAGGATATAACCTAATCTTAAGAGTGTTTTCTTTTAGGTGAATAAATTTGTCATCTCAGTTTTTCAGATGAGGCCCATAAGATCCTGACATTTGGACATCTGGCCCAAGGTCTCCCAGCTCGGGGTACAGGGCAGAATGGACTCTGTGTTTTGCCTCCTGATATAGAGCTTTATCTTCATATAAAGCAGTATCCTTATTTCAGAGCTGTGCTTGGATTCAGGATTCTACCCCTAATGCAGGCTGTATCCCCCATACAGAATTCTACCACAATGCAAGGTTCTGTTCCAATACAGAGCTCTACCCTAGTACAAGGCTCTGCCCACAATGCAGGGTTATTCTGCTCTTACTGGTCTAAGCAATCCCAAGCCCTTTCCTAGATTCAAGGGAGGAGTAGACCTCACCTCTCAGTGGGAGGTGCCTCAACATTATGTGATGTCACAGGTGATCAAATGGAATGGAATATATTGTTGCATGTAGGAAAATACAATCTGTATAATCTACCTTCTGGCCACAACAACTCAAATCCCCCCACATGCGAAATATACTCATGCCTTCTCTCTGATGAGCCCCTGTCTCATCCCATTGAGGCATCAGTTTGAAGTCCAAGATCTCATATAACTCAGTTCCTGGTGAGAAGGAAGCTTGTCCAGTATGTTTCCTTGGTTTCAGGTCCTCTTGATATGCAGCCCTCTGAACTACAGAGACATAGTACAGAGTAGGTAGCTTCTCTCTGCTCCACTGGCATCAGGTAGGTAGCTAAGTAAGGCTTGGGGCTGGGATCATAGGAAGTGTCATTCACTCACTTGTCTGGTAGGCGATGCTGGATATTGGCTGGAGGCCTCACTTTCTCTCCAGGTGGCGTTCCCCCTGAGGTCGCTCTGTGTGGTAAGTTTGGGATTCCTCACAGCTTTCCCAGAACAAACATCCCAAAGAGTGGCCCAGCTGGAAGCTCTTTTTGTGAGCTGGCCTCAGAAGTCCCAGAGCATCACTCTGCTGCACTCTGTTGGTTGGAGCAGTACCAGACTCTGTCCAAATTCAAGTGGAGGAGCCCTAGGCTCCACTCTCAGTGGGAGAAGCCTCCAAGTCTCACTGTAAGAAGAACAGCTGGGATACTAGGTATTATTGTGGTCATTTAGGGAACAGCAATTTGCTGGAATTGGCTGCCTTGCAAATCAGTGATCGCCGCAGTCAATGGTGCTGTAGAAGGGATTCTACTCTAGGCAGAAGACTGGACTAAGTGACCTTCCAAGTCTCAGATTCTATGACACTATGAAAAGGTCAGTTGAACAAGGTAATCTGACAACTTTGACGAGTAGGATTATATAGTCCTGCAGCATAAAAGAAAAGGTGCAGGAGAAAGTATATGTACAGATAAATTGAAGGTGCCAATAATGCAGTCCTAGAATAGCTTGTGTCCCAATACTATGACCCTGTCTGATAACAAGAGTGAAGGGCCATGACCTCAGCTGGAGTCCGGAGGTATACTGTCCAGGCTGTTGAGAAAAGTGGCAGCTCATATAGGAGTTTTTGGTAAGGACCCAAAACAGAGTGAACCTGAAAAAACAAGTGGAACAGTGCCTATATCCTCTGTGGCTCAGGATGAGGGCACATATAAAGAGCTATGAGTCTTGGGAGTAATAAGAGTTAAATGTGATTGTGTGTGAGAGGACTTTATAAACTATACAGTGTTGTTTATTGTGTTGGGACTTCTATTCATAAAGCAGAGACTTGTAAACAACCTTCTGAACCCTATCTTGCTCTCTATCCCACACATGGATTGTTTACCTTCAGTCAGAACATCTTTTCATGGAGTGGTTTGTCTGTGTGCATTGCCTGTGAGACCCTGTCTTAACATTCTTAATCAATCAGTTTGGTAAAAATATTGGCTCCTAACCAATGACAGGGATGTAGCAGTGGACACAGCCTGAGAATGTATTGCTCTGGGTCTGTTTGTCATCTCTCATCATATCCTCTTCTCATCAGTTTTTCAAAACCAGGCACTTTTTCTGCTTCCCTACACTGGGCTGGCTTCCAACAGTACCTTGCTCTGGGGCAGAATTGTACTGGCGAATGCATAATTCAGTGGTTTGTACTTTGCATCTATTAACCATGGCACCAAATGCAAGAATGACACAATGGTGAGGCTTTTGCTTAGATAGTGTTTTTCCTGAGTAAAGCTTAACATTCAAACCAATTTATAGTTCCTTTGCATAGTAGAAAGTATCATAATAGTCTTTTAATAGATGACTTGACAGAAACACATACATTATAAGGTCAATGTCACGGCAAATTATTACAACAGGTCCAATTCAAGGTTCCTAACTCTCCATATTTAACTTTTACCACTAGATCATGCATAGTACATAGTAGGTATTTAAAAATATCCATTGGACTTTATTATATTATCAATAGGCAATTAAATAAAATGCAACTTCAAGGCTTTTGTTTAAAATCCAAGACTAAGTTAAAACAGATTCATTTAACTGATTTGAACATCTCTGGCAGAATAATAACCATTCCATTGGGTAAATGATGGCAGCTAGATAAGGTTTCAACTAACTAAATATGATATTTTTCATTATATTTTAATTGCCCTTATGTTATTTTTGGAAGTACAAATAGAGCTATTTTGGGTAAATCTTTATTTATTTTCCATACCTTACCCTTAAATATATTTTTCAAAGTATAAATATCCGTTATTCTAGTTATTCACAGAACAAGCTTGGGAAACCTATTGGTATAGATATTATTCCCATTTAAAATATAGGTGTCAAAAGGCTAGAAGAGATTCATTGGGAATTAGAGCTTAGGCTCATTTTCTGTTTCAATTTTCTTTCTATTATTTATTACCTAATAAATTAATAATAAAAACTATTTATTGAACATTTATTTATTTATTCCAAGTCCTGTGCTAAGCACTTTACCTCTGTTATCTCATTTAATCTTCACAATAACTCTTGAAGTAGACACTATTATTTGTGTTATTTTACAAATAAATAAATTCAGGCACAGAGAGTTGGGGTAACTTTCGACAAAGTTCTAAAGCTAGTAAGTAAAAGAGATGGATTTACAAACCACGCAAAAGTGTTAAACCACAGTGCTGTGTAGTTTCTCATGTCAGGTACCACTGAGAAACTGGAGAAGATGGGAAAGTGTGGGTAAAATAAGTATGTATGAACTTTTTTTTCAAAAATAGCATTTTAAATCCTAAAATTAAGATTCAACTATTCAACTAATACTCTTGTTCATATAAACTCAAAACTTCTCTCCCTACCCTCCCTCCTGATTACATTATTACAAACCAGTGAATGTAGAAGTAGGAAGGAATGTGCTCTAGAGTGGGTTTATATTTTATAAGATGAAATAGGCCATTTCATGCACAATTCACTCAGGCTTGTTCTCTGTCTGTAACCTGGTAACACCTAAGTGTCTGTCCATTCAAGGATATCATCCAACTTGAACAGGCCGGCCTGTGTAATCCACACTTTCCACTTGCCTGGTTATCATTACTGATGTATCGGAATCTTCCTGAGAACTTCTGTGCACCTTTCAACTCAGTGAGCCACAATTTCCTATTCAACATCTTGTCTCTAGAAATTAGGCTTCTTGTTTCATGTGATCCTTCTCCTTTGCTTCATGCTAGTCCTTCAGGGCCTCCACTGCAGACTGCATATCAGCTACTCTCACTGACGCTAAAGGCAGTGAGGGGGGTATTTTGATTAAAGTTTCTGTGAGAGCTCCTTATTCCTGATCTTCTGCAGTAAACCAAATTTTTGGAAAACATCAGTGAGTCCAGGAACTGAACTAAGTCTGAACCTGAGATGTCAAGTTCTATGTAAGATACTTTGATCCAAGTGTCAAGTAGATCAGAGCAAGACCAGGCTCCTGCGTTCTGTCACTATGATACTCTTCCTAATTTAACTTTCCACCACAGTGATGAGAAGCACATTACAACTAAATTTCTCCGTAAGTGACTCAAGAATATGTTGGAGTTAACATTGCTGATGATTTTCACAGGAAACCTATGGCTGAAATATCCTTCCACTTTTCCATTCTGAACCTAAAACTATGATATAGGTCCAGACACTTCCATTTCTTTTCTTCTTTTTCTATTATTAAAAAAAAATGCCCTCTTCAAGTGTTCTTTCTGACTAATGGGATGATAGATAGAAAATTCCCTTAAAATGCTTTTAACTTAAACAGGAAGCTCCCAGGCTTCTAACTATTTGCCACCCCATGTCATGTGTAATCATATCTTACAAATAACTCTATTTTTAAAATAACTAAATAACTAAAGAGTATGGGCTGTGGTGAACTGGGATTACTATGGTCTGAATGTTTGGGTACCCCCAAATTCATGTTGAAATCTTAACCCCCAAAGATAATGGTATTAGGAGGCAGAGTCTTTAGAAAGTGCTTAGATAGTGATGGTGGAGTCTTCATGAGTGAGATCAGTGTCCTTATAAAAGAGACACCACAGAGATCCCCCACCACTTCCACTGTGTGAAGACACCAAAAGAAGCCTGTGACTCGAACATGGTGGCACATTAATCTTGGACTTCGAGCTTCCCGAACTGTGAGAAATAAATTTCTGTTGTTTACAGGCTAAGCAATCTGTCATATTTTGTTACAGCATCCTGATTTGGCTAAAACATAGTTTGTCTATACATATAACACCACCGTGCCCAAGGAACCTAAAGTTTTTTCTATTACCCGTGGTCCTCAATGATCTGCCATAGTAATTTTTTTCAAGATTACAATGATTTCTTCTGATTAAATCCAAGGAATGTCATTTGGCCCATAGTTTCTATGTCTGTGCAGCTCTCACACTGGTGATTATTTATTTGAGTCTTAGGACAAAATTTTTTTGAATGAATGGTGCATCCCGTTTCTCCTGGTTCTCTCCCACCTCTCTGATTTTTCTCTTCTCTAAGAACCTCAGTTCTTGATCATCAGCTCTTATTTCTCCAAATTTTTACCCTAAGAGTATTTACCAAGTCTTAGAGTTCAGTACTATCGTTGTGAAGATATTTTCAAATCTGCCTGTCCAACTTTGTGCCATATCCCTATCTTACCATTTTCTTAAGGTCGGTATATACCAAGTGTAACCCAACATTTATTCCCCAAATAATTTTGTCCTGATTTTTCCACTTATGAGAAAAATTAAGATGTACGGTTTAGGTGGATGTGATTGATGTGGTGGTAGACAAAATTAGAAGAAAGGAATGTACTTTCAAGAAATTTTCAAGGGATAAATGTGATTAATGACTGGTGAGAGATAGGAAAGATTCAATGATAAACTATTAACATAAGCTCAGTGTCCCTGCAACAGATTCCAAGTCACTTTTTTCAAAGGGCGGGAGTGTGGAACAGACGTCTTTATTTCATGGAGAGTAAAGCTAACTGGGATAAAGTGGAGAAATGTATTTTTAAAGTATGTTTTTATTGACTTCAGAGAGAGGAAGGGAGAAGGGGAGAGAGATAGAAACATCAGTAATGAGAATCATTGACCAGCTGTCTTCTGCATGCCCCCTACTGGGGACCAAGCCTGCAACTTAGGCACAAGCCCTGACCTGGAATTGGACTGTGACCTCCTGGTTCAGAGGTTGACATTCAACCACTGAGCCACTGTGGCTCGGCATAACTCCCTTCTTTATTCATTCCTTTCCTCAACTAGCTAAGTTTTTTTTAACTACTCTTTCTTATTTTTACCCTCTACAGAGCCAATTATAGCAATAGGTTAAATATGTATTTGTTAAAAGAATGAATAAATGCAATGAATGGATCTCATATTCAAACTTTCTTAAGGAGACCTTCCAATGGCTACCAGCGGCTTTGAATACTCATTCTCTCAGTTCAGGCTCTTCAGAAAAGTCTTGGAAACCATTGCTATTTCCGATTTGTGATGGGAATCTAAAATCCACATGATTCTTTCATCAATGACCTATGATCTATGTCAGAACACTCTCAGAATCACAATCATCTCAGGTCATGCTTGCTTAATTCTTGGTTGATATCTGCTAAGAGACCCAAGTCTCTTCTGCGGTTTCCTGCTCTGTTCATCCCTTTACCAGGCCCTGGGGTAGGCAGAATGATGCCTGCCTCCCCAAGATGTCCACCTGTGACTATGTTAGGTTACATGGCAAAAAGATTTTACAAATGTGATTAATGTGTTGCGATGTGAAATATCCTGAATTAACTGAATGGACCCAACATAAGCACAAGGGTCTTTATAAGAGAAAGAGGAAGGCAGAGGAGGAGGTGTGATGATGGAAGCAGAGGTCAAAGTGACATCGCTGTAAAGAGACCACAAGTCAAGAAAGTGGGGTAAACCTCTGGATTCTTGGAGAAACGAGAAACAGATTGTCCTCTGGAGTTTCCAGAAGAAACTCAGCCATTCTGACACAAATTTTAACCCTGAAGTTCCATTTTCAGACTTCTGACCTTTAGAACTATAAGGTAATACATTTGTGTTGTTTTAAGCCCCTACGTTTGTGGTAATTTGTGATAGCAGCTATAAGAACCTACTAATCCCCTGCACCAAACATTGTTTGCCTCTATGATCCTGGTCATTGCCTAAGACTCACCCTTATGTTCATCAATTTCCCCCAGACTTTCATCCCACAACTGTTCTGTGCTTCCTCTGATCTAACCTTTCACTGATCTTCTCCTTTTCAAATCTTTCCACTAAGTTCTCTAGGTTTTCTCTTACGTTGCACACACACTCCTCTGTGTTCTTGGGCTCTCCACCAAATGCGTCTACTAACTGCTGGCTTTTACGGTAAAATATTCTTTCCTGAGGACACCAGTACCCTTGAAATTTCCTCAAGAATACATTTTTATTTACCTTACATTCCGAGTATTTCACTCCCCAAAATATGCAACTTCCCAAATATGTTCTTCTCCCCTTGTCTGAAAATCTCTGGGCTGTCTAGGCTACCGATGGTATTTCGCCATATCACTCTTGGGTTCTTGTCACTCTTATCTTCTATCCTCATGATAACATCCCTTCCTTTATTGAAGATTTTAAATATGGATCACTTAATTGGATTTTTGCACCAAGCTCTGCTATCATCTTGGAGGATTTGAAAATTCTTAAGAATAACCTATCCTAGCCAATCCACTTCTTAATCTCTTATATTCTAGTAACCTTCACATCCATTCTAGCCACTAATGGCCAAGGTCATGCTCTGGGCCTTTTTATACTTAGAATTTCTCCACCTCTGAATCCTGCATTCAAATATACTATACACAATTGAATTTAGAATTAAAGATAAAAATAACCAGAATGTATTATCTAGCCCAACCACACCACACCCCACAGGAAATACCTGCTCTTTCTCTCCCCGTGCCTGGCTCAGTAAATGGCAGTACTATCCACACGTGTTCCCAAGACAGACACCTGAGTACTGTCTTTAATTCTACCTTTGCCTCCCACTTTCCACATCTAACCAATCACTATAAGGTCCTGTCAAGTTTACCTCTATCTCTGAAACCTGTTCTTTTCTCTCCAGCCCCATCATCACTACACTAAATAATCATTTTTTTCTGCTGATCTCTAATTGTTCTCTCTCCAACTGACTCCCTAATACCTACCAAACTAAAATCTTTTCATGGTCAGGGTGATCTTTTTGAAAGACATTATGATCATGTTACTGCTCTGCTTAAAATCCTTCAAGAGTTTCCCATTGCCTTTGCAATAAAATTCATGTTAACATATCCTTAATGACTGACTGCTGCTTACCCAGTAGCTTCACCTGGTGTACCTGCCATATGCCATCTCCTCTCCCCTACTACCCTAAGCACACTCATCCTATAGTTGTTTTAAACTACTTTCAGTTTTCTAAACTAATTTTGCTGTCAGTGTCACTTTACTTATTTGATGACACCATACATCCTTCAGATCTTAGCTAGTCTGTTGCTTTTTCTGAAAAGCCTTGCCTTATTTCCCATCCTCCCTCCTCATCTCATCATTGAGAAGGCTCTCTTTCTCATGTACATGGAGCAACCTGTACTTACATCTATTCTAGCACTTGTCTTACTCCACTGCGAATGTCTCCTTTGTTATCTCTTCATCCAGTTTATAAACTTGAGAGAGGACCGTGTCTTTTGTACCCTTGAAGCCTCAATGCATGACACAGACAATTGGTAATTTTTACTGAAGTAACAGATTAACTAAGTATAGATTTGTGTTTCTAAGTACATTCTGTCCTTTTTATTGTCTTTATTAACATGAGGCTTCTTAATATCCTAATAGGAGCTAAATTTTTAATATCTAACTAAATCTCTTTTTTAACCACTTTCTTTTAAAAAAATATTTTTATTGATTTCAGAGAGGAAGGGAGAGGGAGAGATAGAAACATCAATGATGAGAGAGAATCACTGATTGGCTGCCTCCTGGGACTTGAACCTACAACCTGGGCATCTGTCCTTGACTACAATCAAACCTGGTACTCTTCTAATGCACAGGCCAACCCTCTATCCACGGAGCCAAACTGGCTAGGGCTAACATAAATGTCTTGATGCGTGCTTGTTAGGTGGTTTTTTTCTGTCTATTCACAATAGCAAATACGCTTCTTTTCATGACCTGTATTTGACCCATACTGGCTTATGGGTATGGTGTTCTAATCCATTTACCTATCATTGATTCTGTCTTAAACCATCTCCAACTATCCAAGAGTTTCCTATGCGTCTTGTTCTGGTGCAAGCAGTACAAATGACACAGGTGTCTGCATGGTTGCTGAAATACTCCGACTCCATTATCATCAACAACCCTTGTTATCATCAGAGAAGCTAGGAACCAACTCACAATTTGTTCCTTGGTCAGCTAAAACCCCAATCTGTCTGCGGAATGACCAGTTCTGCAGACCATTATACTCATATATAAAATAAATATCAAAAATATAAATCTTTGTTTTACTATGGTTGCAAATATCAAAAAATTTCTATATGTGACACAGCACCAGATTTAAGTTAGGGTTTTTCAAAATGCTGACATGCCGAGCTCAAAACATTCGCCATCACTGCTCTAAACCTTTCCAAGTAAGAGAACTTTTCCCTGCAAAAATATCCCAAAATTCTCCCATAAGAGGTATGGTGTTGTGGTTGATAGATAACAAAGAAGCTCCTATAAAATTTTTCATTATTAGTCAAAGGAGCAATTTACATGCTTTTGAAAAATTTTAGTACGTCCATGCATGAGATGTATGGGCACATAAACTTGCAATAACTATAATGTCTCCCGGGCTTGAGAATTGCTCAGGGTTTGAGAATTTTTCAAGTTAGAAAACCATTAATTTTTTAGTCCATTCTACTACTGCAAACATTCTCTGATTCTATTAGTATAGGTCAGTGATTTTCAACTTTTTTCATCTCATGGCACACATAAACTAATTGCTAAAATTTTGCAGCATACCAAAAAATATATTTTGTGCAGATCTGACCAAAAAATAGGTATAATTTTGATTCATTCACACCGGATGGTTATTGTTGTGTTGGCTGTTATCATTTTTTTTATTTGACAATGTAAGGGAAAAGAGTTCAGTGCCCCTGACTAAATAGTCAGGTATTGCATATTTTTAAATTGTTATGGCACACAAAGGTGCCTACCATGGCACACTGGTTGAAAATCACTGGGATTACACGATGCAATATACAGAAGATGTATTATGGAGTTGTACACTTGAAACCTGTATAATTTTATTAACCAATGTCATCTCAATAAATTCAATAAAAAAATCACTGGTGTAGGTCATTTCCACTGACAAGTTAGACAAAGTTTATCATTCTCCTTAGTTCAGCATTTTCTAAGTTTTGTACTATTACAATATGATTGTTGATTAAATGAAATATTTTAGGACAAATAATTTTGGGAAATGCATATAATATTGTCTTCTTAGAGCTGCTTTATGAGTATAACCATATTAAAGTACAGTAAAGAAATTTGTTTATATTATTTAGTTCAACATTTCCCAAAACTGTTTGTCCATAGAGCAGGTTTTTTCCCCCCATGGAATTCCTATGAACATATCATGGAGCATTGATTTGAGAAAACATGATTTGTAAACACTTTGCAAGTGGGTGGGGCACTGTCAGCCAAGGAAACGTGAAATCCCAGAGTGCCACATTCCACTGGTTATTACAGGCATTATGTATTCATCCTCTCACAGGGGCTGAGGCTGAGTAGATGTGCATGACAGTCTAAAAGATTTTGATTTGGAGATGTGGCCACCCATGCTAATTGCATTCTCACTGAACCAAACTCAGGGCATTGTAGAGACTCTGAAAAATCCAGTTGGCCTCTCCGATTATAGTGTAGTTGCAAATATTTCTGTCCTAAAGACATAACCACATTCTGCAATTTCTCAGATGCTGACCCTTTAGAAGTGCAATCATATAAGGAGGATTATTCTACACCAGCAAAGAGAATACTTGCATCTTCCCTGGCATTGCCGCATGCACTGGTCCATCCTGTTTACCAGAATAAGTGTGAAGGATCTTAGTCCCATCCCCGGTTCAGCACAGAAACGCTTAGTATCCACGGCAGGCTGGAGAGGAGATGAGGAAACTCTTCTGGCATGACTGTAAGGTCAACAAATTGGAAAAAGCCACAGCTCACCCTTGGGAAGGATTAAATACACTGACATCCTCCAAATTGATTTACCTAGATCAGACCACATGTTAATGAGGCAGGCAAGTTACTCTAATTCATTGTTACTATTCTAAATGCAGAGACTTTTTCACATTAAAGAGGTGGGGCCATGGATTCAAATGAGCATCACTTATGGCCTGTCACTCAACCTGCCTGGGCCAGTGTCCTCAGAGCCATTTAAAATTGTTGTAATCCAAGCTGCACCAAAAATAACTGGACATTCAAAGAGCACAGCTCCCATGAAATGAAGTGAGTTTTCTTTCCCTATTAGCTTCACGTCTGAATAGTGGTGCCCAAATACTGTTAGCTGACTAAGTATGAGCACTTAGACTTTTGGGAACAGACATTTCTAAATACCTGAAGAATTTCTATTATTTGAAGGATCCCCTTGAAAATGTATCACTCACTTTTCAAGACTAACTCCTGAGTAACATGATTTATCATAGATGTGATTTATACCACAGATGTAAGATCTACAGATCTCAGCTTTGTCCAAATTGTAAGATTTCTTTTAAAAATTTATTTATTTATTTATTTATGTATTTATTTTTATTTCAGAGAAGAAGGGAGAGGGATAGAGAGATAGAAACATCAATGATGAGAGGTAATCATTGATTGGCTTCCTCCTGCACGCCCCACTCTGTGAATCGAGCCCACAACCTGGGCATATGCCTTGACCAGGAATCAAACCGTGACCTCCTGGTTCATAGGTAGCTGCTCAACCACTGAGCCATGCCGGCCAGGCTAAATTATAGATTTCTTAATGGCTTCATGCCTACATGTGAGTTTAATCTCTATCAAAAGGTAAAGTTTATACATGTATAAAAGCAATATTCATTGGTGTGTTTATATGATAACTCATACACACAGTGCTTTGTAATAATCATCTAATAGGTTAAAAAAAAAAAGCCCACCAAGGGCCAGGTAGTAAATACTTTGTAGGCCATATGGTCTGTTGCAACTTTCAACTCTGCCACCGTGATGTGAAAGCAGCCATTGACAATGTGTAAATGAATGAGTATGACTATATTGCATACATTTTTATTTATGGAAAACACTAAAATTTGAATTTCACATGGATTTTATTTCACAAAATATTTGTCTTTAAAATTTTTATTCAACAATTCAAAAATGCAAAAACCATTCTTCACTGGCAGGGTCATACTAAAACAGGTGATGGGCTGCATTTGGCCCAGAGCCCATAGTTTATTGACCATTGCTTTAACCTGTAGCTTTGAAAACAAGACATATAACCTCTTTGCTTACATTTTATTTTTTAATTCTTTATCAACATGAACTCACCCCATCTGATTCAATGAGAAGGTCAGTGGAACAATAAAAAACACAGATAGAACCATTGCAATGTGCATAATATATCAGGAATTGCAGATTTCACTTTTATAGAGTCAGAAGAATATCCAGAAAAAAATATTAAGAGACATCAAGACTATGTTTCTTACAACACATACTTTGAGAAAGATTGCTGTGCTTTTCTTATACTTTTATTACTTTTAAAGTTAATTTTTTCTCAGAATTTAGAATATACTCTTCATATTCTAAATTCATACATAACATATTCTAAATTTTGCTCTCTAAATAATAAATATTTATTATTCACAGTCATGGAAAACCACATAATAAAAATTACTTTTTCTGCCCTGACCGGTTTGGCTCAGTGGATAGAGTGTCGGCCTGTGGACTCAAGGGTCCCGGGTTCGATTCCGGTCAAGGGCATGTACCTTGGTTGTGGGCACATCCCCAGTAGGGGATGTGCAAGAGGCAGCTGATCGATGTTTCTCTCTCATCGATGTTTCTAACTCTCTATCTCTCTCCCTTCCTCTCTGTAAAAAATCAATAAAATATATATTTAAAAAAATTACTTTTTCTGATTACAAAAGCTGCATTTTTTTTTAATTTTAGACTACATGGAAAATGCATAAAAACCAGATTACTTCTAGTTTAAGAAAGATTGCCATTTAAAACCAAAAGCTTTTAAAAATCTTCTCTCATGTGTCTATAGCTATTACCTAAAAAAACTTTCTGTTGGTGAATCAAATGTCAAACAAAACACTTCACTATTTGGCTAGGAAGCTTACAGTTTAACCCTGCGTGTAGATTCAGGGTGAAGCAAAGGTCTCTAATTCTAAATATTTGTTGGTGGATGTTGCTCCATCAGCTACTTGGAAATCGGTTGCCACCAGATTGGGTAAAGCCTGATAACCAAACAAAGCAGCAATTAGGACTCCAGTCAGAAAACAGCCTCTGTTTTGCTTACTCCTGTGCCTGTGCCCTATGCCCAGTTAATTTGTCCTTGGCCTCTATGCTCCCTCCCTTCGTTGTCTTGGGGATACAAAGTCTTTGGCTTGCAAAGCAACCTCAGTGAGTTTTTTAATTCATTTTTGGACAGGCTCGCTATGAGTCATGGGACTCACAGGTGTTCATTCTCTGAGCAGTCCCCGTCTGTGTGACTGTGGCTTCTTCAAGTCCTCTTGCCTGTTGGCAGGTTACTCAAAGCGGCACCCCCGTAGCTTCTCTTTAATGGGAATATGAACACTGAGAGGGAATCCCTGGACCTCCAGGGTTTTCTTAAAGCAAATTCAGCTCTTTAAAGAAAAATAACAATTCTTTGCCTTCAAATCCCTCTCCCCTGCCCCCGGTCCACACCCCTAAATCAGACAGGCCAGATGTTTGTGAAAACTGCAGTTTCCACAATCAAAAGTATAACATTTACCATAGCTTTTATCAAAGATTTCAATTCCCCTCATCTTAAGGAAAATGACCCTTTTATTTTGTTGTGGACATAAAATTATGGCCCTGGGAAAATTGGAAGCATTTCTGTTCGGGAAAATCAATTTTCTCACTGCCATATATGATCAACATGTCACAGCCATCACCTAGATAATAACAGGAAAGTACAAGTAAAATAGCTGGTAATACTGGCTTTAAAGGTAGAAAAAGATAGAAGCAAGATAACACCCCCACCCCATTTTTTTTTAGAGCGTGTTTGCCTAAAGAGAAAAAAGAAAAACGTCCAAGTATTGTTTTTTTGTTTTTTAATTTTCTTCCTTCCCGCCCCACGTTCTTGCCTTCCCTGGTGCTTTCTAGAGTATAAGTATTTTATTTTGTGTCCTAATCCGCCAAAGCATTAATGAAACTGTAGTGATGTGTGTTCTTCCTGGAAAAGAGTAAGCACTTTATGTGTAAACCACTCTGGCTCCTTTTCAATCTTCCTGTTAATGGGTGGCTAATTGTCAAAAGATGTGACCAGAGTGAGATGACCCAAGAGTGTGTTTAGGTGGGAGGCAACAGGGAAAGTACAGAAGCAGCTTCTTAATTTGGATCCTGCAAACAAAAGGAAACATCAAATCTGACCTCACTGCTGGAGTGTTAATGGCTTTCTCCCCATCGCCCCTGCCACTTAGCATCTTTTGTGCCCCACCCCGGGAAGCTTCCCGGCAGAAGTGTGCATTAGCCGAACTCTACAGTTACAAAATGCTGCTTACTACAGACGCGGGGAAAAACCTTCAGAGTGATTAAGTGTTCTTTGGACAAACACATCCACGGCTATAAAAGTGCCATTTTTATTTCAGGAAGGCCTCTCAGTGCGGTCCCTGCCTTGGCTACCCGCACAAAGGAGTGTTGTACCTAGAATGTCTTCAAAGAAGGTCCAAACGTCACCGCTCTTTATAGGAAAGTTGGCCCCACACGTGAACACGGAAAGCTAAAAGCTAAAACTGTTAATTCAGGCCAAGACCAGACCCGAGAAAAAAATCAGGCGAGATTTTGGTAAAACTTTAGATATTTTAAATAATGGAACCATTGGCAAGCAAACACATAGACAAAATCAACTGATTGTTTTAGAGTGAAAATGGGAGAGGACAGTAAGAATGAGAGGGAAAACTAACCTATGAAATCTAGACTAAGGGAATCTCACAGATATGGTAAACGTGACTGCACAGAGATGCCCATAGAAGTATTCTTTAGAGTTGAAAATAACCTATACATTTAACGAGGAATGATTTAAAAAAGCTAAACTATGGCATATACACTTGATAACATATGTTGCAATTATTAGAAACATTGGTTTTCAGAAAATAATGCTTGAAGAAATAGGAGAAAAGTATATACTATGGTCTAAGTAAAAAATAATAAGAAGTTACAGGTATGGAGCAATGCCTGCTTAGGAAAACATACAAAAGAGAATGTTAAGGTTGTGTTAGGATGGTGATATTATGAGTGAAGTTTGTTTTCCCTTCTATTTCAATTAGGAGTGATTTGGATATTGTTTTTTAATATATTTTATTGATTTTTTACAGAGAGGAAGGGAGAGGGATAGAGAGTTAGAAACATCGATGAGAGAGAAACATCGATCAGCTGCCTCCTGCACACCTCCTACTAGGGATGTGCCTGCAACCAAGGTACATGCCCTTGACTGGAATCGAACCTGGGACCTTTCAGTCCGCAGGCTGACGCTCTATCCACTGAGCCAAACTGGTTAGGGCGATACTGTTTTGATTATAAAGAAAATAAAACAAACTGAAGAAACCTAGGCAGAAATAGGCCCTGAGAAAACTCTTTTTGGTGGGCAAGAACATCATTCAAAAAATATTTTTTTCAGATTTTATTAGAATTTGTTAATACCACATTTGTCCAGTGGTTAGGCAGTAAATTGGGAATTAAAGGACCAGCGGTCTCATCTAGCCCAGAGGAGGCCATTTTATTCTGCTGCTAACAAAACCCCCAGTACCTCCCAAGTCAATCTTCAAAAGGCCATGCACCTCTGTGCTGTGATGTTCACAGAGACAGTGACAGAATTTGGAGACTCTAGACCAGTGATGGCGAACCTATGACACGCATCAGAGGTGACACATGAACTCATTTTTTTGGTTGATTTTTCTTTGTTAAATGGCATTTAAATATATAAAATAAATATCAAAAATATAAGTCTTTGTTTTACTATGGTTGCAAATATCAAAAAATTTCTATATGTGACACGGCACCAGAGTTAAGTTAGGGTTTTTCAAAATGCTGACACGCCGAGCTCAAAAGGTTCGCCATCACTGCTCTAGGCAATGCATGTAAGTACATAATGTTTGTACTCAAATGGGGGGAAAGGCTGATGGGTTTTCTCATCCATTTTATAGCTTCTGTTTTTAACCCTGATTTTTTTTACACTGGATATGTGAATAGTTCATCTGCATGTTTATTTCTAGCTCTCTCTCTCTCTCTCTCTCTCAAAGCCAGGATTATTCTGATATATCCATATCCCAGCCCAGTTCCCATTCGCACTTCCAAAATGGGTGGGTTATCTTCAGGTCAGGATGCAAGTCTGGCATCAGGAAAATGCTCCTCCTCCTGGGGAGACATGGGTGCCTGCGGCCCACTTAGCACTGTGACTGGTGAGGCTCTCAGCTCGCCAGACAGCGGAACAGACCATGTGTTGGAAAAAATCAAACTCAGTGGCTTATTGGAGTGGAATGGTTGGGAGAGAGGTGTTCAAAGAACACTTCCTGTCAGTAAGTAAAAGCACATCGATAAAAATAAATCAATGTCCACTTGTTTTCTAGGAATCTGTTTCATATTCAGCGAAGGCTCCCATTATGCTGCATTTCTGATCAAGTAACCTAGAAAAGATGTGTTTTTAAGCTTGAGTAAAATCTTTTGAAGGAAAACATTACACTGAGATGCTGAGTCTTTCCATATGCACCGAAATGCAAAGCACAGATAAACTCAGCTACAAACAAATAAAATTGTTCTGTGACTCATTTGAGAAGAGAACTGTGGAGGAATTGCATTGGGTTGGAAAACCTCAGTTTGATTTTTGACTAATTCATTGACCATCTATCTGTGTGGCTTTAAGTCTTCCCCTCTTAAAGCCTTAGTTTTATTCATTGTAAAATAAAAGAGTTTAACTAGATCAGGGGACTAATACTAGTATACACCACCACTCATCTGTACAACACTGTCACAGACATGGCTAATCACTGTGGCTCTTTCCTGCTGATCCTGGCTGAGGCCTTAGAGTCTTTCATTTGACAGTGCCCCTGGCAGCCATTACTAATTGATAAGTTTAGTTATAATGGATAAAACTTTCCCATTACAGGGAAAAATGAGTTCCTAGGTCCCTGCCCTCCATGACCTTCTAAGCTCTTTCTCAACCCTCAACAGAGCAGATTAAGACCTCTTCCATTAGATATCTAGACACTCAAGTTCATTGACACTCTGTAGGCTCCAGATTAACTTTGCTCCAAACTTACATCCAAGCAACTGTATGTTTCAAGAATTATTGTGCTAAAAGGACCAGCTTATGCCAATGTTATTTCTCTTTTTAGTAGCCCATTTGTACCAATGACAGATAGCAAGTGTTTCCTTGTGTGGCATAAATTACCTGGCAATCCCCACCACATGTATTCTATACATTATGGTAAGAAAGCATACATTATTAATTCTTCTAAGTGCAGGATGATATTCATTAATTTATAATTTTAATAGTTGACATACAGTGTTCTACATAACTTTATTTTCTCCCCAAATCCATTATAAAACAGAGCAGTGCTGACTCCTTCCATAGATCTGTCTCAGAATCCATCCGAACTGCTGCATTATATGCTCAAGCTATGAAAACACATACCACATTCCTTCTTCAAAACCTGCGGTTGCTCCACTGTTTCATTGAGTCCAAACTCATTGCTTTGTGCTTTATAAGCATTTTATTTGTTGGATTTATCACTGTGCCACCGAGCCTCATTATTTATCTTCACATTTTTACCCCATTTAGAGAGACCTGCCTGCTGTATCTTTGCCTAGACCCAGGATGAGGATGAAGCAAGTGAGGAGACTAGACAAAATCTAAAAAGGCACACTCTCAGAGTCATGCTGGGTGTCTCCTTGAATTTTGCACCCTAACAGCTCACTTGCCTTATTCTAGCTGCAGCCTCTCCTTGTACCATCCTATATAATAAAAGCTTAATATGCAAATTGACCGAACAACAGAATGACCAGTTGGTGGGGGGCGGGTCCGGCGAGCAGGCGAAGGCGCATGCCAGTGGGCAGAGGGAGGGAATGGCGATGGCGGGGGGCTGGCGCCGTGCCCTGATTGGCCCGTCCGGTCGCCTCCCGCAGAGGGAGGCCAGACTGCTGTGGGAGCAGGCCTAAGCCATCAGTAGGACATCCCCTGAGGACTCCCAGACTGTGAGAGAGCGCAGGCTGAGCTGAGGTACACCCCCCTCCCCCACCACCAGTGCACGAATTTTCGTGCACCAGGACTCTAGTCAAATAAAAAATCTTTACTGCTGTTCAGCTCTTCAAAGCAAATTCACACACATGATATAACCATATCCTCTCTGCCGTTAGACATGCCAATATTATTATTTTCCTTGTCTATAAGGGTGAGGCAACCTGAGTCTCAGGAAAGTTAGAAAGTGTCAGAATCAGAACTCAGTATCATATCTTCTGAATCTGAGCAGAATATTACTTCCAGTAGAATGAGACTTAATCCCCTTTACTGTGCTCTGTGACAAGGCATGTCTTTCTCTTCCTTCAAGATCCACATTTTAACTAAACATTTTAGTTCTAATTATTTCGTTTACTCCAAGATTTCCCCCCACACCCATGTATTATTCATTTGCTTTGAAAATATCTATTATGTGTAATCATTGCATTCTTTTTTGTGTGTCTTGTTCCTTTAATAGACTGAATACTCTTTGGGGGTGTAAACAATTTATAATGAATAAAATTCTATATTTTTGTAGAGCCTGAACATGTCAGTAGACTTTGTGAGAAATAGGGAGATTTGCTTTATAACCAAGTTTACAAATGTGGAAACTGAGTGAAAAAGAAAGACAATGACAACTAGCATTTATTGAGGACATTAGTGTTGTAAGGACTGTGGTAAGCACTTAGCAGGCAACATCTCCATGAATTTCATTAATAACCCAGTGAGATAGTTTTTGTTACTCACATTTAAAAGGTGAGAAAATGCAGCTTTAGAAAACAGCAAACTGCATAAGGTCATAGTACTTGTAAGCGTGCAGGGCCAGGACTCATACCCAGGTCCGACTCCAAACCCCAGGCGTCAGAGTGATTAGTCCAGGGCTGCAGAACCAATGAGGGGTCAAGTTGGAACCTGAACCTGACAGTTTTGACTCCAATCTAGTTCATTTTCATTGCCCTAGTCTGCTTTTGATTCTCACAAAATAGTATAGGCATTTAATGCCTTTTTATTTTAAGTGAACTGGTATTATATTAAGAATAATTTTAGTCTATGTTTACTTTAGTGATTTCCATGTCTCCTTACATGAAATTAAAGCCTAAGTAGAAACATTACCAGCCTCTATCTCTGCTACTTGGTTGTGGAATGGATGTAGTGTCTTTGGAGCATGCAAATATAAAGACAACTCAGTCAGTGTAGTCGTCATGTCTGTGTCTTGCAGGTTGAGAAGCAAAATAGGACTTGTGATAATTCCATGCTGGTTGATCCCCAAGGACATGAAAAGTGGGTTGAGGGAACACTATAGCACAGGATGGCAAATAAGCAGCATGGCTAATCTGTCTCGGCCTTCTTTCCTCTGGGGTCTGCAGTGGCTTCACAGTGCATTTCAGCAAGCACTCCAGGCGGCCACTGCCCATTGATCAGGGAACTTATTAGACGTTGTAGGCTATGGACAGGGAGAGACTTAGTTCCCAGCCCTGGAAGTGTACTCATTGGCTGAGTGGCCCTGGGCATGTTACTTAACTCCGAAGATTCTCAATCACACCATTATTAGATAGAGATGACAATAGCACCTTCTTCCCAGAGTTGATGTGAGAGATAAAATGAGATACATACAGCACAGGACCTGAATAGACTTTAATTACCTTGGAAAGAAAACAGGAACAATGCCTCTTTAACTCCCTTTTCTAATTGCAAAATCATCCAGAAAAATAAGAAATGGCATCCACAATTCCAATATCCACTCCTACCTTTTAATTTTTTTAATTTCTGAGCTTAATCAGAATAATTCTGAGTTTTCATACCTTTTTTTTTCTTTTTAAATGGTGCAAATCCATCAGTTCATGGCATTTGGAGTCAGCTAGACCTAGGTTAGAGTTACAATTCTGTCATTTACTTGGCGACTAAGAGTAAATTGTTAACCTCCCTGAACTTCGGTCTCCTCATCTATAAAACGAGAATAACATCACCTATACCACAATATTATTGTAAGATTTTAACAAGACAAAGCACAGAAGTGATAAATCACTTGGTAAATAGTCATTGTAATCATTCCTGCAAGGCAGGCCTCTAAGGGGCACCTGTGCCCATTCCAGTGAAAGGAGACACCTGGCCATGACACTGCACTTTGAGCTTGTCCTGGGTAGTGTGGCCATTGTGCTGGTCGCTGTTTACCTAACTCTGGTGAAGTTACTCAGTTCTTGTCCTTGGCTACTTCCTGGCCCTTGTGCAATACCCCCTGATTGGAGGCTGGATCCCTGCGGGTCATGTAACTAGTCTCAGCAGAAGTGGTTATGCTTTAACTGCCTTTTGTACTCAGTATTAGGAACGATCACGTAGAAAGAGACTGAAGGGACTGGGGGTCAGAGTTGGAGACTATCAGGGATCCTGTTCTACCTGATCTTTTGCATCTGATTCAATAATTATTGATTACCTACCATATGCCAGGCTCCGGGGGTATAAACAGGACATGCCCCCTGCCTCTGGGAGCTCAGAACTTGGCGATGCAGTAAGACTAAGTTTTCACTTATATGAAGTTACACAAATACTAAGTGGAATGTAATAAAAGATTCCTTCAAGAATTGTGCGTAAGTGTGCACATGGCAACTTGAAGGAGAATACAAGTATGTTTACTCAAAATATCCCTTTAAATGTAAAAGAAAAACATCTTTCTTTAAAGAAGGATATAACTAAAAGCTACCAAGGTATATATAGATTTTAATATGAGGGTGTATAATTTTTATTAAATATATAGGGAAATAGAAAATATAATTTTTTGTTAAATATATATAGAGCTCAGTGAAATTTTACAAACTGGACATACTTATGTATGAAGATAAGAAACAGACCCTAACCAGCACCCCAGAATTTCCCAGCATGTCTCGCTTAGTCACTGCCCCCAGGGTAACCAAGATCTTATAACCAGTATCTTATACTCTTAGCATGAAATACTTTTTTGTGTCTCCGTATTTTATATAAATGGAATCAGGCGTTAAAATGCAGACTTTAGAAACATTTCCCGTCAAATTTCAATTCATTATTTGATGCTTTTTCATTAAACTCAACCAGCAGAGTTTGATCCACTGTGACGCATGGGCCTGGAATAAAGTATCGCCAGGCTTGCATAAAAATGGCCAAATCTTTCTGCTCAGGCTGATGCCTTTGTACCTGGATATTCTGATCTTGGAGGTGACACTTCAGAATGTGAACTCATTCATTAGAAAAATGCTTTATTTGATCGAGGGCTAGGTACTCGCTTCCCAGCAACACAGCTTAAGTAAATGCCCAACTCAGACAGTCAACATTACTGTCTCAAAAATCTTTCATTCTGACACATTATCACACATTTGTCATTAGGGAACTGCATACTCACATATGTCCATAAATATTTGGTCTTGGTAGACCCAGGTTGACCTGCTTGAGAATCAGAAGGGGGAAAAAATCTTATCTCTGTCCTTGGAAAACGTACAATTAAATGAAGGGGACATTTGAATGTGGCCTCTGAGAGACTTTGTTTCCCTGAAAACAAAATCATTTTGCTCTGGTCAATCAATAACTCCACATGGCAAATGTGAATCTTAGGCTCAGAAAGAGGTTATCAGCCATAACATTTCTTAGCACTTTCATAATGTTATCAGGAATTAAAAGGTAACATTTATCAAATATTTACAAGTTACGTGGGACACAGCGCAGTGTAAACATATGAATCTGATAATATTCAAGCTGCCGTTTTAAAACAGATCCAAAAAAATCTCAAAAATGTTTGCTCTTCAATGATGCATTCCCCATCATGTAAAAATTTAACTATTGAGGTGCTCTAATGACACGTGGAATGAGTCACACAAGGAGGAAGATAGCTCAGGTGAAAGGTCAGTATCAACACAGATGAGCGATTGCATTCGGCAGGTTATGCCAACCAGGAAGGTAACACATTTTCTAAATGAACATAAGGAAAAACTTAACTTATATAATGGGAAATGTGAGACAAATACTATTTACTTCAGTTGATTATGTATGAAAGGTATGTTCTAACACACAAAAAAGAAATACCCACCTTCCTGTGGTCACCTCCATTCTTCTCTTTGTTGTCAATGGTACGTTTCTCCAGGTTCTGTGGGGGCAGAACTTTACTTTTCTCCCTCCTCAGTCCCTGGCACTTTACTTTTGCATAGGGGCGTTCAGTCCAGAGCCACTTGGCTACTTCTCTTGTGGTGGATCCTTTATTCTATTAATTAGATGAAGAGGGAGAGAAGAGAAGTCTAAGCTGGGAGGCAACAGTCATTACAAATAAAAAGGAGAGTAGCACAGCCCCAACTCTCCAATTTCCACACTCCCCTTCCTCCTGGTGAACTTGATGGCCCAGGACACTACTGCATAGTCCGTGCCCTGCATGCTGCTGCTGTCCCTCAGGCCTTCGTGTCCAGGCCACGCATGAGGGCCAGAGCTCAGCAGAACTGCAGCGGGTTTGCCGGAGAGGAAGGGATGGCTGCAGTGGTCTGATGGACTTAAACAATGGAATACCACTTTCCAGAAAAGAAAATGTTCTATGGTCGATTTTGTTGGTAGAAATTTGTTCTTTGTTTTTAAAGTTGAATGTGTTTACGTTGTGAATTTTCTTTGCTTTTTAAATCTGAGAACTGTATTTAATTTTATAGTGTTGGCAGATGACAGCTGGAAATTCAGGTTACATTGCAATGGTAATTGGAAATAAGGCCCAGATGGCCTTACAAAAAGAGAACAAAACAAAACAAAACAAAAAGATGTTTCTTTTTAAAATATAATGTGAAGGTTTTTCTCAAATATAATAAGAGCAATTGAGGGGCAAAGAGAACCAGAACTTGACTATCACAAGACATTGGGCTTCTATAGACCAGGCATATGTACGTTTGTTTTATTTTGTTAATCCTCACCCAAGGAAATTTTTGTATTGATTTTTAGAGAGAGTGGAAGAGAGAGGCAGAGACAGAGAAGAGGGAGAGAAATATCGACGTGAGAGAGACACTTCAATTGGTTGCCTCCCGCATGCACCACAACCAGAGCCGGGGATCGAGTCTGCAAGTGAGGTAGTGCCCTTGACAGGAATCAAACCTAGGACCCTTCAGTCCCCTGGGCCAATGCTCTATCCACTAGCAAAACCAGCTAGGGCTATACATTTTTTTATTTCAGCATTTTGCTGGGTGTTAAATACTGCAAGATGTAAAATGTAGTTATTTTTATTTACATGTATGACAAATAATGAAATTAAAAACATCATAAGCTTTTAAAATTAGGCTATAGAATATAAATCACTGTTTATTAAAAATTCACACTCGGTAAGGCGTACATCTGAAGATTTCCTTCCAGGCCTTTCCCTCTGAATCTCTTTGGCAGAAAAGGAGGGTTAAGCATTATTTTTGCATCTTTTATTTTTTAATAACCAGCTTAAAATCAACATCCCAATTAGGGTGGCAAAACTTCAGTCCCCTTCAATATTGTGTGTGATGAGGTACTGAGAAGAGCAGTAAGAATAACCTTGCATGTGATAGTTCTGTGAAACAGCAAAAGAACTTGATGAATTATGACTCAATAAAAAAACAATTTCCCCCCAAAATGTTTTGTGGGTGAATGCTAAAAATCATCACTAATGCCAGTTAGCATTAGAGCCAAATAACAATAATGATTAATTCATTGATAGAATGTGGGCCAGTTATTATTTGAGCCTTTGAATCGGGAAAATACACATTTATTACACAGTATTTCTGGACTTATAAAATCATATTATTTTCTCCCCAAAGAAGATAATATCCTTCATACAATATCCAAATAAAAAATAATTGGAACTTTAATGGATAGTCACCCTGTGTAAGTACGTGTGGAAGAAAGGAGAGCCTCATAACTAATTGACTCCCTGCCCCAGGCACCCAAACGTCTTTCTGCAACTCTGGAATTGTCCCTCCAGGATACTACTGCCAAAATGATCAACACAAGGTCCCAAAATAACAATTTATTCTGCCCAAAGGACACTGTGCCCTCAGTCTCCTGGCCAGATGAATTGGCACAATTACAACCTTCTCTCTTGCTTTTCCCCTCAGGATATCCTGGGTGTCAGGGCTTTACATGTTGCGATGATTCGGAGCAAAAAATCCACTAAAAGGGAAGACAGTGCTACAAGCGGCTTCTGAGATTCTTAGGTCCAAACTGATGGAGCGAAACACAAATCCTCCATTGGTTTGTTTCCTTCAAAACTTCGCTGCCCCTCAGGCACATCCACAGATCAAGTGAAGAGCTAAATCCTTTTCTGACTCCTGACACAAATATATTGGCATCAACCAACAACGGCCCCAAATTAGCCAATTTCCAGCCTTCTTTTCCACCTGCCCCTCTGCCCCCAGCAGGAGTTAGTGACTTAAAGACCATTGTGCAAATGCCAATTTAGTCTGTTGGGCTACAGTGCTCTCTCTGATAAAGAGGAAAACACATTTCTTTCTGCTTTAGGAAATGAACTCTGTTCAACGTGGTTTCTCAATGATTACCTCTTATTTGCTTTGCCTCTTTGGGCTTAAAAATCTCTTCTCCCAGTACTTTCCTTTGGTCCTAGCTGGTTTCTAAAAAATGTTATTTTTTCTCATTTTTCTTTCTTAGTCAGACTCACTGAGCATGTCCTTTTACTCAAAAGATCCCTTTAAATGTGAAAGAAAAAACAAACCCTTTTGTCAGGAAACCCCACCGTTTACCCTGGGGATGATCAGGAACAGGTGTGTCTGCTGCAAAAGCTTTAATCCATGTAAATAAGCTCGAGGTGGGGCTCTTACAAAGAGCTGGGGAAGTTGGGAGAGGAAGGTGGTCATTCCCTCAGAGGCTCAACATCTGTCCCCCTTGGCATCCCCACTGCTGTGTTAGGAGTAACTCTTGCCCTGCACACAGGTAGGCACTTGACCAGAGCTTCTGACCTTTAAGCACTTCCTACTAGAGAATAATTCACCACCAGTATTTAACTGCCAGTTAAAAAAGATAATGCTTCCCTGACCAGTTTGGCTCAGTGGATAGAGCGTCGGCCTGCGGACTGAAAGGTCCCAGGTTCGATTCTGGTCAAGGGCATGTACCTTGGTTGCGGGCACATACCCACTAGGGAGTGTGCAGGGGGCAGCTGGTTGATGTTTCTCCCTCATCGATGTTTCTAACTCATCCTTCTCCCTTCCTCTCTGTAAAAAATCAATAAAATATATATTTTTTTAAAAAAAGATAATGCTGTTATTTGGGTGGGGGGAGGGGTGTGGAGAAGGAAAGGGCCTGGGGGAGATCATGTCCAATGGAAATGAAAAAGAGAAGGTATTTACATAAGAACTCCTCTGTAGTTCTGCGAGACTGAAATCTTATGTATGAAATTTTGCAGCAAAACACAGAAACAGGCCATCTCTGCGCACTGTCCATTTCCTCTCTGGGACACTTACTAAGAGGGACTTAGCTTTCTATTGAACTTTAAATTTTAATGAGGATTAATTAGTTTGAAGAATCATCTTGACTGTCCATTTGCGCATTTGTTCATTCATTTATTCAACATTAATTATTGAGTGTCAACTACATGGTAGGTAATGGGGAAACAACAGTGAGCTGCACCAGGCACCTGAAGCTCTCCATGGAGAGGATGAAAGATGTTAATTAACTAATCACATAAATAAACATGAAATTACCAAGCCCTCCAAGGAGAGGGACATGGGACAATGAAAACCTGTTCGGGTGGTTTGCCTAGTCAGGGAATACTTACCTGGGGAAGTTGAGCTTGGATGTGAGGGAGCAGTAGTAACTCCAGGGAACTGAAAGTGCGGTTGGATTGGAGAGTGAGGATGGATGGGAGGTAAGATCATGCAGGAACAGATTATGCAGATCCTCACTAAGGGTCCTGTGAAGGCTTGGCTTTATCTAAGAGCAATGGAAGGTTTCACACAAGAGAAAGGATATATGATATGATATATGATATCATATGACATGTGATATGATGTGATATGACATAATAGCATGAGGTTGGATTTCTCTGCCTGTAGTGTGTCAGTGGTGACAAGAACAGAAGTATAGGCGAGCTATCAATAAACTGAAAGACACCAGAAAGCTGGTTGGTGGAGGTTATTTTATTCAGAAACCTGTACACATTTATTAAATCAGTCTGTTCCTTGTGAGGTAAGTCAGATCCTGATTTTTGTCTAACACACCGTATAATTCTCCTAGTGGGGCCTGTTTACCTTTTCCCAGCACCCTCCTAATAGCCTGTTACCTCCGTTTATTCAACAGAGGATTTGGTTCTGCCACTTAGAAGCCAAAATCACTTAGCCAACCCATCGTAGAATCTTTGTAAAAAGGCTAATTATAGTCTACAAGCTTTCTTCATGGGGTTGATAATTATAAGTATAATCTACAGTAATAGGTGTGACAGTGCCTTGTACACTGGAATACATAAGATCAATGTAGGTAGGCATGATTGCAATACTCCTACTTACGTGTGATGTCCATCTTCTCTGGGAGTTAACAGAGTGTTGGTATGAATATTTTGGCAGGAAAAAATTTTATATATTTTATATGCTTTAATTAGGATGCTCATCCTAGCCGGTGCAATGATTTGTTCAGAAATAAAAGACAAAAGAAAGGCGAAACTGGAGGGAGAGTGGGGTGATGTGGTAGCCACTGCCTCAGGTCTTAGGATGCCAGGAGGATGTACTGCAATCCATTCACAACAGGGGGGGGGGGCATGTGTGACAGCAGCAGGTGGCATCACACCCTCAGAGTGCATTCATTCACAACTGTGAAGAGCCAGAAAGGCTCAGAGAACCAAGAGATGGCATCACTGCTCTCCCTGGGGGCAAGTGTCAGGGAAGAACCTCTAATCTCCCCAACAGAACAAACAGAGCTGGGCTTACTCTCCAACTTGTGTTTGTGCAGAATATACCCGACTCATATTCTAGGGAGGGGTAGGCAGGCATGAGCTTGTTGTGGGCGTGGAGAAAAGAAGGAAGGTGTCATCAGGAGCATCCCCTTCATCTGTGAGCATTGCCTCTAATACACTGAGAATCAGCTCTGCCTTCACGTCATCCAGGTCTCCTATTTCAAGTGGTATTGGGAAAATCCTCCCCAAATTGAAGCAGGGAATTCTAATGAATGATAATCCTGCCTAGATATTTCTGTTCTCTCCTGATAAGGTAGGACTCCCTGGGGAAGTAGGGAGGACCCAAACCATGCTTTAGGATGCTTCAGTTTAAGAGCAGAGAGGGCTCATAAGGTCTGAGAAGATAAGACCTGAGAATCTCACTTCTTGTCTTTTGAAGAACCTTTCGGATGTTTGTGACTATTTATATGGCAGGGGTGGGGCCGTTGCACATTCACCTTTGTAAGAGATGAGGTATGTGGAGGGGAGCTGAGAAATCTTCTAGATGGCCTATCAAATGCAATAAATATTTGCTGATGTGTGTGTAGTTCAGGTGGGAGTACCATTTAATCAGTCATTCCAGAAATATTATTGAGTGTGACTATATGCCAGACACAGTTCCAGGTACTTGAAACACAAAAAAGATGAACACGGAATTTACATTCTAGGAATGACAATCCACTTTATCTGCCATTGACTCTTACTGTTCATGAACTAATTTCATCTTTATAACCCTGTAAGGTTGGCACTAGTATTAACCTGTGTTACAGATGGGGAAATTGAGGCACAGGGAGGGTAGGCATGTTGCCCAAGGTCACCCTGCTAGTAAATTTCTGGAGTTCTCTTAACTATTGCATTCCAGTGTTGTAAGAGCTGAAAGAGGAGAATTTCAAGGTGGTGTGTTTGGCAAGGGGGACTGGTAAGGAGTCAGCAATTGCAAGGCTGCAGAGCCCAGGTGTCTGAATCAGCTTTGGCTACCACAACAAAACTGATCTAAAAAAAGGTGGGGGGGGGGCTTACACAACAGACAATGATTCTCACAGCTCTAGAGGCTGGAAGCCTGCGGTCAGGGGGCCAGCAGGGTCAGATTCTCTGCCTGGCTTGCAGACAGCTGCCTTCTTGCCCTGTCCTCACATGGCCTCTCCTTGGTGGGTGTGCATGGAGAGAGATATCTCTCTCCCACTATTGCTCTTTCCCTCCGTCTGTGCTTTTTTTTTAACTACTTTGTTGTGGTAGGAATTACATACAAAAATGCTGTGCATCTACATACTTAATGTTTACAACTCAGTGAATTTGGAGGAAATTGTGAATGCATGAAACAATCTATGCCATAAACACATTGGTCACCTGCAAAAGTTTCCTCCCACTTTATCATTGATTTATTATTTTATGTGTGTTTAATAAGAACACACGTAAAATAGTCAAACTCGTAGAACTAGAGAGCGGAATGATGGTTGCCAAGAGTAGGGGGAGGGAGAAATGGGGAGATATTTGTCAGTGTACAAAGCTTCAGTTATGCAAGATGAGTAAGTCCTAGAAGTCTACTGTAAGGGCAGTGCCTGCAGAGGATAATACTGAATTGTATGTTGAAAATTTTGCTAAGAGAGTAGATCTTAATTAAATGTTTACTTCCTCTTCTTATAAGACCACCAGTCCTATTAGACTAAGACCCACCCTTACTACCTTATTTCACCTTAATTATTTCTAAAGGCTTCGTTTCCAAATATAGTCACGTTGGTGTTAGAGCCTCAATATATAAATTTGGGGGAGACAAAATTCTGTCTATAGTACCAAGCAACATTAAGATTTTTTAAATTCTCTAGTAATTGTCCATGCTTGCTACATCCATATTTTCCTTTAAACCCCAGCTCCAATGTTCTCTGTACCATATGGCACTGCCTGAGAGCTGCCCACACCTTAGCCTCAGTGCCTGGCCAAGTCCTGAAGGCTCTGCAACCCGGGCCGGAGGCTCTCAGCCTGTGCTGGAGGCCCTGGCGGTAGAGATGGGGGCGGGCTCCTCCTGTACCTGAGGCCCCACAGGGGTGGGAGGGCAGGGCCTGGCAGAGCTTCCTGGGAGCTGGGAAACACCTTTTTGCGCTAAGAAACTCAGTCTGGAAAGGAGATTCAGAGAAGGAAGGTTTGGGTGGAGAATTACTTGTCTAAGTCAGTTTAAGAAAAATCATTTATATTTATATTTGTAAAGGAGAACTTCAGGGGAAACATGGTGGAGAATTTTTCAGGGTGGAATTAGTTATTTGGGGGAAATTAAAATGTTTCATGTAAATAGGAAAGCTAAACCTCCTTTTTTCATAGCTACCTTTTATGGATTTGCTTTTTTATATGCCTTCGTTCTCTCATTCGTTTCTTCATGGTCTGCCATGAGCATGGCTCTGTGTAAGGGCCAAGGAAAATGTGTTTGAAATTAATGTGATAAGTTTCCGGAAAGTGACCTGTAAGATAGCTCTGGTTAAAATTATGAGACTGCATTGGTTGAATGGGTCATTAAGTACACTTTCATCTCTCCATCCCAACTATCTCATCTTCTAGGTAGAGCCTTGCAGAGCTTGGATGCCTAGGAACTGACTCACCCCTCAGGTGACAAGAATAAGTGAGCATTGAGGCATTTTATCACTTGGATCTGCGTACCAACAGCTCCGTGGGAAAGGTAAATGAAAGCGAGAGCTAAATTCAACAGCTTATATTTGCACAAGTTAATGCGTTTCTCTTAAACCCATAATAAGTAACATAGAAACATGGGTTTGATACACGATGTCTATTATTAGTCAGCTAATATTTGTCTCCCAAAACTCTAATAGCTCATCTTTGCTTTTGAACACTCCCAGATCTTGCATTTACTTGAGTAGTTTCTCTGCTCTTAGAGAATTCACATATGTTAAATAAATTAATCTTAACAATGACCTACTAAGTCAAAAATATTTCCATATTACAAGCTCAGAGAAATGAGTGATGCACACCCGTTCTAAGTTCACTGTGCCTATATATGTCCATCATACCTCCCGGGCTCAGTGAAGTATCTCCTACATAGTAGCTGCTCGGTATTTTTTTGTGAAATTATTGAAAAGTAACAGAGCCAGATCTCAAACTCAGATTTTTGGTTTTCATGATAGCAAATGTCAGAATGACTTCTTATTTGGTAATATTGGAAAAATATTTCTCCCTGTGTGGCACTACTATTGAAGCCTAATAGACACACTTTGCAATATCCACTTGGATTTCTCTACCCTTCATAAAAGCATAACATAAGAAACAATGTTCACTGTAGAAGAATTAGGGAGTACACATGAGCAATAAGAATAACAACTAATGAATTCAAATCATTTGGAATCAGTCCACTCAGAAACACCTGTCTCTACTCTTACAGTAGACTTCTAGGACTTACTCCTTTTGCATAATAAAGTCTGTATTCTGTTTCCTAAGTAAAAGGGTGTCCTACCTCAGACTGTTCAGTGGAAACAAGTTCAGGTGATTTGCTACTAACCATCAGTGTGCCTTTATAGTGCCTCCTTGTAAAAGGGAAGGTGATCACTCAGGTGGTAACTAGGGTCACTTCCAATCCAAGAATGCTATGTCTCAGTCAAAGAAGTTAAAAAGGCAACGTGTATAAGGTGTGTGTAGCTTACCTGCCAGCCTCCTCCGTGATAGGAAGGATGAGAGGGGTATGGGCTGGGGGTAGTTAGGTAAGCACTCCCCACCCCCATTACTAATCGCCTTATGGACTCAATACCAGTTGCTTCTCAGCTACCAATCACTGCTGGATAATAAGAAACTGAATTTCAGTGTTCTTCAGAGGGGGAAAATTATATATATATATATATATATATATATATATATATATATATATAATATATCTATATTATAAAAATAAATATATATTTACATAGGAATTGGCTCATGTGATTATGGAGACTGAGAAGTCCCATAATCTGCCATCTGCCAGCTGGAGACCCAGGAAAGCCAGTGGTGCAACTAAGTTTGTCTGAAGACCTGAGAAGCAGGAGCACTGATGCTTGGGGCAGGGGGGAGGTGTGAGGGGGTGGGGTATGTGGATGTCCCAGCTCAGAGGAGGACAAATTCACCCTTTCTTCACCTTTTTGTTTTATTCCTATACTCAGTGGGTTGAATGGTGCCCATCCACATTGGGGAGGGCCATATGTTTTACTCAGTTTGTGCATTTAAATGCTATTCTCTTGTGGATACACCTCACAAACACACCCAGAAATAATGCTATCTGGGCATCACTTAGCCCAATCAAGTTGACAGATAATATTACCCCTCACAATAGCACTGCCTCCTTGACTTTGGAGTCTGAGGGTGAGGACTCGAAAGTAATATTGGGAGAGGTACCTATTTCTCCCCCAAAATACAAATTTTCAAAGGACTTCTCTTGTTGAAATCACAATAACCCTAACTCTGACTGGTGGATAACAGAACCTTCCATTTGCCATTAAAGTATCTCAGGAAAACCAGAGGGTAGGTTTCAGGTCCCTCCAGATGAATTCCAGACCTTTAAGTAGCCACCTAACCCCCAGATCTTGCTGGTGACTCACCTACCAGAACGCACAATTTTCCCTGTTCTCTTTTTCCCTACAACTGGAGATCTAGACATGCTGCTTTATAGTTACTTGATCAAAATGTGTTCTTGTTTCTCTTTTTCATTGGCTTTATTTGACATAAATGATAACTAAAAGGTTGATTTGATTGGTAAGAGGTATTAAGGAAAAAGCTGTTCAGTCCAATGAATTTCACCATAAGTTGTTCCCTCAATTCTTTCCTCTCCTTTGTCCCCTAAAGTCACTGTAACATTGTGCTTAGCCTGACTGTGCCCCATGGCCCTTTTTCCTAAAAGTAATGGATGGATAGTTCTTGAGAGTCGGGGTGGGGGAGTTCTTTTCTAAAGGTACTGCCATCACTCTTACTTCACAAGAGATTTTATTTCTTATTCTTTTATTATTTTTAAGATCTATGGGTTGATTTTTGTGAGAGAGGTAGGGGAAGCATGGCAAATGTAGAGAGGATAAAAAGAGCAGCATGATAGTATCTTCTACAGAAAAGTGCATTTTGGGTGTCAGGAGCTGACAGGGGGAAAGCACACAGACATTCATGGCAAAAGACTTGATGGAAGCTTAGGGGACTAATCCTGATGCTTACTTTATTTTCTTTTTAATGGGATGTCAGTTCTGAAGAATAAACAGTCTTTCCTGAATCCAGAGCTATAAGCACTTATTTGTCTAGATAAAGTACAGAAAAGAAATATTGTGTGCTGTGGCCCATAAGTCATCTTCAATAGCCTTTCAGGTAAACTACCAAGGATTTTTACTGTTCAACTCAGTGGAACACAAATTGGGAAACTGAGAGCTAACTGATGGCAGCCATTGCCGCAGTCCAGAGTTGACACCCGAAATTTCATCTTAATCTGAAATGGCAACATCAATTACCAGCAGAAGTACCACAGTAGGGATGCCCACGGAAGGGCAGCGTGCATCAGACACTTCAAGAAGAGCAACAGTTCAGGGGCTTGGTCTAAATCACCCAGCGTTTTCCTTTTTAAAATTGTATCTGCTATAAAAATGGAAAGCAGTGATCAAGTTCTAATTCAAACAGAAAATCGGAAGAATGGTGGCCAGAACCAAATGTGTATGTGGACTTCGGTTTCTATTTTTGAGCTATTGTCAGTATCATCTGGAAAACGGAAACACACCTTGGCTGGATTCCTAAATGCTTCTGGTCTCATCTGATCTGGTTCTTATTATAATGAGCTTTTTCCCCCTTTTTAGTGATCATTATTGTGCCAAACATAGTATCCAAGTGCTAGGGCCCTAGAGATGATGGTATAGTCTCTCTCCTCCTGGAGCTCATGGTTGACTGGAAAGATAATAAGTATATGACTATGACACAATAGATTCAGAGCCTTGTTAGTAGTTTGATTATAATCACCATTTAATTGGAGTCTTAAAGAATGTGTCATTAATTCTGCTTGGAGAGATAGAAAAAAAGGATTCTTGAATTTTGACATCAGCCAAATTCTCTATCTTCTTAAGCCTTTCATTAGGGCCACATACCCCTGACAAGAGCAAAAATAGAGGCCCACATAGCACCGTCCAAGTGTTGAAAATTTATAAATCAAGCTAACATACTGATAAATAGATGATGTTTTATCTTTGTACAGTGAAAAAATATAACTGAATCACCACCTGAAAGACCAAGTTTGAATTTAGACTTCTGGAGTTCATGTAACGTCCTAGGGTGAGCAGGCCCAAGCTTCTGGCTCCTGCTTACATCCACCCATCTTCCACTCACATCTTGGCTGTGTCCTGCATCATGGAGAGTCTCTGTGCTCTCTTGGAACCTGCAGATTGGTCAGTCCTGAGGCAGATGGAGTGGGGAAGGGTACACACAGGCCCAGGGATGGAGCTCAACGATGTTTGGGCAGGAGATTCTGGATCCTGGTACCTAGAGCACAGTCTCGAAGAAGCGCACAATCTCTGAGTGGGTACCTGTCCGTGATCCCGTGGACCCCTTGTCCATGTGTCAGGGTGCAGACAGTGAAGGACAAAAGCAGAGTCCTCTGCTGTTTTGCCAAGAACAGGAACTCCGTGGCCAGGTCTGAGGGTGGTGCCCACTCGTCCCTTCCTGCTCTCACTAACTAAAACCTAGCTCTTCCCTGAGGACACTGCTTCCCTGCAGCCCGCTCAGCCGTGCCTGTGTTTAACCTTGCACTTCTGGAAGATGGGCTAGGTGTCTTCCTTGCTCCCTGTTGCCAGTTCCAGACCATTTTCCCTCCATCTATCCTCTTCCAAGTTTAAGCTCTTGGACTATGGCATCTGCCACCTCTCCTTGTGAGTGACATCTACAAACCCACAGTCACCCCCCCCCCCCCGCCTCATTTCTTCAGGGTGTTTAGCATCTGGATCGCTACCGCTCTCTCCAACACAATCTGTGAAAGTTTTAGTGCTTCAGTGTCCCCCTAAGCCAGTGGTCGGCAAACTGCGGCTCTCAAGCCACATGCGGCTCTTTGGCCCCTTGAGTGTGGCTCTTCCTCTTCCTAAGCCTTAGGAGTACCCTAATTAAGTTAATAACAATGTACCTACCTATATAGTTTAAGTTTAAAAAATTTGGCTCTCAAAAGAAATTTCAATCCTTGTACTGTTGATATTTGACTCTGTTGACTAATGAGTTTGCCGACCACTTCCCTAGGCAATCCTCAGCTTCTTAACCTCCTGCCTTTCAATAATCTTGTCTGTTACCCTCCTTCAGCCAATCATTCCCATGGTCCATGCTAGACTTGTCATTTTCAACAACTGCATCCCCCAGAACGTCAGTTTCAAGCAGACCTCCTACTTTTTCTAGTCACTCCCTCTAACTTATTCCCATAGACCTTTAATCTACTGATCCTATCACCTTCACTTTGATCTGTCCTTCTTCCATCTCATTTTATCATTTCCCTCTTTACCCTAAGTCAAGTTCCACAGCCAGTCTTGCTTTCACCCCGGTCTCCCATGTCCAATTTTCCCTTCCTCATGCCCCCTTAGAAATAAATCCCTAGCCCTCCTCTTGTTCTTGTTCTGAGGCTGCATGCACAAAATGGAAAGTCTGGGGACACATGAATTCAGACTGCCTTTAAATTCAATACAGCAGAAGGGCTATGTAACAACCGTAATGACAAAAGAAAATGTAACATGGTTTCCCCAATTTCCTACTCAGGAAAGTTGGAGAGTTAATACCAGAGCTATGCTGTCCATTGTAACATTCTAATACACATGATTCTAATGGAGAGTCCTTTCTTGCAAACAGTTCATATATTCCTCAAGTTTAAACAATGCTGGGATAATGGAATTGGGGAACTAGCTTCAAGTCTTATCTATGCCTATTGCTAAATGCTCATTTATTCACTGATGTAGCCATTCAATCATTCCAACAAAACTTTTAACAACCTATTTATATTTTAGTCTCGATGTGAGCTTACGTAACTCTCTTATACCTCTGAAACTCAGGATACTCATTTGTAAGATGGGGATGACAATTCCTATGCTGACAATCTTACGAAGTGTACAGATGCGATAGTGTGAGAAGGAGCTGAACTACACATATAACCTTTTTTTTCTGGAAAATGAGCATAAGCTCACCTTTCTGATTTAGACCTGGCCTAAGTACTGTGGGGATTATCTTGGCCCTTTGATCTTCTGAGCCATGATTGAAAGTAGGAGCAGCACTCAGTCCGCATTCTGAGTGCTTTCAACACTGCGTATGGGGTTCAATTTTACTTGAAAACTGTCAAATATCAATTGAGATGAGCCTGATTCCATTGATCTCTTTATCCAGTTAAATAAAAAATATCAGTTTCAGAATCTATCACATGACAAAAAAGAAAAAAAGTCCCTATTATGCATAAACAGGTCTGGACGGTAGCAGAGAAGGCTCAGTGAACTGCTCCCTGGCACACACTCATCATCCGGCAAGCCCTGCCTCCTCATTGCGTCCGGCGCACTCATGTGCACTTTGCACTGGGGCAGCATTCAGCGTGCGGTGTGGCGATGCCTCCCACTTCTTCCCTCCATGCAAAGGGGCCTGATTTAAAAATTCCTTCTGGGTAGTTATAAACTCAATTGCTAGAGCAGCCAGGATATTAGCATAGTGCATCTTTCTATCCCACGGATGGTTTTAGGTGGTTGCACATTAATGAGAGAATAGAGATGTACAGGGTGGGACAAAAGTAGGTTTGCAGTTGTGAGTACATGAAACACAACTTATTCTTGTATCATTATTTATTGTATTATTTTCCCTATGAACAACTGTAAACCTACTTTTGCCCCACCCTGTATAACCACTTTGTCTTCTTTTCTGACTTAGTTTCTCACCAATGACCAAGCTCCTTCTTGCATATAAACGGGCCGTTTAGGAGGTAGGAGAAATATCCCATAATTATATTGAATAACTTGAACCCCGTTACCAAGTTTTTAGTGTTTCATGGAAAGTCAGAGAAAAAGAAATGTCTCTCAGGACCTGGACCAGGACGGGTCACAATATCACCAATCAAAAAGAACTTTCCTGACCCAATATTCATGAAAAGCCCATTGAGTTGTAGCTGCTCTCCCCCTTGCATGTGACAAGCTTGTCTGCACTGAGCTTTAGAGTTCACAGAGCAGAGTTCTTAGCCCTTTCTCATTTCATCATCACAGCAACTCAGATAGGTTTATTATTCCAAAATTTACAAAGGATCCTTCCAAAGGAGGAATGGATCCTCAGGGGCTCAGTGACCTGCATTAGAATTCAGGTCTCCTGACTCCCAAGACCTTGCTGGTGACTTTCTGAGCCAGCTTGCGTGCCAGGAAAGGGGAGCTAGCACTGGGTGATAGACAACTTATCACAGCACCTTGGATGTGAGTCACCAATTTTGTTTATGGGAATTCACAAAGAAATCCCTAAACTTCACAACTTATTTACTACGGCCCTGGCCATCATTTTAGCACTTTGTCTACCTTGATAGGGTGCACTGCATATGTAGATACATTGCAAAACTTCTTCCAAGTTACTCTAATCCATCATATTAAAAACCATGCCTTCCCATCCCTGGCATTGAACACTCCTATGGGGCTATTTTATAAACAATGTACTCTGAAGCTGCATAGTTAGAAAGCCAGTATTTGGGATGTAGAAGGGGATAGTGCAATTCTATGCTGGTCTGGTCACTTCTCAAACATAACTTTCAGTTCAGGACATTGATGAAAAAATATTGTATATATTGTTAAAAAAATGTCACATACATTGATAAAAGAAATATTGTCTGTGTCCAATAATTGTGTCTCTATCACTAGGACTTAGGGACTTAGGTTGGGGATGAAAAAAATGTAGGGAGAGCATGATTGCCTTCTTCCCATTTGGAAAGTCTGTCCCAGCAGACAGATTAGTCTCCCTCTGTGCTGCCCTCTAGGGCAGTGGTTCTCAACCTTCCCAATGCCGCGACCCTTTAATACAGTTCCTCATGTTGTGGTGACTCCCAATTTCATTGTTACAAATTGAACATAATTAAAGCATAGTGATTAATCACAAAAACAATATGTAATTATATATGTGTTTTCCAATGGTCTTAGGCGACCCCTGTGAAAGGGTCGTTCGACCCCCAAAGGGCTTGCGACCCACAGGTTGAGAACCGCTGCTCTAGGGCCACAGGAGGATCAATGGGTGGAAGGTGAAGGGAGGCAGACTGAGGCTCCACAGGGAAGACTCATCTAAATTATTAGATCAGGTCACATTGGCATGAGCTGCCTTGGGAGGTAAGAGCTCCCTGGTACCAGGAATGTACTGAGCTATGCTTTGGCAGAACAGTCACTGCAGTGGTCCAGCACTAGAGAGCATTTAAAGAAATAACATCTCAGCTCCCTTTTACTCCAGATATTCTTGGGCCCTGGGTCTCACGGCGCAGCAGCCTGCTTAGAGCCCTCTCTCTTGTCTTCACACAACCGAAACCAGCTTCTTGAACACTTTCTCCAACCGGAAAACAGGAATATGTATATTGTTTTGGTATCCCTTTGGGTTTATCCTCAATTCTTCCTTACTTTTCCCTCATTTAGGCAGAAAGTATTTACTCCATAGTGGAAATACGGACATACTTGAAATTCTTATAAACTCTGAAATTTAAAATAAATTGTCAGTTTTCTCTTTTTTATGTTTTAGAGACATTTTTTTTAGAGCTATTTTAGGTTCATGGGAAAATTGAGGGGGAAGTAGAGAGGTTTCCTATTTAGCCCCTGCCCCACCCAGACGCAGCCTCCCCATTATCAACATTCCAACCAGAGTGGTACATGTGTTGCAAGTGATGAACCTATCTTGACACATCATCCTCAGCCCAAGTGTGTACTCTGCATCAGGGTCCACTCTTGGCGTTGTACGTTTTAAGGGTTTGGACAAATGTATAATGAGATCTGTCCATTATTATAGTGTTTCTTTTTATAGAAAGCATAGTACCACTCTGGTGAAAGATGGGAAGGTTGCCCATATGTGAAGGCAGGGGTATATGGGAAATTTCTGTACCTTTCTCTGAATTTTACTGTTTCCTAAAACTTCTACCAAAAAAGCCAATATATATTAAAAACCAATAGTATTTACATAAAAAGACCTCGACCTGCCACCTTCCTCAGGAGGGCATTGTGCTGCTCTTCCATGAACTCTTTTGATCTTTTTATCAGCAAGAAAGCTGGCGCACTCAAACTTCACACCTGAGTTGAGTGTAAGATAGGAAATGTTTTTAAAAATATGGACAGGGTTTAGGAAATAAATTGTGCAGATGGGTCTAATAGTATTGGTGCGATTACCACCTTGACAAAGCAGGAGACAGGAGCAGTTCTAAAAACCCGGTGAGGGTCACTGTATGGAAAGAAATACTGCCTGGAGCTCTAGTTGGTTTGGATCAGTGGGTAGAGCATCAGCCCAAGGACAGAAGGCTCACAGGTTCGATTTCATTCAAGGGCACATTTCTCAGTTGCAGGCTTGATCCACGGCTGGTCTCTCTCACATCCATGTTTCTCTCTCTCTGTCTCTCCCCCTCCCTTCTACTCTCTCTAAAAATCAATGGAAAAATATTCTCGGGTGAGGATGAACAAAGAAAAAAAAAAAGAAATACTGCTTAGACCTGGGCCCCTGGTACAGAGACCAAGCCAACCACCTTGACCTGGCAGGGATGGAGCTGAGGGGAACCTCCCTCATCCTCACATTCCATCCATCCTCTGTCACCTAATAGAATCTGTCACTGTAGAACCAACTGGAAGCCAGTGGGCAAGGGTGCTTGTCGGTGCTGTCCACCTGGGTCAGCATCACAGGGCATAGAGGAGGATGGAGAAGGGTGCAGAGTGGACATGGAGAGGCCAGTGGAAAGTTTCCAGCTCTGCCCTCTTTCAGAGCAGGCACCTAGGTAGCCATTCCTATCTGCTCTCCTTGTTGCCTGGAATGCACGTCCTTAGCCAAGCCTATTTAACTGATTAACACTTGTAGTTGGCTCTATAGTGAGATTAAAAGCAGTCATTTTAAAAGAAAAATTCTATCTTCTATGAGAGCTAACAAATTTATCAATAGTAAATACTTACGTGGCAATAAAATAGTTGGGTCCACCTAAGAGAAGATTTTATACGAGATATATAAAATCATCTGCTTCCGAAAATGCTTTATTAGAATTGAATGGCTCATTCTCTCAAGGAAACCATGGACATCTTATTGTTTTTTCCCGCACAGCCATCTGGTACTGTCTTTGATGTGAAATCTGTGATATCCCATCTAATTTCATTCTAAATATTCATAGTCAATGAAACATTTCATCATCTTGTTTAGATAATCAAAATATTCACTTTTATTAGATGTACAGAACATAATTTCAATGTTAATATTTGTTGTAGAGCATCTAACAAGTTGCCAAGAGAAGATATACACTTCGTTTATGGGATATGAAATACCACAGTGTTAGGAAATCAATGAGGTTATTACTGTAGAAAGGGAGATGGGCTAGCTGGCCATCCCAGATTCTGTGCACATACATCCCCCTCCTCACCCAGAAGAAATGATCAGAAAGCTAGTGAGTCTGGTGTTTAAACATAAATTCGCCTGTAATTTGGTGCTTTTCAATTGAGGATTTCAGAGCTCAATTTCAGTTTCATCTCAAAGTGGAATTTCAGAGTTACTTGACAATAACAGGTTTGCTCTTGAAAAATGAAAGTGCAAAGAGAAATCTGGATCACACCCCCCCACCCCCACTTACCCTGCTGTAGACTTTCAGCCTGTTCCAGAGTGAAGAGCATGCTCAGTGTTGATGGAAACACAGTGAGCTACCTTGCGGGAAATACTTCAGTGCAATCCAGTGTTTACTGCAGCAGACATGTCTGAAAATCACTGAGAATTTCATAGCACTAAAAGCAAAAGCTTGGCGTAACCTAGTAGATTCACATATTTCATCTCCTGTAAAATCTAACATGCTCTGGACTCAAACAAAATATATGTAAATAAGCCCTGATGGAGTCCCATATTTTGATTCTGAATTTCTTTAATTTTCTATATAGAAGGATTTTCTTTGACATGCATCCAACTAGAAGAGCTGAAAAGACAAGAGCAAAGGTGTGCCGTGCTGCCCTCAAAGAAGAGATCTAGATGTTCTCTAGAAAAGAAATCATCCCCTTACAGTTAGCATAAGTTCTCCATTTGAGGGTCCAGGTTGGAAGAAGGTGGTTGAACTGAGTATTTGGAGACATTTTCTGAGATTGCTTAGATTCTGTGGGTGATACAAGAGCGATTAAAGGTACAAAACTGTAGCTAATAAAAACTAAAAATCAAATATTTTTAATACTTTGGAATTCAATTATGTTTACATTTGATAGAAAATAAAACTATTGTTAGAATTCCTAAAAAATTGGGGGAAAGACTAAAAGGAAAAATATAATTCATTGTCAGGAATTAGATATAAAGTTGGTAAAAAAATCTATCTTGTGGTCTTAGTTTAATCTGTTTTTAGATAGTACTGCTCAATTATTCTATACCAGTTACATTTAAGAATATAACAGGACTCAGTTCAGGTCATTAATATATGACTCCCTTACAATTTACTTTTTGATAACTATTGTGTAGTGAGAATATTTTTATTCAGATTCAACATGTTGTTTTTTTCTAGAAAATATTCAAAGCTGATAGATGCCTGTACTAAATAAAGCTGGAACTTGTACACATTAATCAAAAGGACATTTTCAGTATGAAACATGAAAAGCTACCCATTGGTCAAATAATTGGGGGTTAGGCAGAGGGAGAATCCAGAATATATTGCATTTGATCTCAATTGTATAAATATATCCTGGGAGACATCCTGCTTAGTTCTTTTGCAATAGAGTCAGTTTGGGAAGCAATATATAATTTTTACTGTTTTACTATATCATGTGCATTTTGTACATCTTACAGTGTTTGGTAATAAAAACAAAAATATGGAAAGGGTTTGTCAGAGTGTGAAAATGACAAATGATCATATATTTATGTTTCAGGTGGGAATGGAGGTAGAAAATAGTGTACAATGGTCATAGTTTCTCTTAAATTATTGTACCATTTAAGAAATAAGATCAGTCATTGCTTACTTCCCCAAAGTAGTCTCTCAATTGGTAGAAAGAAAAAAGCAATAAAATAGTTAGCAATTAGCAAGAAACAGGATATAATTATTGTGCTTAGGCCAATGGTTTTAGCATTTCCTTTCGAAATCCTGTAGATGTACACAGAGCAGAGACTAAGCATTCTTTGTTCCCAAGGTCATACTTTCTTACATGGGTGACCTTGGTCAAAACACCAAAACCTCATTATGTGTCAAGAAACTGCTTTACCACTTCCCAGCAGTTCCCGTCATTTGGGGATGCCAGTCTCATCACTCCAAATGGCATACAAAATACTTTACAACCTGACCTCCGCCTGCCTCTTCAGCCTCATATCCTGACACCCACACATCTACTCATCACCATAGTGTATCACAATTAACTATTGTAGCTCCTAAGTGGACTCTTTCCTCAAGCCCCCATGCCTTTCTTTTCTCATTCAATAAATATTTGGGGGTGGGGATAGCCACACACCATACCAAGGGCAATTGCATAAATAGGGAGTAAGGCAACACGATCTAAGGCCTGCAATTTATGGTCTAGTGTTGTTAACAAAGAAAACACCCACTCTCTGCCAAAAATAAACAAACAAACAAACAAACATAAATTAATTAATTACAGATGGTGCTAGGTGCTGGGAAGGAAAACAAAAACCCCAGTGTTAACAGAGACTGAATGGGGATGTGGAGGAGGAGGTGGTGATGTTTAAAGTGTGCCAGGTGAACCTGGGGCCAAGATTCCTGAGAGAGAGGAAATAGCATGGGCAGGTTCTAAGTATGAAAGACTTTCTCAGGTTCAGGTTCAATGACTTGAATAAAGGCCAGTGTAGCTATAGTTGGTGTGTGTGTGGTGGGGAGGGGAGGGGATGTGCAGAACAAAGTAAAGATGAAGGGGTAGCCAGTTGTCAGACTAAGCAGGGCCTTACAGCTCATAACAAGGAGTTTTGTTTCAGTGAAATCAGAAATTATTGGTTGCATTTAAGCAAAGTTGGATCATGATTCAATTTATGTTTATAAACAAATGCTCTAGCTTCTGTATGACAAACAAATTAGAGAATGACAAGAGAGAAAGTGAGTGGGACAGGTACTTAGGAGACTGTTCTGGAAGACCAGAAAAGGGAGCAGAGTGGATGCATTCAAGAATTCACAACGCAATTGAGGTTCCCTCTTTTCTGACTGATTTCTACTACCTTAAAGTCCCAGCCCAAGCATCACCTCCTTTACAAAGCTAATCCCTTACAAAGGGGATGGAAAGCCCTCAATCCCCACAGGGTTCGAAACCCCCTCCTGTTCTCTAAGCAGCCTGTCACATGACTCCACAATGTGACATACCATAATATTGGCTGCTTTGCCTGCCACCTAAAAGACTGAACTTTTTTGAGACAATAGCTGTGTCTTGCCCATTCCTGCACTCTTGGCCCGAGCCCAGAGCCCCATGCATGAGGTGTCAAACGTGTGGGAATCCTGCCCTCTGGACTGTGGGTGAGCTCTTCCCGGGGCATGAAACACTGAGTGGGAGCCAGATCTAAGGGCTTGCAATTGATTCTGATCGTGAAAGGACTGTGGAGGAGCCACTGCATACCAAGAACACCTACAACTGTACGAAGTGACCAAGAAATCAGACAGGAAGCCAAATTGATTTTCCATGGCCATTTCAGGGAAAGGAGTTCTTGAGTAAGGTGGACTCTCTCCAAAGTACTTCGGGTTCCATTTAAACCCTGCTGCAAAAATTGCAGTTCAGAATCTCTTGCTTGCAACACATAGCTTAGCAGACACTGTCATTTTTGACAAGGGGTTTGCATTTCTATCAGTCATGTGCCTGGAAACTGTTGGACAGAAATCATAGCCAAGCTGTCACCACAGCCTCCCATTACCTTCAAACAGATTCATTTTCATTCCTCTCCATAAAGATTCCTCTCCATAAAGACTTAAGTGCCTCACACAAACCAGGGGTTGTGCCTGGCTGTTAGGACAGGGATGGATGTCAGGATATTTGTAAAGGGTGTCTCTGTTCCTGAGGGACTCACAGTCCCATGGGGGAAACAACTGAAAGAGCATTGCAATTGAAAAAGCTGAGTTATAATGGGAATGTGTAACATATGTATATTCCTGGTGGAGAAAGCATAATAGTATAATTTATTCATTCTTCTGGGTAGAAGAGAGTATATATTTATTCAGAAAGAAGCTTAAGTTGAGCTGGATCCCTAGGAGTTAATCTCTGTGTGTGTGTGTGTCAACTTCTCAGAGGCAGGGAAGCCTAAGGCTTAAAGACATTGGGTCCAGAGCTCAACTGTGTGTGTTCACATCCATTCTGTTACGGCCTGTGTCACAACTGCCAAATTATTGAACAACGCTTCACCTCGGCTTTTTCAACTGTTAATGGGCTAATAAGAGTTTGTGCCCATCGTGTTGCTGTGAGGATTAAATAAGTCTGTGCTTATGAACATGAACATGTTATTCCAGGCAGAGGAAATAGTATGAGCAAAGGTGATGGGCATCCAAGGGATGTCAGGGAAGAACAAATCTCTGGTGTGAACAGGCTGCAGGGTGGGTTTGGAGAACATTGGAGGGGAGGTTGGAACATGGTTTGTGGCCCAGATCCTGAAGAGCTTTGCAAACCACACCAAGACATTTGGATTCTGTGCTACTGGGAATGAGGAACTGCCAAGGATTTCAAACGGGGGGTAGTGTGATCAGGGAAAGAAAATGAGAGGCTGAGGGTACAGGCAGGAGGTGATAGCGGTGATCCATGAGAGATGACTCAAAACCTGGAATAGGGGGGATGCTAACCCTATGGCCTGACCTGCGGAATTTAAGGTTTCCCAAATGTTTTCACCAAGAATTCTTTTCTCCTTATTTAATCAAAAAAATGTTCAGGACTCAGTTTGGGGAATGCGGACATAACATCTCATTTTAAAAATGTTTTTATTTTATTTCTTTACATCCTTCTGCATCTCAAGTTGTTCATTTTTTTATAACCCAGTGGGGAATCACAATCACGGACAAAAGTACTTGTCAGTTACCTGATGATGATCAGTTTAGCAGAACAATAAATGAGTAAGTGTCCATGGAAACCCAGTTTATGCTGATTGTCACCTTAGCCAGCCCTCCGCCATATTGCTCTCCCCTTTTTGCTGTGGGAGAAGCTTCATGAGAGAGCAGTGTAATAGCAGTAGTATTGGGAAATAGGAATATGTATTTGGCATATATTTTAGATTCAAAGGAGAAAAACAATGCTCTGGAGTCTTAGAATGTCCTTCTCAATGCATTTGGCACCATTTTCTCTGAAGACAAAAATGACAAATTCTTAGGCTATACTAGGTATTATTCTAAGTGCTACATACATAAACAAACACACACACTGTTTAATCTTTACAATAACCTTATAAGAAGCAACTGTTATTATCTTTTTTTAAAATATATTTTTTATTTCAGAAAGAAAGGGAGAGAGAGAGAGATAGAAACATCAATGACGAAAGAGAATCATTGATCAGCTGCCTCCTGCATGCCTCTTACTGGGGATAGAGCCGCAAACTAAGGGCATGTGCCCTGACCAGGAATCAAACCATGACCTCCTGGTTCATAGGTTAACACTCAACTACTTAGCCACATATGCTGGGCTATTATCTCTACTTTATGAATGAGGACACTGAGTTGAGTCCCTCAGGAACAGAGAAGACCAAAGTCACAAGGAGGGTCAGTGGCATCCGTGGTGTAAATAAATGTTGAAGGAATATGTGAGTGAATGAGTGGTTGAGTGAACAGAATGAATGAACAAAAGATTGGTGGTAAACATTAGAAAAGGAAGAGGAAATTAAGCATTCAGGTTAAGGATAACATTAGGAGCAAAAACAGGAAAAGTGGTCACTTGTTAACCTGGGCAATCCTCCAAAGAAATGACTCTTCAAACGAGAGAGTTTGAAGTAGAGGTAGTAAAGAAGAGTGAAATTTACTCAAGATTACAGTAAATATAGCACAATGGGAAAGTTAACACATATCTCTGCTGTCAAGATGATCAGCTCTCGTATTATTATTGGCTCTTATAAGTGACATTTGAAACAGATACCATTTCAACTGCAAAGAATTTACTGAGTGAGGCCCAAGAAATGTTTTCAATTTGCTGGATTCTGTGACCTCAAGAATAGAAATAGCATCTGTGTATCCAGAAAGAGGTACAGAATGTGTCCTGTAGAAGGCTTGCTGATGGTTCTAAATAAGACATTAGTCCCTACCTGAACCTGTCAATAGCTCTTACTCAGCTTTTAGGTACCTAGCCCTGTGCTAGGCATCATCAGAGGACAAAGGCATAAAAATCATCAGTCAGTATACATTCCCAGAGCATACACTAGTGCTAAATACTAGGGAACCCAAAATAAATAAGATATAATCCCTAATCCCTACTCTCAAACACCTCCTAATCAACTGGGAGGGAGATGATATAAACACAGCTCTACATGCAGACACCAGGTTTATAAACCTGCTGTTTCCATAAAACATACCTAGAAAGGTATAATAGGAAAATATAGTTCATGAATTATATAATAAAGACCAAAGTGCAGAACAATATTGAGTAAGAATGGCTCACTACAGGTTCAGGACTAGAGAAATATTTTTCGATGGGTCCAGATTATTAAGCAATGGATGATGTAAAGAAGAGCATGCCAAGGAGGGGAAGCAGCAGCATCTAATATGAATAAAAGATAAGGGAAACTATAAAATGTTTTTTTTTAAAGAGGCCTCTGGTCTTCCCCATTGGAGAAGGATTTAACTGACCTTGAATTATGAAATTACCCAGAGAGTATAATGCTAACCACAAACTATTATTTCTTCTGAAAGCAGAGGCCTCGCTTAGATATTTCATGATTTCTCCCAATCTTTCTGCTTTGGAGTTCTTCGGTCTTCAGAGCCCTAGAAACATTCTCTTCCATATACTTCCAATTCTTTTGTTTCCCAGGTTGGCAGCAAGGTGTTCTGAGTCATTTGTTCACACAACATAGATACTCTGCCTTCTTACTAGTTTAGAATTCTGTTCTTCTCTGACCCGTCCTTGACCCCAGATGAAGCACAGCTGAGCACCTAGCCAATTAAGCTCATCCTTATGCTAAGAGGTAGACCCAGGCCCGCAGCCTCTTTGTGCTGCACTTTTACATGAGTGCAGCTCATGTGTCACAGCAGGCAACCTGGTACTGACATACAGCAAGCCCTGACTGCCATCAATCTGCTCCCAGAACCATCTACCCAACCATCACAAGATATCACTTTGGGGCTGACATCTTTGGGGCCAGTCCCAGCCAGGAGATGTGAGTCACCCAGGGATGACAGTCTGATCAAAATGCATGATGGATAGGGCCTAACCATCACCCCATCACTCATGAGCAAGGAGGCAAAAATTGTCAAGGTAGGAGTGTCAGGTGTGGGGAAGGTAATTTCTGACATGTGATTAATGCCAAGGAGCCAGCAATCATCCAGGTACTGCCAAGAGAAATGGGCAGTTACATATATTTTTTTCTATGACAGTGCCTCCCTCCCCCCACTCTTGACCTCTGGTTTTGTAGTGCTGCATAAAAGGCTCATGGATGAATTTTTTTTCTCTCCCAGATTTTATATGTTTATGCCCCTCAAAATCTAGAGCTTACATACACTCTTCATACACACTTACACTAAATGTAATTCTAGTTGAAACCTCAGCCCCATCATCATTTGGAAACCAACTGCAATGTTCCCCAGTTGATATTACTCTGATGGTCATTAAAAACTAAATAGCTCAGTCTTCCTGGGGCCAAAGTTGGTTTCATCCATGACCCTGAGCAAATGATTACACCTCTCTGTGTCTCAGCTTCCTCATCTATAAAATAAGATTGTTTAGAGGATTAAAGGAGGATTTCTCACCTTTGTGGTTGTGGTAAATAATTAATAAATGCTAGGTAATGTTATTATTGTCCCTTGCTGTGCTTCTTATATGTGAGAGAAAAATTCAAAAACTGCAAAGATTTTGTGGAACATAGGACATCTGGAAGAATAGGTAAAATGGGCAAGGGCAGAGGGCACTTTGAACACAAAATGGGTATGGGTCCTTGAAATGGGACATAGAGCAAAATAGCAGAAGGTAGGGAACAAAAGCCACACTTAGGGTGAAGGGGGTCAAATATATGGCAATGAGAGGAAACTAGACTTCATGTGGTCAGCACACAATGCAATATACAGATGATGAATTATAGAATTGTACACCAGAAACTATATAATGTTATTAACTTTGCATTGCACATTTCGGTCTACAATCCATTTTGAGTTAATTTTTGTAAAGGGTATAAGGTCTGTGCCAGTTTTTTGGATATCCAGTTGTTCTAACATTTGTTGAAGAAACTATTAGCTCCATTGCGTTCTCTTTGCTTCTTTGCAAAAATCAGTTGACTACATTTATAAGGGTCTACTTCTGGACACTCTATTCCAGTGATTTTCAGGCACACTGGTGTGCTGCAAGAATTCTTAAAGCATGCAACACCTGACTAGTTAGGGGTACTGCCCTCTTTTCCCTTAGATTGTCAAATAAAAATAAAAAAATAACAACAGCCAATACAACAAGAATTATGTGGTGTGAATGAATCAAAATTATACCTATTTTTTGTCAGATCAGCAAAAAATATATTTTTTTGGTGTGCCGCAGAATTTCACTGATTAGTTTATGTGTGCCATGGGATGAAAAAGGTTGAAAATAGCTGCTCTATTCTGTTCCATTGATCTATCTGTCCATTCTTTCACTAATACCATGCTGTCTTGGTTATTATAACTTTATAGTAAGTCAAAGTATATTTTATTGATTTTTTACAGAGAGGAAGGGAGAGGGATAGAGAGTTAGAAACATCGATGAGAGAGAAACATCGACCAGCTGCCTCCTGCACATCTCCCACTGGGGATGTGCCCGCAACCAACATACATGCCCCTGACCGGAATCGAACCCGGGACCCTTCAGTCCGCAGGCCGACGCTCTATCCACTGAGCCAAACCGGTCTCGGCGGTTATTATAACTTTATAGTAAGTCAAAGTTTGGTAGTGTCAATCCTCCAATTTTGTTCGTTTTTAATATTGTGTTGGCCATTTTGAGACTTTCACTTTCTATAAATTTTAGAATCAGTTTGTCGATATCCATAAAATAACTTGCTGGGATTTTGATTGAAATTGCATTGGATCTATCAATCAAGTTGGGAAAAATCAACATCTCGACAATATTGGCTCTTCCTACCCATGAACATGAAATATTTTTCCTTTTAGTTTTCTTGATATTGTTCATTCCGTTCTGTAGTTTTCCTCATATAGATTTTACACGTTTTGTTAGATGTATACCTAAGTATTTCATATTTTGTGGTGCTAATGTAAATGATATTGAGTTTTTGATATTAAAATCCACTTGTTCATTGCTGGTATATAGGAAAGCAATTGGCTTTTGTACATCAACCTTTTATCCTGCAATCTTGATATAATTACTTATTAATTTCAGGAGTTTTTTTTTAATTTAGATTTTCTACACAGACAATAATATCATCTGCAAACAAAGACAGTTTTATGTCTTCCTTCTTAATCTGTACGCCTTATATTTCCTTTTCTTGTCTTATTGCATTATTAAGGACTTCCAATATGTTGTTGAAAAGGAGTAGCGAGAGGGGACATTCTTGCATTGTACCTGATCTTAGTGGGAAAGCTTCATGTTTCCACAATTAAGTATAATGTTAACTGTAGGTTTTTTTAAATATATATTCTTTATCAAGTTAAGAAATCTCCCTTCTATTAAATGGCTGTAGGGTTTTGCAAATATTTTTTCTGTAACTATTGATATGATCATGTTATTTATCTTTTTTAGTTTATTGATATGATGTATTACATTACTTGATTTTCATATGTGGAACCAACTTTGCATAGGTGGGATAAATCCCATTTGGTTGTGGTGAATAATTATTTTGATAATTTCTTCTATTTGATTTGCTAATATTTTGTTGAGGATTTTTGCATCCTTCTTATCTTTGTTCTTACATAGGTGAGGTTTTTTCCCCCCCTCTGGCTTCTGTCAGGATTTTTCTTTATCCTTGATTTCCTATCATTTGAAAGCCATATGCCTAGGTGTAGTTTTTGCCATTTATCCATCTTGGTGTTCTCTGAGCTTCCTGAATATGTTTGTTGTTTGACATTAATTTAGGAAAATTTTAAGTCATTATTGTTTCAAGTATTTCTTCTGTTCGTTTACTCTTTCTTCTCCTTCTGATATTCTCGTTATGCACATGTTATACCTTTTGTAGTTGACCCACAGTCCTTGGATATTCTTTGGTTCCCCCCCCTCCCGCCCCCAGTATTTGTTCTCTCTGCTTTTCAGTTTTCAAGGATTCTATTGACATATCCTGTAGCACCAAGATTCTTTCCTCAGCCATTTCCAGACTATTTATAAGCCTATTGAAAGTATTCTTCACTTCTGTTACAGTATTTTTTTGGTTTTTTCTTAGGATTTTTATCTCTGCTTACATTGGCCATCTGTACATGTATACTATCTACTTGGACCTTTAAAGCCCTTAGCATATTAATCATAGTTGTTTTAAATTCCAGCCTGACATCTTTAACATCCTTGCCATGTCTGGTTCTGAGGTTGTTCTGTCTCTTCAAAGCCTTTTTATGCTTTGTAATTTTTTCTTGATAGTGAGACATGATGTACTAGATAAAGGAAGTAGTATCAATAGGTCTTTAGCAAGCGTGTGGGGGAACAGGAAGTATTCTAGAGTTCTATGATTAGGTCTCAGTCTTTCAGTGAGCCTATGCCCCCAGACTGTGAACTTTATGTGTGTCTCAGTCCCCTCCCTCACACCCTCCCCTTATGTGAGACAAAATGGCTAGAAGGTCTGGAATTTGTATTTTTCTTTCTCAGGTCAGTTAGGGTCTTATTCAACCCCAGCAGATGAGGCTCTGGTGAACTTCCTCCTGGGGGCAGGCCTTGTTAAGGAGAAATGAATGCTCAGGTGTGTTTCAAAATAGTTTCTTTCCCCCTTTGCCTGCGAGAAATATGAAGGGATTGTGCTAAGTCTCACCATATTGTGCACCCCCCCCTGGAGTTTTTAACTCTCTGACTTGTCCACACTGAGCCTGCAGCACTTCACCCATTATAGTTCAGGCTTTCCTCCCCCAGCACAGGGTCCCCAGGCAGCTTTCACCGCTGCTTCCATAAACTGTGCTTGTATTTGCCGTCTCTCCAATCTCAGGAGCAGAGGCTTGCCCTGTTTTCTCTCCTCGAATAGATCCAAGAAGAGTTGTTTATTTTTCAGTCTGTTCAGCTTTTGACTTGTTAGAACAAAATGGTGAATTCCAAGCTTCTTGCATTGGAACTGGAAACTAAAAGTTTCTTTTACCTATTTTTCTAAAATTTATTACATCACCCTAGCTATTAAATGGAAATCACTGCCTAATATTTAAGCCTTTCTTAATGACTCAGAGTCTTTACCAGGAGCATTAATTAATTCACAATTTATGAAATAACAGAAGACCTGCAGGCATAAAGGGCTCATTTGCCTCTATATTAAGTGGCCCAGCTTTTCTATCTCCTCCCTTGCTCTTGGTTGCTAATAGGAAACCTGCCAGTAGCTTTTTCTACCCTCTCCTAACAGGAAGCTAAGTGGACAAAAGATTTCTTGGTGAAGAGTACCATCAGTACTCATGTCTGCGATAACTTCTTGCCCTGCCCTTCTCTTTGAGGTAGACTCCATATGATACTTGCTGGATTTGTTTGATTTGAGTACTTTTGTGCCATATGGATGGTGTTTCTGTTCTCTGAATTCTCTTCTCTCCAGGTTCCAGATTGTGAATCAGGCTCCATTCATGTCATACTCACTAACTTGTGAAAGTACTTAGACTAAGCTGATATCAAAAATAGGTTGCTTGCCCTAAAAAGTTTGGCTTAGTGGATAGAGCATTGGCCTGTGGACTGAAAGGTCCCAGGTTCGATTCTGGTCAAGGGCATGTACCTTGGTTGTGGGCACATCCCCAGTTGGGGGTGTGCAGGAGGCAGCTGATCGATGTTTCTCTCTCATCGATGTTTCTAACTCTCTAGGCCTCTCCCTTCCTCTCTGTAAAAAATCAATAAAATATATTTTTAAAAAATAGGTTGCTTGAGAATATCTCCAACCTATAGGATGATGCAGGTTTAGTTCAAATATCATCTCCTTCATGATACTTTCCACAATTCCTTTAGTCAAGTACCTTCTCTAGATTCAAAGCATATTAATTTTATACTTATAATATTTGTGTTATTGTACCTTCAATAAATATTGTACCTGCAGTTCAATAGGTTATGTGTGCCTGTCTGCCTGTGCCCTACTCTATGCTACTACCAACACTGTACCCAGTCCCACTGTACCCCCCAACTCTAATTTTAAATACTAGAATCTGTTTAAATTCATAGCAAAAGCTCAATATTTGCTGCATGTGAACATTCTTATGAAATGTGATAAACCTGCTAAGTCTGACTACCAATTCCTCCAAAAGCACAGTCACTGGGTAAAAAGTCTCTGGGCCGGAATACTCCAAGGCGTGTCTCAGTCCTGCTGTCCCAGGCGGTTGAAATGAACCTTCGTCTTTGTGCATCTAACTGCCCTTCAGAATTCCCTCCACGTTTATCTAATTAATGTGCATCATATCACTAGGGCACTCAGCCCTGGCTACAAATCCTCCTCAGATAGGTTCCTTTGCTTTGTCCAGCACTCCTCACCCTAGTCAGATTCCCTTTTCTCTTCTGCAATTTTCTTCACTGATTCTGTCTCCTCCCTGCGCTTTCATTCCCTAGCTTAGACGCCACAGGCCTCCCTTTGGCTCCTGGTTGCTTCCCTGGGGCTCCCTGCCCTCCTCAGGCCAGACATTTGGCTACCAGTTGTCTGCAGTCTCTCTACCTACCAACTGCCCCATGGGAGACTGATTGTATTGCTATATTTTTCTTTCTCACCCGATATATCACAAAAGAGTTATTTACTTGAACAGGAGGCTCATTCCCCCAGGAGACAGACCAGAAAATTCTTTCCATGGCACTTCAGGTTCTCTCATTTTCCCTTCAGTAAAGCAGCAGGATTCTGAGCCTGGGTTTTAAAGACGTCACTTTCCATACGAGTTTCACTGGCCTTAGAGGTCTCTGTTTTGACTGCCTTTTTGCTTTTTTTCTTCTGTTATCCCTTCATTGACAGAGAAGCAAGTGATATTAATATTGTTCTACTTTCTGATAACAATACCCTGGTTTCTACCTTTAATGACTTGATAATAATGGACTTCAGTTTTTGATCACCAGCAGTACCAAGATTTTTTTCTGAATTCTATGTTCTGTCCCCATCCTCTAGGATTCATATCTGCTGTGAACTTCAGTTTAGATATGTAGTTTGCTTTTTATTATCAACCAACATAACAGCAATTCAATTAGTGTAGCTGTTTCAAAACCAATTTTTATTGATAGATAGATGGATGAAAAGACAACTAGCTAGCCAGCTAGATGCTTTTCTCTGAGGGTTTCTGAGCCTTGGGACTATTGATATTTTTGTTTAGATATTTCTTTTTGTGGAGGCTTTTCTGTTTGTTGCAGGATGTTTCACAGTTTCCCTGGTCTCTCTTTACCCACTAGATCAGCCGTGGGCAAACTACGGCCCGCGGGTCGGATCCGGCCCGTTTGAAATGAATAAAACTAAAAAAAAAAAAGACCGTACCCTTTTATGTAATGATGTTTACTTTGAATTTATATTAGTTCACACAAACACTCCATCCATGCTTTTGTTCCGGCCCTCCGGTCCAGTTTAAGAACCCATTGTGGCCCTCGAGTCAAAAAGTTTGCTCACCCCTGCACTAGATAGTAGTCTTTCCAACCCTACACCCCCCAAGTTTTTTAATAAAAAATATCTTCAGATATAACCAAATGTTCGTGGGAGGCAAAATCACCGCCAGTTAAGAGTCAGTGTTGTAAGTCCATTTTACTCTAAATTATTACTAAATAACAATGACAAAAGTGAATTCAGTATACATTGAGTAAATACTGTAAGCCAGGCCCGTCAGAAAGCAACTTTCACATATGAACTTATTCTGTACTTACAAGACTTATGGGTTAAGTATGAGAAAAAAATAGGATTTAGAGAGAGTCAAATAGCTAGCAAATGGTAAAGCATTTTTTAAAACAGCCATTTCCCAAGCTCATGCCTTTGACAGTTATGTCATACATTTTACATCTTATCTTCTATGGCATAGCTATATCTATCTATGCACACCTTTCTCTTGGAGGAGGAAGGGTTTTTATTTTGCTAGCTCATTAGTGCTAAGACTAAGAATGGTGCTTAGCCCATAATAGGTATCAAGGAATACTGATTGAACTGAATTTTTTGATTGATCTGAGAATAAAATATTGTCATACTTTGCACATAGTTTCTTAATAAATATTTGCTAAAGTAATATATTACATAGGCTAGAAAAACTAGGTAGCTTACCCTCTTGGTTTTCTACATTACTCTGTACTTTTACAATGAGGGGTAAGGGGATGGTGAGGGGTCAGGTTAACATGGCATTTGTGTAACCTTTCTGAATTTTTTCCTTTCATTCACTTTTTTTTTGTTCTCATCTGGTCTTGGTCAACAATCATAACCAGACTAATGTTGCATTATCTTCACACAGTACCATTTTCTGAGGAAGTAGAACTCTTTACAAACACTATTCAATTTATCCTAAGTCTTTAGTGAGGAGAGTAGGGGATATTATTTTTTCCTTTTAGAAGACAGGGTTAATTGGAAGCATCAAGTAACTGACACACCCAAAGATTATTCAATCAAATTCCTGGCTCTAATTCATAGCATTATCATTACTAAAGTTAACTTCTCTATTAGGAAGTAATGGAACCCTTACTGTCTAACTCGCCACCTTGATTTAATCAATGAACTGGACTGTTTCCTATAGACCAGACATTATGGAAATGAGGAAAAACACATTTATTTTGTGTCTACATTATTCTGGCTGCTCTGATAGGCACATTAAATTTATCAGCTCATTTTGGAATGAGTAGTAGTGTCTCCATTTTATAAAATGAGGCTGAGTGATATTAAGAAACCTGCTTCAAATCTATAGCTAGAAAGTAGCAGAACCAGGTATCAAAACAGGTTTTTGATGATTGTATTTTAGTTAATTTTCACAAACTCTTCTATAAATAAGGAGCAGTCAGAACAAGTCAGCACTTAGGGAAGGTTTCTTCAGTTCCCCACAGTTACTCAAGAATCAGCCTTCCCACTAAAGCTGAAAAAGTGAAAATGGAAGTTTATCTTTTGGATCCACAGGTCATATGTATGAAACTAGAGGGTGAGTCATGTAGGTTCTGGAGGGGCTAGAAAAGTGAAAATACTGACTCTGGCCTTTTCCCCAAGAATACCCAGACTGTGGAATATTGCACGCACAGAGGGTTGCCACTGTATTGCAGCGACTACTTTATTTCTTCACTAGATGAAGTGATCCCAGGATACCAGAGGACACTTTGGGATTCTTACAGATGAAAGGTGCTATATACATGTCAGATATTACTATACAGCACTTATAAAAATGGTTTCCACTTGCTGTTGTGAACTCACTGCTGAACAGCTTAGAGATGATAGTTATTACTGGTAATAGCAGTCAGAATAACGGTGTAAGTGGCACTCTTTGCGATACTTTGCTCCATATTTTATCGTTTTTTGCTCTATAATCCAGAGTGCCTAGAACAGGATAGAAAGATATTTGCTGACAAGGCTTAAAAATAGAGACAACTATTTTTTTTTTTTAATTGTGGTCAAGGTCAACAAACAAGGTTAAGGAATTTTCATGAGTGCATCATAAACAAAGACCACAAAAAGTTTTAAAAATTGCTAGAATGTATCATTTTTGCTTTTAAGACTTACATTATCTTCTGACAATACAGCCACTGTAATTGGAAATGTGCACATTTTATTGGTAGAAAATGCAGTATAATGCGCTGTCTTTATATTTTCAATTTAATTTTAAAATCTCCTTTTAGGACAATCACCTGGCCCTGAGTTATTTGGCTTGGCTAATTGTGATACCCACCTGTGTTCACTGGCTTCCTATCTATTTATCAAGCATCTGTAAGAAGCCACTAAAGAGATATGCCCATCACTTTACCCTGATGTCAGTGAACTCTTCACAATCAGCTATTGTTCAGCTGAGCAAACAGTGCTACCTTGGGAAGCAAACCATCCCAGTTCTTTTTATTTCAGTTTAGCTACAAGCTAGATTTCCACTCTAGTGTTAGGAAAACCTCAGTATGACATAGAAATGAGAATTCTCTCTCTCTCTCTCTCTCTCTCTCTCTCTCTCTCTCTCTCTCTCTCGATTTGGCAATACAACTCTTCATATTCACATACACTGACTACAACTTTGCAACTACAAACCATTGTCATGTACATTAGCTTAATTCTCAAAATTTCTTGAGTTACACATGATTCACACTTTTCAGAGAAGGAAACTTAACTCAGAGAAGTTAAATGAAATACCTAAGAGTATATTGTGATTAAATCTAGTCAGAACAAGATATCAAATTCAGGTCACATTCTGTAAAAGGCTCAATAGTAAATATTTTCAGCCTTGCAGGCTATAGGATTTCTATTGCAACTACTCCACACTGCCATTGTTGAGAGACAGCAGACATAGATAATATGTAAACAAATGGCTGTGTTCTAATAAAACTTTATTTACAAATCAGGCAGTGTCTGATCTGTAGTTTGTCAATCTCTGCTTTATATGTTTCCCCTGTAATTCTACTCCATTTGAGACTTATTTATGGACCTTTTTTCAGGTTAAATGTTTACAAAATTTATTAATAAAGATTAGAAAAGAAGAGAATGTTTCCTGACCTAAGCTTCTAGGTTGACAAAATTTACTAGCATAATAGTCTATTAAGAGAGTAGAAATAGCACGGGACTTAACAGTGAAAAACTTGAATTTGAAATTGGTCTATCTATAACCTCAGAGATATGTGACCCTAAGCAAATTATTAATTGTTGGGGTCCAGCCCCAGCAGGTCCAGGGGTTCCCAAAGGTGTGGACGGAGTTGGCGAAGAAGGAATGACACGGAGACAGCGTTCAGTTGATCAGCATAGCGAGGTTCTCCTGCCAGGTTCTGTCCTTAGGTTCTCCCACCAGGTTCTCTAGCTAGGTTCTGTCTTTATTCTCCTGTTACATCTGTATTTATACCAGTTGATTTTAATCCTATCCATTCTATTCCAAAGGTTAGGGTGTTTGTTATCTCCATTCCAAGATCACTACTCTATTGTTCTGTTAAGCTACAAGGAAGTAACTGAAGGAGATTATCCTAAGTAAAGATTATGTAGTTTAAGCGTGATTGCTCGTAGTTAAAGTGATTAACTACCCGCCAGGCACTTAGTTAAGGGATTTTACTGATTATTCCCTTCCTTAGTCCTGTTAATCCCTAACTCCAGGGAAAAATCCCCACCTGGGGAAACAACCTTTTTTGGAGAGGTGACCTTGGTTAAAACACATAGTGCTAAGTAGGGGAGCAAACATATTAAGAACAGTATGCCATATATGCCAGGTCCCTTGAAACATATGCTGTGCAGATGTTTCTTCCCTGCAGTGACTGTGTCAAGCAGCAAGGATGGACCGGCTTCTGGCAATTAATTTCTCTGAGATTCAGGCTAATGTGAATATTATTTTAATAGCCATTTCACAGGGTGTTCCTCAGGATTAAATATGCTGTATGTGTACACCAGTACCCACTGTGTAGTAAGCCCTTAATAAGACTTGTCAAGTTTCTGTTTAATATAATGATGAAAGCATTCTGTCTTCTAATCCTGGAGTATTGGCCATGAAATATGAATGTGATACCAGTCAAGTAATTTCTTGCATATTTGTTGAGCTATTAGTTCAACAAATGGAATTTGGGGCTAGTAAGAGGCAGCCTTTTATATAAATCTGGGGTTATGGATATTATTATATTTCCACTACAATTGTTTTTTTTCAGTTATTTATTTTAATCAGAGGTGTGGTAAATTTTGTGGTTGGTTCCTTCAACATCCCTTCTACTCTCAAATGATTAATAGGAGAATCCTGGTAATCTTATTTATCTTGTTGGTGATTGCTTTGGGAACACGCATGTCTCACAGTCCTAGACATTGAGATAAGAGAGGAATTCTGCTGTTTGGAGGTTTCCGAAAAAGGAAACCTTTCTTCCTCCTAAGAAGGAGGCATAATAAGGGACTCCTCCTTTCATCTGCACATCCTTCTTGCTGGAGGTTTTGTCTGGAATTGACACAGTCAGCTTGCAACTGTGAGGGGGCTGTGAGGCAAAGCTGACACAGAGGAAGGCAGAGCAGAAGGAGGGAGAGAACTGGGACTTCTGATGACTCTGTTGAGCCTCTGAAGCAACCAACCTGGGAACCTTATGTTAGGTGACAAGATTACCTACGGGATTGCTTACGCTCATTTGACTGCAGTGTTTGATTCCAAAATTCCTGATACTATTGTCTAATATATTGTTTTTTTATCATTTTTATGTAACTTTATTTAAAGGCTAAGGATAAAAATGAGTAATGTTGGCTTGCTATCTTGATTCTGCCACTCTAGTCAACTGAATGATTTCCTGAGAATCATTTTACTTTTCTGAGTTTTGGTTTTTCTATTCATTTAATGAGAGAGTTAGATCAAAAGCTTAAACTTTAAATATCTTTCCCCACTCTGATAATCTAGAAGTCCACCATAATGCACAGAAATGCCTCTCCTCTCTGGCAACACATTTAGTCTGCACTCACACTGTCCAATATGTTAGCCATTAGCCACATGTAGCTAGTCCATATTAAGATGTGCTAAAAGTATAAAATATGTGTAAGGTTTTGAAGACTTGGTATAAAAGTGGAATATAAAATATAATATCTTATTATTTTTATGTTTCTTACATGTTGAAATGAGATTTTGAATACATAGTTTAAATAAAATATACTATTAAAATTAATTTCATTTATTTCTTTTTACTCTTTAAGTACTGAGATCTTTTTTTTTAATAACTGAAATCTGTAGGAAAGGACAGCAGGCTGGTAACTCAGGCAGGGTTCCTAGTTGCAGTGTTGGGGAGAATTGCTTCCACTTTGGGAAATCTCAGTCATTTCTCTTCAGGCCGTCACATGGTTAGATAGCATGCATCCACATTATGGAAGGTAAATGGCTTTACACACAGCCTCCTGATTTAAATGTTAAATGTATCTAAAAAATACTTTTACAGAAACACCTAGACTGGTGTTTGGCCAAATAACTGGTCACCATTGCCTAACCACATTAACATAAAATTACCCATCTCAACTTCCATAGTGTTTTTCTTCTACTTTAGAATTCATTTGCCTTCAGTAAATGAAAAAATTTAATATGATATTATGCTTATCAAGGGTTTGGGTTGTATAATGTTCTGTAGTTTCTTACCACCCCTCATCTCCTTATTGTCAGCAGCATTCATTGTCTTAGGGGAAAAGTGATAAGATACATGAGAAAAATCACCCTTGGGTTTCAGTAAGGCATTTGCATTTAAAAATTCTAGCTCTACAATACCAGAGTATAATGTTTGTGTCATAAATAATAAATCTGAGCAAATAGACAACAAGTCAGACTGTCTTGTTGCAGAAGAGGTAAAGATCACATGGGGAGGGCAAAGAGAAGACTAATAAGTTCGATGTAGATGGATTTCTAAAAAACAACCCTGTGTCTCATCCACCGTCTGTTTCCTAGTTAGGGGTGGGGTGCAGAATAGAAATGTGAGATGGAATTCAAAATTCAGGAACAGTGGAGAGCTCTACCTGGATTTCTGGGTGGAGCTCAGGAGGACTGCAAGCCCACAGAATGTTCCAGCATGTGGCATGACACAGACATGGTGGGGACAGCCCTGCTCCATGTCCATGCAGAGCAGGAGATTACAATATTTTTTGTTCACCTTGGCTTGGCTTGGAAGGGGCCTGAAAGTGAGCCAGACTAGAGATGCTTGTTGCTAGAAAAGAGATTGGAAGCAGCTGAAATATTATGGATAGATGACCAAAGACCAGATAGGAATGAGGTAAAACATTTTCTCACTTCTAGATACTGGGTTTCTGAATATAGTATTATGTGTCTATCTACTATGGACAGATGATGACTGAATATTCCCCAGACACCCATACCCCTCTACTACTAGACTGATATTACTAAAGTCAAAGGTGACAATATGTCTCCATTTGCCTAGGATATTCTTGATTATACTGTTGCCTCGTGCCTAATTGGTAAATATCAGCCCTTCTCCCTCTGGAAAGTGTCCTACTTTGCACTCAATACTATGTGGTCATCTACCTAAATCATCAAAACTTAGATGCAACATGGGAGAAAAAGTGGGAAGGCTGAACTAGTTGAGATTAAGTTTATGCTACATGGAAAAGTAATGCAGAGAATCTAACATAGAAATTAAATTGATTTATAGAGAACATAAGATTGAGTTTGGGCATACATGAGACTCTGTGCTGAAATTTAACTTTTCTAATCTAAAAGGCACCAGAACATCAGTTTACATCCTGAAATCCATTATGCTATGCATAAATCTTACCTGAATGTGTATAAAATTTCAATATTTTATATATTTAATTTCAGGTTCAAGTTCTTATAGTGTCTTTTTTTCTAACAACAAATGTAATCCTCATTAATTTATTATTGTAAATGGTAGAAAGCAAGGGATACTTTATGGAGGACTTCACAAGCCCAGCAAAGGGAGTTTGGACTATATTCAAGGGAGTGAAGGAATGATTTGTGCTTTAACAAATTAGCTTGGGCTACACTGTGGACAATGGGAGGAGGCTCAAGAAGTAGCCAGTAAACTCCCAAGGGGATATGGATGGGAAATGAGTCTGAACTGAGGAAGTAACAGTGGGAATGCCCTGAGAACAGATTTGACAGCCATTTAGGAAATTGATGGAAGATATTTGGAGACCAATTTTATACTGAGAGTAAGGAACAGAGAAATCTGTGGAAGTAGGGAATGAGTTTAGCATGGGACACATTGGCTTCAGTGTCCTGAGGGATGCTCAGTGGGAGACAGTGGTTTCCCAGGTGCATTTTGGGGTTTAGAGATTGACATAAAGATGTATATGAGGGACATGTGATTTGGAGGCAAAGAGTTAGAGAAAGTAGTAAGCTATATATATTTTAATAGTATATGTTATTTAAACCAAGTATTTAAAATCTCATTTGAACATGTAAGCAATATAAAAATAATTAATAAGATGATGTTATATTTTATATTGCACTTTATCTTAGTCTCTCAATAGATGCAAACTTAATACACATAAGCTTTATGTGAAAGTCAGACTAGATGGTATTATTCTAAAATAAATAAAACAACATAATGATTTATGAACTTTTGTTCAGAAATTTATGTAGAAATAATTTTTCCTTAGCCAGTGTTTCTTCAATGGGGGCAATTTGTCCTTCCCTTCAGGGGACATTTAACAATGTCTGGAAACATTTTTGGTTGTCATAACTAAAAGGGGGTATGGGAACTCTTCCTGGCATCTGGTGCCAGTAAATATCCTACAGTTCATAGGACGACACCCCCCAAACAAAGAATTATGTAGCCCAAAATATCAATAGTGCCGAGGGTGAGAAACCTCTGCCTTAGACAGTTGAGCTATCAATTTTGTCGAAAGAGCTGAAATCATCCTTAAATTGTTTTTCTGATCAAGAAACACCACAGAAAGACTTTGATGTAATGCATGAAAGAACCTTGATATTCTGGCTGGGAAGTCCATTTCAGTTAGATTTTCTTACTCAACAGCCAACTTATCTGGTCAGAAACCCTTGTGTGTACAGGAGCTCTCTGGGTACACACCACATTGAGGTCTCCAAGAAAGAAAGTACAGCCCTTTCCCCCACTGAACCCCACAACGAAGGTTAGCAGTTGATACAAAGACAAGTTTAGCACATGGGAACAGATGGGACATCATATTTGACTAAAGTCATTTGAGAAATAGAGGGTTGAAAATGACCATTAAATTTGGCTACTACATTGTCAGATATGAGGACAGAAGATGGTGACAGTGGTCAGCACCATAGTAAGATAGTGGATAAAAGCACAGGTTGCTGAGTTCAACTGTCTCGGCTTGTAAGACTCTTTGTTCTATGATTCATTAGTTGGGTGATCTTAAGCATAGTCTTTTCCCACGTGTAAGATGGGAATAAAAATAATGCCCGCTTCAAAGAGTTATGTGTGAGAGTAAGTCCAACATCACACACAAAGCTGGCGAAGTGATTGGCCCATGGTAATAACTTGCTTTGGGAGCTGGTGGAATGTGCTATCAATGGAGCAAAAGAAGACTAGACCCAGTCCATTGCTCCCAAAGTGACCCTCCATTTAAGGGCTTCCGGGTCATTGATAGTATTAATTCTGGGATTCTGACAACACCTATTGTTTCATTTTAAATCAAATCAATAGTTTGCTGATAAATATTTGTTAAAAGTTGATTCCACTAGTTTCTACCATAAGGAATGGGAATAAATAAATTAAATTTATGCTTTTCAAATTGTAGTTCTTATACCCCTAACAAAAAAGTGGGAACCACAGATAAAATGGGGCAGTTATAAAAGACTCAGTGATTTCAAAGAGACTAAACACAGAGCCTGCATGCATAGAAACCACAGTTATATTTAAATTCTTTTTTTTTCTTTTACTGCTCACTAGCTGTGTGATCTTTGGAAAATTACTTAGCCTTCCTGTGTTTCTGTTTTTCTTATCTATAAATTAAGGATAGCAACTACCTCAAAAAATGGCTGTAAAGATTGAATAAGAAACTCTGTGTAAAGTATTAGGCAAAACACAACCAGAAAATATTTAGTAAATGTTAGCTATTTAAATTTTAAGCATGTAGCAACCATATAAGTATATGCATGCAAAATTTAAGTGACTCTTTAAAGATCAACTATGAGATGCCAGATAAATTTTACATGTACAGTGCGCTATGGTAAGGCCACTTTTGTATACTATTTGGCTTTTCTTCTATGAATACTTAGGTACATTTTTGAGAAGCATAGATACAGTGCGTCCTAGGTTTCTGGACAGCTATCCAGGCCTAGAATATTTTCTAGGCCAATACTCTTAGATGCTATCCACAATAACCTAATGACAGCTTCATACTCAATATCATTTTCAACTGTTCAGTGTCACATTTCACCCTCATTAATCACACACTGCACTCATTAATTACATTACAAAGGAGGGTCATTAACAACTGAGGCCAGGTGTGCGGGAGATCCCTGCCTGGAAGCCCGGCCTGCTGGGTCACTCTACAAACGGGGTCACACCAACTGTGGGAGGACAGCATCAAATGGGTGACATTGCTGTGGAGCTGAGAGGAACCGCAGGACCCAGGTAACTTCTTGAGCTATGATCTTCAATAACCAGAGACCTCAGACAGGGCAAGCAGAGGTGAGACACTCAAAGATTCCAGGTAGCTAACTCTTTGGTAAATAAATTTAGTATGCCAACACTGGCTGTCGCAAAATTTATAAAGTTGGAATTTACTCACTATTTTAGGTTAATTGAGTTCTCTTCTCTGTCTGTCTCTCTCTTCATTCTCTCTATATAATATGTAGATTCTATATGTAGTCATTCTATTGAATTATAGGAGATAAGGATTTAGCTTTCCTTTTTCCCATTCCCCACTCTCCTCACAATTCTCTCATCCTCCTGATACTTTTATTATCTCTTATTTTGTTAGAGTATTAATTACTTTCTAAAAATTATTGTATTATTCACAGTTGGACCGTATAATACAGTATGATTACATTTCTTCTCGCTCTCTTTTTATTTGCTTAGTTTTCTGTCATACACAATACCTGTCACTAATTCATTACCAATCCCAGCAACAGCACTCTGAAATCACTCTCAGTACAGCCAGACTTATTAGGTAATCTCCCAGTTTCATTGTTATCCGGGAGACCTCTCTCCTGGAATCCTCTACTCCTTGCTACAACTGGCCCTGTATACAGCAGTAGACGTGCAATCTATCTTTGCCATTCTCTGGGGAATTTTTCTACTTTCCTATGTTGTGTGTGCTGCTCTTTCTTGCTTTACTCCATCTTGAAATTGGATCATACCCTCCAGTAGTTTTATAAGAAAGAGTAAAGGATATAGATTGGCTATGTATAAAATTCCAGAGTGGAAATAGTTTTCATTAGGATGTTTAAGTCGTTGCTCCATTTTCTTCTATCATCCTTAATTGCAATTGAGAAGTAAATGCCATTCTGATTCCCTATTATTCTTACTGGGCAAAAGTTCACTTCCTCTTTTTCAAGTTTTTAAGACCATCTCCTTGTCTCTAGTGTTCTGAACTTTCACTAAAATGTGCCTCGATGTAGGTCTTTTTCATAAATTTTCTTGAGCACACCATCGGTTCTTTTAATATGGAATTTGTTTTTATCACTTCTGGAAAGTTGCCAGGTTTTATTTTACATAATATCTTCCCTCTAGAGGTTTTCTCTTTCTAGAAGTCTCATTAATGTTATTTTTAATATTGGACTTTCTCTAATTGAATTTATCCTTAAAATTTTTTATTGTTTCTCCTATTTTCTACTTTCTGGGAGATTTCTGCAATTATATCTTCAAACTTTCTTTTCTGAAAAAGAAATTGCTAGCCTTTGAGTATGTGTATATATGTTTTGTTTACTGCTGTATTCTCAATGGTTAGATTAGTGCCTGGCACATAATAGAAATTGAAGAAAAAAAGATGTGATGGATTGAATAAATGAATGCTACCCATATTTTTAACTTTGTGAATGTTCTTCATTGTAACCTATTTTTGTTTCTTTAAGATAATTTTTTATCTTATCTCCATGATTATATTAACTATAGATGTTTTAGAATTTTCTTATAAGAAACTATGTATATTGCCTTTATTTTGTTCGCTTTCTTTCATATTGGAAGCTTTCTTCATATATTTGTTGATATTTGGCTTTCCAACTGGCGAGGCATAAGAATACTTTGTGTTCCTGGGCAGGCTAGAGAGCTGGGCTGCTCTATCCGGTTATCTGGCTATGAGTTTGGGTGGAGGAGCCTGTGTGGTCAGCATCTGTAGATCTATTTTTCTCAGGGTGATATTTTAAAATTTAACGTGGTAAAGTACACATAGTGTCAAATGTACTACTATCTTAATCATTTTTAAGTGTACAGTTCACTAGTGTTAAGTGTATTCTCATTGTTGTACAGATTTCAGAATGTTTTCATCTTGCAAAATAAAATTTTTTCCTATTAACAAAAACTCCCCATTCCTCCTTTTCCTCTTCCTCCCCCACTTTCTTGTAACCACTATTTCATTTTTTTTTGTCTCTATGAATCTGAGTGCTCTAGGTTCCTCATATAAGTAGAATTGTGCAACATCTGTGATTTTGTGCCTGGCTTATTTTATTTAGCATAATATTTTCAAGGTTCATCTATGTTGTAGCATGTATTCCAATTGTCTTTCTTTTTAAGGCTAAATAATTTTTCACTGAATTAATATACCACATGTTGTTTACCCATTCATCTGTTGATGGACACTTGGGTTTGATTATTGTGAATAATACTGCTATGAACATGAATGTACAAATATCTCTTTAGGATCCTGCTTTCAAATATTCTTTTGGAAATATACCCAGAAGTAGAATTGCTGGGTTATAATTCTGTTTTGCACTTTTTGAGGCGTCACCATACTATTTTCCATAGCATCTGTCTCATTTTACATCCCCACAGTGCACAGGGGTTCCAGTTTCTTGACATCCCACCAAGGCTCGTGATTTTCTGTGGTGCTGTTTTGTTAATAGTCGCCATCCTACGGAGAGTGGGGTGGTATCTCATTGTGGTTTACATTTGTATTTCCTTAATGATTAATGATATTGAGCATCTTTTCATGAGCTTGTTGGCCTCAGTCTTTTTTTTTATCAGAAAAAAATTATATGCCTTTTGTCCAGAGTTAATAAGAATGGTTATCAACATTTTGGAAGCAAAGCAGAAGGGAGTTAGAGTAGGAGTGTGGCCATCAGTGTGCAGATTTTTATCCATCCTTCATTTTCAGGATGATGCCCCAACCCTTACCTGGTACTGGTTTCCTGAGTCCAGAATCCCTCCTGTTCGCCTGTCCAGGGAGGGAACCTCCAGACATCAGTTGGGTAGGGAAATGGAGGTGGGAATCAACAATATTATTTTTTTCTTTTAAACTAGAGGCCCAGTGCACGAAATTTGTGCATGGGAGGGAGGTACCTTCAGCCCAGCCTGCACCCTCTTGCAATCCGGGACCCGTCGGGGGATGTCCGACTGCCAGTTTAGGCCTGATCCTGCAGGGATCCCTGCGGGATCAGGCCTAAACTGGCAGTCAGACATCCCTCTCACAATCTGGGACTGCTGGCTCCTAACCACAGGCCTGCCTGCTGCCTGATCGCCCCTAACCACTCGCCTGCCTGCCTGATCATCCCTAACCACTCACCTGCCTGCCTGATTGCCCCCAACCACCTCTGCCTGCCTCCTGATTGCCCTTAACCACTCGTCTGCCTGCCTGATCACCCCTAACCACTCGCCTGCCTGCCTGATTGCCCCTAACCACTTCTGCCTGCCTGCCTCATTGCCCCTAACCACTTGCCTGCCTGCCTGATTGCCCCTAACTGCTCACCTGCCTGCCTGATCTCCCCTAACTGCTTCTTCCTTGGCCTCCACCGCTGCTCTGTTCAGAAGGACATCTGGAATGACATCCGGCAGGTCGTTCGGCGGTCCAGTCCACTTAGCATATTATGCTTTTATTATTATAGTTTTCCTGTTTCAGTAACACCTATACCCCCACTTAAAGAGATCACAATTGACTCCAATTTCTTAGGCTTAAGGAGCTCTGTAACACCAATCAGTTCATATCTTGGCATTATACCCTATGGCATTTATTTGCTTTCCAGTTTTTAAGTTTTTTCTTTTTTATTCCTTTTCCCATTCTCTATTTTGTCTGGGTTTATGTCTTTTATCCCATTGTTTCATTGGAACTTCAGAAGAGAGTGGAGATGAATATGTCTTTAATTTTCCACTTCAATTGAAAACCTCCATAGTCATTGATATTGTCCTTTTTCTTTATCTCCTCCTTCCCCCTTCCCCTCCCCTCCTCTTCCTCTCTATTTCCTCCCCCTCTCCTACCTCCCCCTCCTCTTCCTCCTCCTCCTTCTCCTCCTCCTCCTCCGTCTCCATCTCTTCCTCCTCCTCCTTCTTTCTAACCAATGTTCTTTCTCTCCACTTAGAGAGAGGGAAAAGAAGGGGACATAAGCAGAGGCAGATATTTTACCAGGATGTATTAAAATAAAAATAAAGATGAGCATCCCTCTTCAGATGTTTGATGCCCCTGATGCCACAGTCACCCCCCACTATAACCCTTTCTTGAGTTAGATTTTTTCACTCAGTGCATCCATTTCCAGATTTTTGTCTAATAGGAAAACATTTCTTGATACATACCATCCTCAGTGGGAAGACAGAATGGGATATACACTGCTTTACACACAGTTTTTCAGGAGCTCATTCATTGACTTTCTAAGTTTCAGGGTATCTCTTTAGAACCTATGTATTTTGGTTTGGTCTCTTTCATCACACTCATATAAAGCTATAGAAACATGCTTTTTAGGGTCATCGGATAATATGAAGACTGATAAAAATCTAGAGGGACGCTATCTGTCATTTTGTATATAACCGATAGAACCTGTCCCAATTTACATAAAACATTCCCAGCAAATTATCTTTCAGGACCCAGAATTAAAGCTATTTACTATTTATTATTACCCACTGAGCTATTAAAAGCTTTGTCTTTTAAATAAACTGTTGAAAACTTTGAAACTAGCTCTTGATCCTGGGAGTATTCAGCTAACATGAAACATCTTAAATGAAGAAACTTTTATTAAAACAACCTATTTAGCTTGTTTATGCCAAGCTGCTCTTTCTAATCTGAGTGAAAAGTTTGCTCAGCCACTGAAGTGCCATATGGTGGTCTATAGTTAAGATTATAATCAGGTATTTCTTGTATGTGTAGTAATTTCAATTATTTGTGATACTATATTCAATAATAATAGTACATAATATGGTGCTTGAGAAATTAGAATAATTAGTCCCAATGTATAGATGAGAAAATTGAGGTTTAGGGTATTCCATGAAACTACTTTTCTTTTTAAATATATATACTAGAGGCCTGGAGCATGAGATTCGTGCACTGGGGCGGGGGGTGGGGGGAGGGTCTCTCAGCCCAGCCTGCACCCTCTCCAATCTGGGACCCCTGCCTGCCTGATCACCCCTAACTGCCTCTGCCTTCCAGCCTGATCACCCCTAACCACCTCTGCCTGCCACCCTGATCCTCCTAACTGCTCTCCCCTGCCAGCCTGATCCCCCTAACTGCTCTCCCCTGCCGGTCTGATCCCCCTAACTACCCTAACTGCTCTGCCTTGGCCCCCGCCACCATGGCTTTGTCCAGAAGGACGTCCAGAAGGATGTCTGGAAGATGTCCAGTCTAATTAGCATATTACCCTTTTATTAGTATAGATTTTTTATTTTCACCTACAGTTGATGTAAAATATTATACGAGTTTCAGGTGTACAACCCAGTGGTTAGATATTTATATAACTTATGAGGTGATCTCCCTGATAAATCTGATACCCATCTGACACCATACATAGTAATTACAATATTATTGGTTATGCTGTACTTTAGATCCTCATGACAATTCTGTAACTACAAATTTGTACTTCTTGATACCTTCACCTTTTCCCCCCTTCCCTCAAATACCTCTTCCATCTGGCAACCGTCAAAATTGTTCTGTGTCTATGAGTCTGTTTCTGTTATGCTTGTTCATTTCTCTTGTTTTCACTCAGCACAATGCTCTTTAGGTCCATTCATATTGTTGCAGATGGCAAGATTTTATTCTTTTTTTATGGCTGAATCATATTCCATTGTATATACTCAATCTGTAGATGAATACTTAGATTGCTTTCATATCTTAACTATTGTAAACAATGCTGCAATGAACATGTGGATGATAGATATGCATTTATTGTCATTTTATTGTTCATACCTTTCCTCCTTCTTCTTCTTCTTCTTCTTCTTCTTCTTCTTCTTCTTCTTCTTCTTCTTCTTCTTCTTCACCACTTAACATGTCTTGTAATACTGGTTAGGGGGTGATACTCCTTTAGCTTTCCCTTGTCTGGGAAGCTAATTTATATGTTCTTTGATTCTAAATTATGGCTTTGATGGCTAGAATAATTTTGGTTGTAGGTCCTTACTTTTCATTACTTTGGATATTTCTTGCCAATCCCTTTTGGCCTACAGAATTCCTGTTGAGAAATCAGCTGACAGTCTTATGTGAGTTCCCTTGTAGGTAACTAACTGTTTTTCTCTTGCTGCTTTTGAGATTCTCTATTTGTCTTTAATCTTTGACATTTTAATTATGATGTGTTTTGGTGTGGGCATCTTTGGGTTCCACTTGTTTGGAACTCTTGTGCTTCCCTAACTTGTATGTCTATTTCTTTCACCAGGTAAGGGAAGTTTCTAATCATTTTTTCAAATAAGTTTTCCATTCCTTGTTTTCTCTCTTCACCTTGCAGCATCCCCATGATGTGGATATTGGTATGATTGACTTTGTCCTAGAGCAGCGGTTCTCAGCCTGTGGGTCGCGACCCCTTTGGGGGTCGAACGACCCTTTCACAGGGGTCGTCTAAGACCATCGGAAAACACATATATAATTACATATTGTTTTTGTGATTAATCACTATGCTTTAATTATGTTCAATTTGTAACAATGCAATTGGGGGTCACCACAACATGAGGAACTGTATTAAAGGATCGCGGCATTAGGAAGGTTGAGAACCACTGTCCTAGAGGTTTCTTAAATTATCCTAATTTTTTTTTTTAATTTTTTCTTTTTGCTGTTCTGATTGGGTATTTTCTGCCTCTTTATCTTCCAACTTGCTGGCTTGATCCTCTGCTTTGTCTACTCTAATGTTGATTTCCTGTAAAGTATTCTTCATTTCAATTAGTGTATTCTTAATTTTTGACTCACTCAGCCACAATCCCTGCTGGCTTTCACAGCCAGAAGTCTGGCTGTGAAACCCTAGATTTCTGGCACTGGAACCCTGGGCTGGGGTACCAGGTGTGGGTCTGGGACTGCTTAGGGGGACCTTCGTCTTCTAGACCACTTAACATGGGTGTGGGACCAGCCTGTTCTGTGCCTCTGCCCCTCCTATTAGTCTGTCTGTGGCTTCTTCTTTATATTCTTAGCTATAGGACTTCCATTCAGCTTAGATTTCATGTAGTTCTGAATGATGTTTGTACTGTAGTTTAATTGTAATTTTGATGTGGTTGTGAGAGAATGCAAATACCATGTTTACCTGTGCTGCCATCTTGACCAGAAGCTTGAAATTGCCTTTTTAATGCCAAATAGCTAGTAAGAAAGTGAAGGAGCTTAGACACAATGACTGTATTTTATTTTATTTTATTTATTTATTTATTTTTTAAATATATTTTATTGATTTTTTACAGAGAAGAAGGGAGAGGGATAGAGAGCTAGAAACATCGATGAGAGAGAAACACCGATCAGCTGCCTCCTGCACACCCCCCAGTGGGGATGCGCCCGCAACCAAGGCACATGCCCTTGACCGGAATCGAACCCAGGACCCTTGAGTCCGCAGGCCGACGCTCTATCCACTGAGCCAAACCGGTTCGGCAATGACTGTATTTTAGACTCTATCTTCAATGCCTCCTATAATGCAAAAAACTATATAGATATGAGGGGAAAGTGATCAAGGACATGGACAAAAGAAGTGAGGAGTATTAAAAACTAGAGTGAAAGATATTAGATAGAATCCTCACCTTCCCCAAACCATTCAATGACCTCCCAGACCTAGGAATTTAATTATCTTCTTCACCTGTGCATCAGGGTGCCTTGCCTGCTTGTCTTGACTCTCAGGTGTCTTGGGCCTCTGCTTGGACTTCATTTGATTTGCACATAGCAGTAACTTGAATGCAGTCACCTCTAGTTAGGACAATCAGGGAAAATGGCTTCATTTGGAAGACTAAAGGAAAATTTGTCCACATTTACTAAATACTCTGCCCCTTGGTTGTTGACAAAGAATAAAGGGACAGACTTTTACTATTTCCCAGGTGGTAGTGGTTTGAAGCAGTTTTCTTCCTTTTTCATCAGAAAAAGGCTTTAGCCTGAGAAACGGTAAGAACTAAGATCCTAGTAAATAAAGAAACAGAAACCTAATATTACCAACGTGTACGAGAGCAGAATATGACTTCTGTATTAAGGGGAATGATGAATGTTTTCACATCATGGGAACCACTTTCGCACAACCTTAAAATAGTGCTTTAGAGATATGTGAGGACATAGAGAAATTTGTCTGTACACTTTAAGCCTTTTCTCTTCCACAAAGACTTTTTGTAAGAATATGCTTTGGGCAAGAGCTAAGAGAATCTAAAAGAACATTTCTAGCCTTGAGTGTTGCTGCCACCTACATGGCAGGGAGACTACACACAAAGCCCAACACCTTTCTGGACAGGAATGCATTGCAGTATATATATGCTCTATGAAGACATACTTTAGAAATCCCCAAATTCGTTTTTTTATTTTGACTATGCCAATGACAATCGAAATGATAGTATTTGTTATTTTCACCTCATTTTCTGTCTCAAGTTCTTGCAGAAATTATACCAAATGGTTTTGCTATGATTGGTGGGAATACACTGATTATGTGAAATAGAGGTTGATCCAATAAAATCTTCCTTATCATAAAAACAGTCCTAAGTGTAACTTGATCCCTGTGGCTGTGACTGTCTCCAGACAGGATGAAAACGCCTAATGTCACTGGGCTATAGGGTTTTTGTTGTTGTTGTGGTTTGCTTTCCCGGCAGGCTCTACCATAGAAAAGGAAAATTAAAGAATGTTTCTTCAGTTAATTATAACTATCAATTGATGTAAATGGAGATAATATAAATGTAAGAATTCTTTTGATGTAGATAAGAGTGGTTACTTCTGATAGGAAATGTGATGGCCACTGCAGAATGATCAGGACATCTCTTTAAAGTCTAAAGGAAACTTGTGATATGTCAAGAACACATCATAGACTGTCCTCTTATCTGAGATGGCATCATTTGAGACCACCAAGCTCAGTTACTGAGGCTGTGTGAAAACACTTTCTCCCTAGGAAACACACGAGCAAGATCGAAAAGCTGATTGATGACTTCATAGATAATAGCAATTAAAATGATTGTTAAGTGAATAGATGATAGGTTTTGTGAGCTTGGACCAACCAATTATTGCTGTGGCATAATGTTATGAATATTGGCAGTTTGCAGGCATATGGCACTTTGCAGATTTAGGTGCAGTATTGTACTAAATCTGTACTAATTATTAAAAACCTTGTATCCTTGAGTAAGAAAAGAAATCACTGCTGCCTTTAAATCAGCCATGTGCTGAAGGATCCCTAAAATTCCTGATAGAAAAATACACTCTGTGCAATGAAAAAAAAAGGCACTTGGAGAAACAGTGTCAAAAGAAAGAACCATATATTTCCCCTGTACTCCAACAGAAGCCATGTCAAACATTTGCAGTGGTCTGTGGCTTTAGTTTTCACAGGGTATTAAAAATGATTCTTTACCATTTGTATCATTGTAATCATGCTCATAATGATGCAATGGTAAGTCTACTTATCTGCAGTCTGCTTTTTGAGATAAAGGTAAATTTTCCCCAGACTTAATAAATAGGGTCTAAGACTAGGGAGTGGCAAAAAAACTCAGTTATCAAGATATATTTAAATGTAATATTAATGAAAATCAATTGAATGAAAAGAAATGATGTCAAAATTCTAAATAAAGATGGGATCTGAGAAGCTTGGAATGAAGGTGAGAGGAGTAAGGAGTTGTGCCAGCACAGGCCTCCCCCGAGCCCTGCCCTGGGAAACTGTTTAATTCCAGTTTATATATTTTCCTGCGTGCCATCTGTTGTGTCCTTGTTGATGAAGTCACAGCAAAGTGGTCTGGGAACCACTCACTATACATGCAGCCATGGGGAACTTCATCAGAAAGATAGCTACTCAGGGAAGTTTTAACTTTGCAATTTTTTGGTTACAGCTACTTTTGGGAGTATTTTACAATGCTGCCTATGTGCACATTTACCAAGCAATGACTTCCTTACGTGATGAGATAAAACTTTGGGCAGTTTACACGTAAAACAACATTTTGTGGAGAATCACAGGGTATAGAGCACTGCTTTTAAATAACCATATAATCAAAATGTCTGCAATATAAAAATTGCATGAATGGTCCATTCTGTAAAAATAAGACTTTAAAAATCAATTGGATTAATGCATTCTGAGCCTTCACTTTAAACACATGGCATAAAACTCAGTTTTTAAAAATTCAATTATTATAATGTGCCCTCTAAAGATTGAAGAGAAACATTATTTTTTGAGTAATTACTCACTTGAGTAATTATAAGAGGTTTAAAAAAGGAGCAGAACATTGGAGAAAAATGCACAAGGAAATAAAAATTACCCCAAAATACCCCCAACTCAATAGAATGGTACTATTTAGCAAAGTGTTTTCTTATCATGTTTCTAATGTGACTTGTTCAAAGTAGCCTTAACTTATTTTCTAAAATAGCAACAGAATGTTTCAGGCCGAAGGCCACCTCTATAGTTGTACATGATAATGCTATACATTTCACCTTCTATTTGAAGGACTTTACAGTGTTCAGCTTGCCTCCCATGGCCCATCCTGTGGGGCTTCGCACAGACCCTGTGAGGAGCTCTCTACGTGGACGGGGAAGTGAGGCTCTGAGAAGCACAGGGACACGCTGCCCGGACACGTGGCAGTGAAACCTACGTTCTTTCCAGACTCTGTCCTCCTTAGGATAGCCCGGGTGTAACTCAACAATGAAGAACAGAATTCCTACCTGCGAATTGGAAAATATGATATTCCTTGGAGGGAAATATATAATCATAAATATCACCAAGATTATTGTCAGAAAATTTTTAATGAATTATTACAATGACAAGGAAGACTCTGGATACAAACACGTTTGCTCACTAATACAATTCACCCACTGGTTACTTAAGGCGAGGCTATCAAAAAGGACAGACACGTAATCAACTTTTGAGCTGTAAGCTGTGGTTAGGGTTGCCACGTGGTTGATCCAAATAACTGTCTGACAACTTGCTAGTTTAAGTTCTCCTTACCACAGAAATTACTGAAATGTTGAATGTAAGTCAATATTTAAAAAATCATTTTTAAAGAGACTAGATTTGATTAATAACTTGCACATGGATATTAGGGAGTATTATATAAAGTCACATTTTTAGGAATTAAAATGTTTGATAGTTGTTGGTGTTGGCCTCCAGAATTCATATTGATAAACTATTTTAATTAGCCATGTAATATGAATTATTAATTTTAGCATCTATAAATGATGCCAAAAAATCTTAAAAATCTCATTTAGTAATGTCAGGATTATGTCAGTTCTAATTTCCTATGGCTAGGGACATCATAAAATATTCATCAAGGTTTCAGTATTGGTTTCCTTAGACCTAAAAAAATGCTAAATTTGGCAATGGTTTAAATTTATTTTTATTCTTCTTTGAAAAGAGAATAATACACAATACAGCAAATAGATCAGATCACCAAGGGCCTTAATAGATGAGCACTTTATGTCTGTTCCTATTTATATTGCTTTGCATATTTTAGTTTAAGAATTCTTGCTAGTCAAGCTTCTTTCTGGGAAAAGACTGGCAAGAGTTTATACTCCATAAGGATCAATTGTGATGTGCTATAAGTATGGTCCCCTTCCCAAATTCACATCTACATAGCCAACAAGATCAACCTTTAGCTGGAGACATTAGCTTCTATGTTATTAGAAATCCAACTTAACTGCACAAGTTTGGTCCCGATTATACACGGTATCACTTATTTGGGCTAATTGATGACTAACTGAAACTGGCTATTTGTTGACAACATTTCATCCTTAGGGATTAGATTTACTGCAGGGTGATTGATCTGAATTAAAGCTTCTACTAAAACAAAATGTCCTAACCTAACAAATCAAACAAATTTGGTAAAGTTTAGATTAAATACATTGAAGCAACATTAAATTTAAAAGCATTGTGTGTTACACTGTTTAAAAGCAATGTGGTTTTAATGTTGCTTATTATATAATTCAGGAACTGAAAATATGGAAGAAAATCTAAAATGGTGTTTAAATTTATGTCTGTGGGATGACATTCCTTGTTGAAAATATTAAAATAAAAGTAAGAAACAGGAGTATAGAATGAATTAGACAATGGTTTTCTAAAATTAGATAAATTTGGATATTTTCTATCAGTAATTACACTTTCAATATACTCTGGCTAAAGTATTAGCAAATCTACTACAACCAAATATCTTGATCAATAACAACATAGCATACATACAACGATAAACAAATGGCATGTTTTGGATCTCTTAATATGTCCAAATGCAATTCCTATAGATGATATTTCATTTAGCACAGCTTGCAGAAGCACATCTTTGCTATCCATGAATGATGCCTTGGCTCACCTAAAAAGAAAACAGATTATCTTGCATTATATGATGAAATAAAGAAAGGAGGAAGGAAGAGGGTGTTGAAGGGGGGAAGAGAGGGAAGGGTGAAAGGAAAGAAGGAATGAGAAAATAAATAAAGGAAGATAAGAAAAAGGAAGGAAGGAAAAAAAGGAATTATCTATAATTTCTGCATTTTTCTATTTATATTAAAGATATTAGTATAATACAATATTGTTATCTTATAAACCAGGTTCCAGGTATATTTTAATTACACACATTATTAATATAGGTTGTTTTTTCATTGCCAAAAAGCTGAAGGTTTTCAACAAGATGAAACAGATTAGAAATTAGCAATTTTTCTTAAATTTCAAGGAGCTGAATTATTTTTAGAAAAGCCCACAATTGCAGTTTTAGGGTCAAATGTTTAAATGTTAGTTGAAATATGATTTGAATTATAGAATAAAAGAAAAACATTTATTTCTCGGACTACTTAGATGATTGTTATTGCAGTCTAAAATATATCACTTGCTTTCAATTACTTTGATTATCAAACTAATTGGAGCACGGTGCCTTAGTTAACTACTTCTAAACACAGTTATATCAGTGACGTGACCATACATACTAACTCCCACTCCTACTGGCAAAAACTCAAAAACCTGATTATTTGGTTTAGTTAAACCATATTCTATATTGTATAATATATGCTACATAAAATAATATATTTGTCAAGAAATTTTACATTATTTAAAAGTTATTAGGTAATGCTTTAAATGTTTCCCTTTGGGTAACTAAAAAAATTTAATATTTTAAACACAACTAGAAAGAGTTTAAATGTTTTTTACTACTGAAATTGTTTTTACTCCTTCTAGAACATTTTTTTTTTTAGCAGCAACCGTAAGAAGTGTGTTCTCGATGGCTATGATTGATGGGCTGCTCACACATTCCACATTTTTTCTGCTTCATGCATCATCATCAGCCATCTCCAACACTCCAGTCCTGAATCTGTCCTACTTTCTGTTACCTGATTTTTGCTGGTGATTCATGAGCCAGAATAGTAAAAGAAAAAAAAATCCACTTTAGCTCTTCACAATGTAGTATCTCCTGGAAACGATGAGAAATCTAGTTTTGTTCATCAGATTCATGCAAATGCTATATTGATTGACAATGATGTATATAAATCTACACACATAATGTGCTATATAAGAAATCACTAAAATGTTCTATTAACGGCAGAATGCATGCTGATTATAAATTACTTCAGAATGACGTGAAAATGCTTGTCTGAATGCTTTCTTGGTACTTTCTCTATTGCCACTACTATTTTCAGCTGAAGCTATATTTATGTGTACTATCCCTAAGTGCACCAGGAAGTAAAATTCTTCATTTTCCAAGCCAATAAGGTGATAAAAGCACAAGGTCTCTCATTAACACTCGGATAAACATTGTGAATGTCACACTAAATTTTTTATCATCATGAGTGCAAAGATGAGCAGCAAGAAGACTTTTATATCCTGAGAATGGGAACCGAGCTTTAATCACTGCATGAAACAGAAAACAAGAAGTTAATGAGCGAAGGACTAAACAACTATTTTGGGGATAGCATCTTTCAGATTCAGAAGCAACCAGGCCTTAAAGAGCCAAAGAAAGAAAGCCTAACAGCCCTAAAATCTCAAAAAAAGGGAGCTGCAAGTTCACGATATGGTCTCAATGCTTCTATTACTAGACATCCAAGTTATTCCCACAGGTTTCAGGGATGTATAAACGCCAGTGAAGGAGAAAGTAGACTTCACAGACTCTAAGGCAGAAACTTCAATCTGGGATTCACCTGTGAGGCAAAACTCTTTGCTAATGAATTATTCCAAAGGAAAGACACAGCGGAGGGAGACCTTAACCTATCAGACAAGACCTCCAGGTTCACTAGCAGAGTCAGAGTAACAAGAACGCTCTGGTCTAAAGTTGCTTTGCCAACCTTAATGGACTGCAGTCACTCACCTGAGTACTATACAGCTTGAACCAATCAAGAGATCACAATGGCATGATGAATCAGGTAGAGCGCTCTGCAGACCAGCTGAACAACCACCGCACCACACCTCTAAATCGTGACCTACACGCACATTCCCACTCCCATTTACCAACGGTCATCCCACTCTCCCCAGTGCCAGAGAGCAGTGATGTCCACGGAAAAATAACACTCTACGGATGAAGTTCAACATTGTATTCAAATATAGTCAGTTCACGAAGTCAATCTTACTGTCTTATATAAATTCTAAAAATGTGGTTTTAGTAGTAACATTTTAAACGTTCTATCAATGTTTAAAAAACTTCGAGTTCACCTTTTAAAAAAGCAATACCCCTTTGCACTCTGCATGTGCAAATGAGTGGGTAGCAGCAATATGAAGCTAGAAGAACTAAAGTGAAATGTTTAGAGGATTTACAAAGAAAAGACTTTATGTGAAAAGAACAATATATGAGACAATATTCTTCAACTGTGCTTGAATGGGAAAATGATTTTTTTTGTTTTCATTTTCTATATGCTGTCCCAAAAATGGGTCTATTCATTAAAAAAATGATGTAATAAATATGTTAGTCATTTAGAATTGCATAGATAAAACTATATAAGTTCACTATCCATTAAAGCTTAAAGACTGACCACATTCAATTTTGTAACTGGGGGATTTTGCACGTAAATGAAAATGTTAAAAGAAATTTTAAATTATTGATAATATTCTAGGTGAAATGGTAGGAATGATGCATTCATGATTTAAATTCACTTCCTTCTATACAAGGAATAACAAATATACGAATACAATTATAAGCTTAGCTACCGAAGCACATGTATTGGTTTAAAGACACCTTACCAAAGCTTATCACTTAAACCCCCCAATTTCTTTTTCTTCTAACAAAAGTGGCTAAACACCCTCTTACATGGTAAATAGAGCTAACTATGTCACTAAAGTAATATTTCTAGTTTTGGAGTCCTTATATTTGAATGACTTAATAGTTTGAATACCTGAATGACTTAATAGTTTGAATATTTGAATGACTTAAAAGTTTGAAGTTAATTTTTGGACATTGAGAAGTAGACAGTCATATTTACACAGGTCAAGAAAGTCCCTCTATGCCACCAATTTCACATATCTCCCTTCATGTTCAGTTTTAAGAATTTTGCTTCTCCAATGCTCATACTTCAAAAAAAAAGCACTCTTTCATCAAAATCTTTCTTACTAAACAAGCACCTCTGTCAGAAGTGTCTTAATTTCTTATCACAGAATTTTATCCACACAAGGAGCAATAAATAATTCATGCCATTGCCTCTTTGTTGTGTGTCCCTGAACTGCACGGAGCTGGAAGGCTGACAGCTGTGTCAGGACAAGCGCCAAAGATCTGACATGACAAGTGACTAACAAGTTTCTTTCAGTTCATAGTGAAAGAAGACAATGGCCCAAAGTGCAGAAAGAAATCCTGAAACAAAATAAAACTGCGTCTTTCTTTTTACCTAAGTGTTTGCAATGAGCTTATTTCCAACCCACAAGCCCTGGTCATTTTATAGGACTGCCCAGCCCCCTTTATTCCTCACACTTGCTTGGCCATTTACGCCTGGCCACGGATCAATATGAGAAATTCTTGGAGAAATACGATGTCTCCATGACAACCAAGCCACAAATTCTCAGTGGAAGGCAGTGAGACCAGTAGTGAACTCTCCAGAGGTTTCCAGGCCTATAAGGCAAGATGTCTTAAAATGCAGGAGTGGACAGAGGAAAAAGCCAGAGTAATTCATTCTTTATTACCAGTTTAATGATGTCTGATGTATAGACAGTACTCACTTTTTAAGTTAAGATTATCAGCACCTATATTTTCTAATTAATCTTTCTGTTTTTCGATACCTCCTTTTGTTTATATCAATCAGATTTGACTAGGTTATATTTGAATCTCACTACAATTTCCTACAGAGGGATGATGGAAATTTATGCGACTTTGGAAATGGTATAAAGTGAATCTATTCTTGCCAAAGCAATGAACACTTAGGTAAAGACATGCCTCATGGATTTAACTGCCTGACAAATGGTTGATAGAAAACCAATTATTAAGACAGTTTAAAAATTTGAGTCAAAACAAAAAGTTGATTTTAAATTACTTTTATTTTGGAAATTTAATGCTACCCCTATCCTCTCCCTTTTAGAATAGGATAGAGCTACACTTGTCTTTTAGATATGGCAGGGGACGGGTTTACTGTACTGATGAGAAATTTCTGTCATTGCTAAAGATGCCATTTCTCCGTTTGCGGGAGAGCAGAAGTGCGGCTGAGAGCAGACACAGGGCAGCAGTCCATCTTTTGAGGAATCTTCGTGCAGTGGAGGGACTGAAATACAATGCCATCGCCACCGGGCCTATTGGGGTTCCGAGATGACTTAGGGGACCTGACATAGATTGCAGGCTGCACCTTTCGCTGAAAATTAAATCTCAGTAGCTCTCCTCGGGGAAGGATCAGGGGACTGTTTGCAGCTGCCCCCTGTCAGCGAAGGCTACAAGATTTGGAAATCTCTTAACTAAGCTGACAGGCCACAGAGAGGATGAATCAAAAATCTGATACATGGATCAGCACACAAAGATGGGAGAAGAGAAAGGGTACCCAGCAGCCAGAGAAAATAGGAAAGAAAAATGTTAGTGGAGGAAGATAGTTAACTCTTTCCTTCATGATAATAAGGTACTTTTTAGCACCTGATGGCTTTGTAGTGATCCAGGAATGCCCTTCAACTTTCACAGAGATTTTTCTCTTTTTAGTTCATTAGTTGTTAAGACTAGGCATGCTTCAAAAGATAACAAAAACGGAAACAAAAATCTATGCTACAGTGTTCTGGTCTTATTTTTCCAATACATTTCTGTCTATTCTTTCTACGAAGAAAATACAAACATAAGTAAGTTGGACATTGGGTACATTTTATTGCATGGGGAAGGATTATTATTTTCTTTTTCTTTCTTTCTAAACAGTTGACAACATCCTTTAGTCCATTACTGTTATGCTAAAATCCTCTCATGCCAGGTAGAGTCCTGTTTGTATTTAGAAAGGTAAATAGGTTGTAATGATGACAATTTGCGTCTCTTTTGTCCCTAATTCTCCCTTTCCGCTGGATCCTATTATTTGAAATATTTAAAATATTGCCATTTCTTCAGTTTCCAATCTCTGCCTCTATTAACCAGTTTAGCCTAAAATTGATGATAATGAACTAATAGTGTCAGCTTCCTTTTCAGTCATAAAGCCTTTGTACTTCCTCCAACTGAATTCTTGATGAAAGAGGAAAAGATAACAGCCCCACACCGTGACCCCTGGAGGTGACCATTAATTTGACAGTGCAGCTGCTAAGAGAAAACAGCATTACAATGTCCTGTCTCCCCACCCCCTTCCAAGGACCCCAAAGCTGTGTCAAATTTATCATTTTATACTTGACTATTTTTAAATGGCTTTCACCTGGACTCTCAGACTCTTTCACGACACATCTGTCAGGCACGTCCTCAGTGTCTTGGAAGTTTGCCGAGTTTGAGTCGCTGTCATGCTTGACCAGACTGGCTGAAGCTATTAGAAAGAGAGAGAGCGAGAGAGAAAAGAAAGAGTGATGAAAAAGTAGTAATAAACACCATTAAAACATTTCCTTTCAGTTCCACAGTGATTTCCAGGGACGCATGATGTAAACACAAACAATAAATTGAAATAAAATGTATCCTCTAAGTATGTATTGGCAGACATGTAATTAGTTGAAAAATCTATAGATGAGACTTTATCTTAGAAGAAAAATAAGTTCATGGCATCAGCTTAAAAGCTACAAAGTAACAAAGTGATCCCTTCGAAGTAGAAATCGTATTTTTAATGCATAAATCTAAAACAATATAGTCAATTAATGGCAATAGGACACAGAGAGGGACATCAGGCTAGTCAATTAGAAAGACCAGTGCTTCGCTGGTGCAATGGTTCCTTTTGTCGCACAAATCACCGCTGATGAACATTTTTCATACATTGTGGTTCTCCATCAAATTAAAAAACTACGGTACCAATTATCTTTAAAAAAGCCCTATAAAATAATTTTTAAAATATAGAATGAATACACTGCACATGATAATGAAGAGGGCTGGTATTTTCCATGGGAGGTCTCCAGGAAACTTGTCATGAGACATTATTTTCCGAGTAGGAATTGTGAACAGAAACAGAAGCTATCACAGGAACCTAAAATTTCCTATAAGCACATTACCACCACTGGTTCCACTAGAGAAAACATAGACTCAAGTTTCCACATTTTCCCACAGGTTGTAATACTTGGTCTAAATTATCTCCATAAGAAACATATTTCCATATTACATTTGTTCACTGAATCATATCTCAGGAAAACTGGACATGTCTTCATGAGGAAAACCCAGTGAATGATGAAACAAAGCAAGCCTACAATAATATAAATTGTCACACTTCTCTGAAGTCAAACAACATAAATATGTATATTTTTTACTACATTGGAATTTTATCTCTTCCAAATGGCCGCGGCAAGCACGACCACTGCCTCCTCAGGTCTTGATAACACACGAGACATTTATAAGCAATAAATGCAATAAAGAAAATATATATTTATAACTCACGCATGAAATAACACGTTTGTTGGCACAGGGGAACGTACGGGGACACTGTTCCCAAACCTCCATTAGGAGATGAGAGCAAGTGCAGAGGCTGAGGCCAGGCTACTTCACACATTCCATGAGTGGCACAGCGGAACGGCCAGGTCCAAAGCAGCTTTAGTAGTGCTCTTGTTTGTTTGTTTTTGTGTGGTGTATGCATTGTGTTGGCGATCACAGCCTGAGGCTCACATATGCACACTTTGAAGGAGCCTAGTAACATACTTCTGATCCACAGAGTCCGGTCCCCCAGTTTCAGCACCCCTCAGAATGGACAGTACTCTGTTCTGTGTAAGCGCCAGCAGAGTTTGGATTCACTGCAACTCTAAAACCTTTTGTTTGAGAACAAATTATGAGGAAAATATATGAAATTCTGATTTTAAATGAATAAAACCTTTTCATGTTGTACATTTGAATTTTTTGAAAAAAAAAAAGAAAGTAGGTAGCCTGTTTTATTCACCTCTGTATATCATGGGCCATAGAAGGTATTCTTAAAGGATTTGCAAAATGAATGAATGAAGCAGAGGTGCCCTGCTAGCTGTCCTCCTGATCCGAGAGTATATGTGCTTTAAACTACTGTCAACTGTCTCTTGTTTAGGCCCACTTGGTATGAAGGATGCTTATTTGAAAAATGGTGGGGTGGGTTCGTCTGTGACTTGAAAGGAGCAACATGACACACATGGCCTAAGTCGTTATTGGTGTAGCTGCCTTTAATTTCCCCCAGTTTAGATCATACTTACAGATTATGTTTGAATCCAAAGGTTTTTGTGAACTGTTTCAGTGGGATAATTAAATGCATCAAAATTGCAGAACAATATGACATTGGTCAAGATTTCTTGGCCTGTTTTAATAATTTTTATCTCTATGTATCTTGCTAATTTTCTAAAATACTGATATTAGTATTTATAATAGGGAATTAATCATATAAGGAAATCTATTATGAACAGCTAATGAGGTAGAACCTGTGTTTATTTGGGCAAATGCATAGCCCTTATCACCTCATACACTGTTCTTTCATAATTTAAAATGTTCACCTATTCATTCATTCATTCATTCATTCAGCCAATAAAACTCTGTTCTCTTCTAGAGGAAGAGAGAATGGTATTAGAACAGCAAAGTAAATACCTGCAAACACTTTTCGTGGCAATCAAGTGGCCCAGGATGAACTGACATCTCAAGAAAGCCAGAAAGGTTTTAGCTTCATTACACTCACAGGGGTGGGAGCCATGCAGCTATTTTTTTCTTCACCACTGATGTTGAAGGGTGTGGTTTGTGTGGGGGTAGGAGAATGGAGAATTGAGAAAGCTATTCTTCAGATATTTTGCTTCATTATACTTTAGCTTCAAATCTGAGATGGTACGAGATTTGCCATTTTTACTGGATAGTTTATAGAGGTTCCAATTAAATTTACTGCAGAAGAAATACCTACACTCTGTCAATGGGGAACAACAGGTATTGGAAAGGTTAATTACCACCATTCTACTTTTTTTTTTGAGAGGCTAATCTTTGCAATTGTTCTTTTGGGTGTTTCCTGTGATATTTCATCATTAAACTCTGACATGATGTGTGACCAAGGCTTCTCTAATGAATCATTTCCAAAATGATGAAATCAACAACTATTGATTTAGTGCTTATTATGGATAGAGCTCCTTGCTAGACAATATGAGGGGTAAAAAAATGAAAGCACTTTTTATGTGCCCTCATACAACTTGTGATCTAGTTGAGGTATAATGAAAAGTAACTAGTAGGAGCATTAGAGAGAATATTTCAAGAGTGATATGATTTTAAGGAATGGAGAGGTAATTTCCCTGCAAGAGGGTAATCCGGAAGTAAAATTTGAATTAGATCTTCTTGATAGGAAAAACGATTAGCCGAATGGGAGCTCATTCAGGCAAAAGAAAAAGTTGTGTACCTGGCTGGGTATGACCAAAGAAACATATTCGCCTAATGCCACAAATATATTTGTTAACAAAATGTTGCTGCCTACTTTTGTATTTTTAATGAATTGTTTGAGCTTTTTCTGAACTGCTGTTGTGGCTAATTCTTCTCACCTGTAGAAGTTAGTTATAGACAGGTTTTTCCTAGCCCTAGATAGTCAATAATTTGATCTTTACTGATGGTGGGCCCATTTATCACAGTAAGTTGTCCTTTCACTATACATATTGACTTTTATTTATCAATACCAAAGTCCATTTGTAGCTCATCACTAAAGTTCTTGGATATTTTCAGTAGTTTTTGAAGATGCATTTTAGTGCTTGGCAAAGAGATACTTTTGACATCAATATAGTTCAAATGGTTGCTAGGCTCATCCTTAACTTAAAATCAACTGTTTATTTCCTCTGTAATGGATTCTGAAATAGTCTGCATTTGGGAGGCAGGGGCCAAAAAAATGAACTCTCCTTGACAGTTCTACTACTAAAGATGTAAGGCTCTTCCATTTACTCATCACACACCTCAAAATATTGACAACTGAAAGGCCAGTGTTCTGAATATCTTTGTGATATCTTTGGTAGCTATAGAAAGGGAGAAGTCCATGCACTTTGTATGGATGTGTTTGATTAGGGTGTGTGTTTAATGAGTATAATTCTAGATCCTAAACAAATGAATTGTTCAACTGTAGACAATATCAGATCAGTAAATTTTAAAATTGATTTTAGAGGAAGGGAGAGGGAGAGGGTGAGATAGAAACATTGATCAACTGCCTCCTGCAGGCCCCCTACTGGGGATCAAGCTTGAGTACCAGTCAGCAGCCTGGGCATGTGCCCCAGGATTTGAACTGGTGACATCTTGGGGCATGGGATTATGCTCCCAACTGAGCCATACTGACTGGGCTGAAATTAGTAATTATTAAACCAAATTTAAGAATACCTAACAAACTCTGGTCAGTTTGCTCAAAGGTTAGAGCTTCTGCCTGTGGACCTAAGGGTTGAAGGTTCCATTCCTATTCAATGGTATGTACCTGGGTTCCGTCCAGGCTCGGGTCAAGCGCATGCGGTAGACAACCAACTGATGTGTCTCTCTCACACACTGATGTTTCTCTCTCTCTTTTTCTCTTTCTCTCTCCCTCTCTTTTCTCCCTTCCACTGTCTTTAAAAATCAATGGGAATATATAAATATATATATATATATATATATCCAGAAGACCAGAAGATTGCATAACAAAGGCTCTATAGAACAATTTACTATAAAAATGTGATGACAGGGTCAACAGTATTTATGTTCCTTCACTTCTCTCTGGTCTCTATTTTGATTTTGGTTAACCCCTAAAAATTCCCTTTCCTTTTCAACTCATTTGCAAATAGATGGTATTAACTTTTAAAGGTGGCTAGGCCTAGGCAGCAAACAACTCCAAGAAATATGCCCTCACCCCCACAAGAGGATGAGCATTGACAAAAATCTCCATCTCCTTCACAAATAGTAACTTGTCTTTCCAAGCTAGGCCAGTATGTAGTATATGTAGAGCCCTTGTTAAAAATCCATATCATTTACAGTGTGAATAAAATCTGCAGTCCAAATAATGTTTTCAATACAATGACTTATATATGATTTAAAAATAGATCCCATTCATCACATGTATGGACTTTTTGGAAGTATTGTAGATACTGATAGGAAAATCATTAATAAAAACATATAACAGTTTGAAATATTGGTCAACTAAACAGAATAAATCACTGTATCACTGTAGTAGCAGATAAAACTCAGACAAAAATCTTAATCACACTTTAACAATAATGTAGAGTTTTCAGAGGTCAAGAAAGACTAAAAGACTGCTAAGATTTGTGGATGAGCAGGGGAAAGAAAGAAATCAAAGTCCCGAGTTCAAGTCTACTAGCTCAATATGGTGGCCCAGAGGATCACTTCCTTGTTGATAATTTAGGTCTCTTCCTAATCTTAAGGAGTCAGTATGAAATCAACTTAAAAAAAAATCTTTCCAGAAGCTTACAAGAAAAAGAAAAAAATTACATTAAGTTCAAGTAGAAGTTAATACTAATGCAATACTCACAGACCACAAAAGACTGCAATAAATTTTAAGTTAGATGGAGGTATAATCAGTAAAAATACTTTTTAAGTGATTTATACAAATTTATAAACAAAGGAGATGTCATTTGAACGGGCCCCTAATTGACTTTATTTTACAGAATAGTTCTGTCTGGACAGATGTCTTATCAGGAAAACAAATCTAGCTAAAGAGCTATATACGTATTATCCCTACTTTAAAAATATCTATACTGAGATAATCAAGTGATAGGACCTCTTGATTCTATTTGAATAGCAGTAGCTACATCAGGTTACTTTCAGTCTTCAGCATAGATTAGAAACAGGAAAAATCATATAGAGATCCCTAGAATTAATAAAATATCTAAGCCTTCTTTATAACTAAGTAATAATTATTTTATGAACAAGTTCAGCAAGATGAATTAACATTAGACTTGTAAACTTTTGCTATCTTCCTGCATTATAATATATGGAATATTTTCTGGATGACATTTTCTAGTATAAATTGCTTTAAGGATGACAGTTTTTTTAATTAGTAAAAAATAAACTTTCCAAAATACTGTGAGGAATAAATACTATTTTGGTATCCTTACTAGGTGTATAGAATTGAAATTATTGTATTTAAATAATTTGGGACTGGATCAAATTATTGACTGTATATAGTCTGAGGAAAAAAATATCTGTCTATAGCCAATGTCTATAGGTGAGATGAATGGCTAGATCACCCAAATAATTTAGGAGAAGATAAATGTGAATGAGAAAGAGGCATTAATTATTTACTAAATCTTTTAAAACACAGCTTATGCCTCTCAGGTACAGAAATTTCGTCCATTATCCAGGGTGTTTGAACAATGGACTGCTTTGGTAAGGCCGATAAACAAGCAAGTGCATCTCTAGCCTAAGGCAGGTATTCGGAGTACTTATGAAATAGCTGAGTGAAACTACTAACAAGGATTCCTAAGAATTTAAAAAGCAATGATTAATTTCACTTGTAATTTAAGGGAGAACTCTTAAGGTCAGGCCTAGGTTATAGTTCAAACATATCCAAACATCCCCCCAAATCTATTATTAATTTCAACAGTCTACAAAATGAGGGAGACCCTGTCTGCCTTATTTCTGAATGGAAAATATAATTCTTCATTGTTTAGCACCTAAATATATGTATTATTTTAAACAAAAATGAGTATCAATAATTTTACTATAAAGAGGAACTTCTGAGTTCCTGGGTGTATGCGTGTGTTGAGGAGTGGTTGGTTTTATTGGAAGAAAGCTCAATTAACAGGACCCAGAAGATTTGTTTTTTTTAATTCCACCTATACTCATAACAGTATGACCTTGAATATGTCATTTCACTTTCCTGGAATCTATACTAATAAAAGGGTAATATGCTAATTAGACCGGATAGACCAGACATCTTCCGGTTGTACAGTCCTCCTTCAGACAAAGCCACAGTGACGGGGGCCAAGGCAGAGGTGGTTAGGGGCAATCAGGCCAGCAGGGGAGGGCTGTTAGGGGTGATCAGGCCAGCAGGCAGAGGGCTTAGGGGCAATCAGGCAGGCAGGCAGAGGGGTTAGGGGTGATCAGGCAGGCAGGCAGAGTGGTTAGGGGCGATAAGGCAGGCAGGCAGGTGAGTGGTTAGGGGCGATCAGGCAGGCAGGTGAGTGGTTAGGAGCCAGCAGACCCGGATTGCAAGAGGGATGTCCTGGATTGGAGAGTTGGAGAGGGTGCAGGCCAGGCTCAGGGACACCCCCCTCCCCCATGCATGAATTTCATGCACCAGGCCTCTAGTTTCATTAATAAAATGAGACAGTTGGACAGCACAACCTCCTTGACATTTTCTGGCCCTGAGACAGATATTCTGTGAGCTCAGAATCCAACACCAACCAACCATTCAATATATCACTGAACAGGATACTAGGAGCATAAATGGCTACTACACTACCCTTGTAGTAAATAATGAGAACTTCTGAGGCACTTTCTGAATTAAGTGAGATTGTTACTTTATTACAAGTGGCAGTGTCCAATCTCATTGAGGGACAGAAGATATCAGGGCAGCTTCAGAGAGATACTTGGGTAGTTGCAATGCCAGTGTGAGGCAGCCCTATGAAAAGATGACCAAGAAAGGACTGAGGCTACTACTCCTGAGAACAAACAAAGTGAATCTTTAGCATAGAAAAGCATCCACTAGATGTTTGGCGATGGTGCAAAAAAATCTTTAAAACCAAATCTTACTTTTC
>NW_005871071.1:4322955-4350370 GCF_000147115.1 Myotis lucifugus | reverse complement strand
TAGGCAAATATGTCCTTCAGTACAAGATAAATCATCCTAAACTAAATTAATTGGGTCTATGTAATAATTACAAGAAACACAATTGCCATGGACAAGCTCGCTCTGGCCTGGATGTGAGGTGGTCTGGGTTAGGTTAGGCTGTGTGTGCACTAAAGTCATTTGAAAGTCTGGGTTCATCCTGTCTTCAGAGCTCCAAGGCATGAAAGAAGTTCTTAGTTGATCTAGCTGGTTTGGCTTAGTGGATAGGGCATAGGCCTGTGGACTGAAGGGTCCCAGGTTCGATTCTGGCAAAGGGCATATGCCTGGGTTGTGGGCTCAATTCCCAGTGGGGAGCATGCATACAGCAGCCGATCAATGATTCTCTCTCATCATTGATGTTTCTATCTCTCTCTCTCTCTCTCCATTCCTCTCTGAAATCAATAAAAGTATATATTTTTTAAAAAAGAAGTTCTCAATTATTGTTTGTTGAGTAAATGGACAGGTTCATGGAGAGGTGTGGTGTTTCTGTGGAATTGTATTTTCCTCAGTCAAATCTCTTAAAGGAGAATCAGTGGAACTCTTTCCATTCTATCCTCTACAATAAACCCTAATATGCAAATCGACTTAAGGGTGGAACGACCGGTAGCTATGACACACACTGACCACCAGGGGGCAGACGCTCAATGAAAGAGCTGCCCCATGGTGGTCAGTGCGCTCCCCAGCTCAGCCAGAAGCAGGGCTCAGGAGTAGCGAGCACAGCAGCAGTGGTGGGAGCCTCTCCCACCTCCACAGCAGTGCTAAGGACCCCTCAGGGGATGTTCGCCTGCCAGCTTAGGCCCCCTCCCCCTGGGCAGGTGGACATCCCCTGAGGGGTCCTGGGCTGCGAGAGGGCACAGGCCAGGCTGAGGGAACCACCCCCCAGTACACAAATGTCATGCACCGGGCCTCTAGTTTATGTGCAAGGATGGAACCCATGATGTCATTTGTCTAAGTCAAGCTTGGCATGAAAACCAACTCTAATCAAGTTATTTAAACTCTCCAACTGAAACAGACTATTGAGACATATTGGGTGGAGGATGGAGAGAGTATGACATTGGAAACATGTAAGTTGAGAAGTAGAAAGGGAGAATAACAGGGAATGATGCAATTATTTCTCCTCTTTCTGCTGCATTTCCTCACCCCCCGCCCCCCTAAAAGGGTAATTGCTTGAATTTCTGTATGTGCCCTTTAGAGTACCATTTCACGGGCAAGCGGTTCTCTAAGGAGAGGTGATCAGTGGAAGAGCACCCCCCCTTTTTAAACATCAAATCAAAATAATTTCCACTACTTTAGTTCCTGAGCATTTTCTACATTAGTCCTTTATTTTATTCTGAGTAAATTCAGAGTGGAAATAACTCAGGAAAACATTACTTAACATCATTTTTCTACTTAGCTATAATTTGGTAGAGAATTTCTAGGTGTAAGAAATAAACTGGTCAAATCAGCAAGCTTAAATGCTTTCTCATTTAAGCCATAGAGAGAATTATTCAAGACAAAGGGACTCAAGAACATCTTATCTGAAAGGACCTCTTCATTACTATAAGGAAGTATAGGTGATGAATGAGTTCTAAGGATGCATGGAAATTAACTCCCACACTCTTCACGTAGTTGAGGTTTTCTGCAAAAGTCATTTGACTTTTCTCATAAAGGCCAAATCCTATGGTAAATACAGAAATGCATTACTGTTCAGAAGTTCAAGAAGTTGAGAGCAGGAACGTATTCCAAAGAAGAAAACAAGTAGATCCCCACGTATTGACAAATTGAAGAATGGTAAGTAAAGGGAGAATCCTAAGAAGAATTTATAGCAAACTTCCCAGCTTGCATTTAAAAATTTAGAAGTGGGGAAAACAAAAGAGATCCTTCAATCAAGAGCATCAAGCTAGCATTGAAATTGGAGAAAAGATGATTTATGTAGAAACTTAAGATAAGGATTCACAGCATAGGGTAATTTAAACCACAGCAAAGTTTATGGTTTTCCATAAGAAAAAAATAACAAACGTTTTCCTCTTGAATTGGAGGGAGAAGAAACTGTCATATGGCACTACCATTGGAATTCTTAAGAACAGCAACTTATCCAGAGGCTGAACCTAAGACGACATCATCAGCGTGGGGAGAATGGTTGGCAGGTAGTCTCAGATTCCCAGCGGATAGCTGTCTCTATTTCAAGGGAAAACCTTTGTCTCAGATGGTTAGTCCAGTGTCAGAGCACTTTTATCTCCTAGATAGAAAATGGAAAATAAGAAAATCAAATTATCTAGACTATACCTTCATCTTCTAGTTCTTTGTCAACATTAAGAAGGATGCAAGGAAGAATAGGTCTAAGTTACCATATTGTGTATCATTACCCTGAATTGATTTATTTTTATTTGAATAACATCAAAAGGGTACGTTAGCATACTTGAGAACTTGCTGAAATGGAATGGAAGACATGTTTGGATGCTAATACTGTGACTTACCACTGTATTATAATGTACTCTGCAGCAAGCATCACTCTCTTGCACACCTCATCCAACACATGCACTGGTGCCAAACACAGAAAGCATTGGTGGTCTGTTGGAATTGATTGCTTCTTATGGTCACACATATAAAGTGCAGCCATTCATTTCAAAATACTAATTTTGCTGGGGGATACATAATTAAAAGATGCCTTCTCAAATCCTTAAGCTGTGTTACTGTATTATAGTCAGTAATTGAACTAATAGCTCTAAGAGATGTGAAGTGGGTGTGGGGTGTGGGGGGGAAGTGACGGACATCTGTAATGGTGTCAACAATAAGTAAATTTTAAAAAGAGATGATTTCCCAAAATATAGAAATGACCTTGATAAGTAGTAGTCTCATTTGGATACTAGATAAACCAGTGCATCTATAAATAAAGGATAAAAGAAACACACTTAAAGAAAGCAAACTTTTAAAGAACAAGTATGATATGAATAAAGGGAAATGAGCAACTATAACGAGACTTTCACAAAACTAGGTTCAATACAAAAGAGAATCATAGAGAAATAAGGAATAGAAAACAAAAACTAAGAGACAGATATTTTTACTATTTATGTTTTTAATCCTTGCCTGAGGGTATGTTTATTTATTTTAGAGAGAGAATGGAAGGGAGAGAGAAAAACATCGATGTGAGAGAGAAACATCAATTGGTTGCCTCCGTATGTGTCCTGCAGCCTTCAGGTGTACAGGATGACGCTCCAACCAACTGAGCCACCTGACCAGGGCCAATATTTTCAGGTAAGACAGAATAAAATAGTCTCCTAGATTAGTGTAAAACATGCCTCTTAATAAATTTTCACAAATCTTTTGCAAGAATACATGGTGAAATCTCCAGGATTTATGAGGACACGAAGGGTTCCTGAATTGTGAAATGTTAGACTGATGAGCTTAACTACAGAAGGAATTTCTAAACCCAAATCAGTGAGAATACCTGCTATATACACATTTCAGTATAGCAAATCTTAGGAAACATTAAAAGAAAACATGATCCAAAGTATATGTAATAAGAACATGTCTCTTAGCTACCATTTGCTATGACTCAAGGACGTTAGCCAATGTAAAAATGTAGGCAAATGGTTAAGAGAAGGCTGGCACTTTAGGAAGGGGATGATCAACACAAAAAACCAACCACAAGAAAACCAACAAGTGAGCCCAGGATGGCTCCACACATGGAATCCTGTGTGTGTCTCCAGTGATGGTAGCCAATACAGGATATAATGGAATTTAAGACCAACTACAGGTCTGGGAGGAAGTAGGGTTTGGGAGGAGATTTAATATAGTACCAGAATATCTCTGGAAGAAATTAGGAAGACCAAGACTCCATTACAAAGAAGAATGTAACTGATGTTTATAAAATTGCCAAGAAGTTATATATACCTATTCTATGACTGCCATTTTCTAACCTTTAGTTCCTCCAACCCCTCTCACCCTGTTTTTCCATTACCAGAGTCACTCCTCTATTTGAATAGTCTGATAAGACATATCTTTCTCTCCAGTAATTCTTTAAACAGACAAGTCATATCCCTAAAATCAAGGTTTAATCACAAGTAGCTTCTATTTAGAAAAACCTACAATCACTTCTATTGTCAGCAATGAGAGATTCTGGAGCCATGGAATTGAGGGCCTTTTATAATATACTTTCAACTCATATCTACAGGTTTCTCGCTGGATGCTACTCCCATCCCCCTCCCCCTTTTAAATTCTGATATCATATCCTGTAGCTGGTTGAGATTGCTCATTGTCCCCTAGGTATGCTATTTATATTCCACATGGGTGCTTTTGTGAGGATCACCAGCTTGATATATCCTCTCTCACCCCAATCTCCAAAACTTTGCTTGCCAAAATACTCCTCCTTATTCAAGACTCAACTCAAATGCTACCTTTTCCTAACGTTTTCATCAACCTACAAGTTAACTTTATTTTTTCTTCTCTATTCTGTGTTTCTTAGCAGTTTATTTGGCCTGTGTTATTATTCTTATCCCATTCTTTGATTATTGTGTCTGATTTCTTTCTCATTGAGTTACATTAATAAAGAAGAAAGATATTTTAGGCACATCTTGAAATTTTGAAGCTGATGTTGTGAGGACAACTTTACTTCATTACAATCAAACCTTTAGTGCTACAATCAAAAGACTGAACTGGAAGAATCATAGGCGTGACCCAATGTGTCAATTTCTGTCATCTGTAGCTTGTCTCAGATAGTTGGAAATTCATAGACGGTATGCAAACAAACATGGTGAGTCTCATGCTCAGAGGACAGCTTCCTTATGGTAAGGACAGCAATTGCTATGGAAGTCTTTCTCTGTATTGAATGAGACTATGTAGACATTGTGAACCATGTTGAGCAAGATTTGTAGCTAGGTCAAAGCATCATTATAACACTACTTTCCCTCCTTGCAAAGAATTTTGTAAACTAAGAGTCCTACATTGTAAAATATTATACCTGTGCCTTACAACAGAAGAGAAAATTCACTGATTTTCACTCTCTTTTCTTTTCCCTCATAAATCATAAAGTTAAATTTACCCTAGGGATTTCATTTCTCTGAACTCAATGTACAGGCATAAAACAAATTTTGTTCTCACAGGACATCCCATTTTTGTTTCATTAGTTCAAGGAAAGGGTCACTCAATTTTTAAAGCTTTTGATTTGATCTTTGCTATGATTCATGCCATCTAGCATCCATAGACTTACTATACACTGAAATGTATCTTATATATAAAATGTGTCTCCATGGACCTGGTAATGGTTGTACCTTCACATAAAGTACGCAAAAGCTACCTCACAGACACAGGAGTCTGGGAGAGGGGACCAGAAAAAGAAAGCACACCTATTTGTTGAATAAACAATTTTTGTTTTGCCCAAGTTCTTATTCTAAGATAGATTTTTTTCCTTTTTATGAAAGGCAAAATGCTTCCATGGAGATGGAGGTGAAAATGCTCTTATACATTTTCCCCAAATATGAGGCTTACATTTATTCTATTTTATATATTTTTATTCTATGCCTAACCATCTCACCGGTGATAAAAAATGCTTTATTAATGTAATAAAGGAAAAAGAAATAATGATAAATTTGTTCTAATTTAACTAGATAAAATGAATTCTTGTGGTCTTAATGTAAGAATAGATTATGTTCTTTAAAGAAATATTGAATTATAGAAACATGACTTTTATTTAATAGAACCATTTACACTTACCATTTAATAATATTAAATAATAATCCTTATGGGTCTAGTGGTTCATATGCTTTTTTTGTTCCTACATTCTTTCTAGGGATCAGTTACATGATTTTAAAAGGTTCTCTCATTCTATTGCTATTGAGGGGCTTTCCCAATGTCCTCCAATAGCCAAAATTTGATTTCCCATGCTGGGCATCTAAAGGGAACCACGATCATAGGCTTTGCATGGAACCTCCATCTAGTCATGAATGAAAGATCATACAGATTTATTCCTTAAAAACAAACAAATAAAAAATGAGAGAGATTTGGATGGAACTTGTTTTGACTAATGATGGTAATTATTTTGTTTTAAAATCCCACAGGTCTTAGGAGGCTCAGCCCAACACAGTACAGTTGGGAGTACACAAAATGGCAGCTTGAGCAAGGGGGAAGCCGTTCTTCCCAGGGCATTTCTCCTCTATTTTCCCCAGGAAAGAAGTCCAACTTCGAGCCATTCAGTATAGTCAGAGTAGGGAGGTAAACAAAAATGCTTTCCATTTCACTGACAAATCTAAAACACAGGTCAAATTGGCCTTCCTCCAAGAATAAGCAGCCCCGACATTGTCCCCACTCTGTGGAATAGAATCTCAGAGATTCCCGCTCACACGTGGCAGAAGGCCCTGGCCGCCAGTCAGCCAGCTAGTTATCCGCGGAAGTGGCTCAAGGCTGACACTCAGATTAACTGGTTCACACTAATTTACTTCACACAGATTCCATTTATCTCCTAGAAGATCCCCTGGCAGCAGCTTATAATGGCATATCCTAGGATGCCTGCCTGCATGCGTTTTTAAAGCAGCAGTGCTTGATGAATCTGAGTCCAGAAAACAGTTCACAGATTGAGGAGTAGGTGCAATCAGAAAACATCAAGAGGCACAGCTGGGACTTGGTAGCTTGCTTGACTGGTCTGAGCAGCTGAGCATTAACTGTCTGCTTTTGTGTGGACTGCTCGCTGCCTTTGGGACAAATCAGAGAGCCACTCCCATTTTCCTTCACTGCTCCCCCTCCAAAGGAAATGAGAAAGTGCATCACCCTCCAAGTAGCATGTGCAGCTGTAGGGAAAGCTAATTTGACCATTTAACCTTTACTCTTTAAATTCAGTGATATTGCTGATCTCGGTAAAACTGCAGCTGATAGTTCTAAGGTTAACATGCTGGATAATTGGACTAGGCAAATGTAGCTAGAAAAAATAAGTAAAAGTGAACTCCCAATTATTTTATTTACTTTCATCAGTGAGGTCCAAAGAGCTGGCTAAGATGCCGTGATTGTGGGGTTAGGTGGTTGCCACCTTGATGCCTGCTCACCCATGTCTACCATCGGGCTTGGGAAACATACAAAAGGGCTCCATATTGGTGTCAAATGAATAAATGGGTGGATGAGTGCACAACCAAGTCACTATTCTTTATTTGACATTTTAGAAGTGTGGGGAACCACTCACTGTTTTTAAATTAAGGTGTAAAATACTGGGAATCCTAATGGTAACATGGTCAGTATCCAAGGGCAGAAGGAATTGAGAAGATCTAATGGCGGGGAGGCAGACAGAATTAAACAATAACCATTTAGTGGCAAATCTACCGAAGCAGTAGCAAAGCACATTTAGTATTTAGAAGGTTAAACACTGGGCTGCCATAGCTGGTTGATGGAAAAAAGTAGGATTAAGGCTTTTGCATGAGCCTTGACATGATCGTGTTGTCTGCCTGCTGCCATAAGCTTTGAAAAACAGCTGGGATCACCTTCTTATAAGCTCCAACTCAAAGATGTTTAAGCAGCCCCAAATCCAATTAAACAGGGGTAAATAGGAGGAAGAATTTTACTGAGCACAATCATCACGTTTTTTCTTAATGCAAAACAGCATAATTGCAGGTTAGACAGCGCCTTAATCTCACATTAAATCTCATAGATTGCTGATTTATACAGAGCGTGGCAGTCCCTGCTTTCTATATTGGTGTGCTTAATTTTAGGTCATTATCCTTTATTATGTGACTTGTAATCCTTAAAGCCCATGATTGTGTCTGGGTATTTGGCAAGGATTGTACTTGGCAATACACGGCTTCTGCTTCTAAGAGTGATGATTTAATTGAAAGATATAGTATGATTAGATGTTGAATTACATACATTGCCTTTCTTTTGTAATTGGCTAGTTTCTTGTAAGTATTTCCTTCAACAAACACAGTTTAAGATCACTATTCATTTTTAGGGCTGGGGGGCGGGGAGTGGAGACAGCTTTCATAACTTGAAGGCAAATAGCTTATTGTTATGGAAATTTATCCCTATTGAAGAGACAATTCAAATAAAATCCTGGCTCATCCACAAACAGGGTAGTTTTATTCAGGTTACTTATTTTTTTGTCTCAGTTTTCACATCAACATAATAATAATAGTAATAATGATTGATAGTAATAATTCTACCAGATGCATAGAATTGTTGTACAATTAAATGAGTTAAAACACAAAAAGTGCTTAGACTAGTGGCTAGAATCAGAAGGCCTGAATAAATTTAATATTATTACTTTTATTTAGCCCTAGCAGGTTTGGCTCAGTGGATAGAGTGTTGGATTGCAGACCAAAGGATCCTGGGTTCGATTCTGATCAGGGACACTTACCTTGGTTGCAGGCTCCTCCCAGACCCTGGCCTTAGTAGGGGTGTGTGCAGGAGGCAACCATATGTGTCATGTTGATATTTCCCTCTGACTTTCCCTCTCTCGTCCACTTTCTCTAAAAATCAATGGAAAAATATCCTCGGGTGAGGATTACATAAAAGTATTATTACTTCTATTCTGACTTTGCCTGGAAATATGTGTAAATGGCAAAATGTCCAGCCTTCAAATTAAGGCACTTTGTTTTTACTGTATTTAAAATTTCTCTGACCTAAGAATAAAAAATTCAAATAACTATGCAATTTTGAATTTCACTTTAAATTGTAGAAATCTAGAAGAGAATGGTAGTGGTTTATTAAAAAATAGTTTAAGGAGGCATGTGGGTTTGTATCCATTTGATAAAATCCTGCCCAAGCTCATTTGTAATCCTCCCTTTTTCCTAGCAAGCATGCTAAGTACAGAAAGAAGTAATACCTACTGGTTTCTGATAGTGCAAGCAAACTAAGTACATATCTTTCACCATCACTTATGCGTGATCTTTGATTGCCAGTCATTCTACTGGTTTCCATTCATGTATTATGAGCTAGTATTGAAACTGAAAGTCTAATCCAGCTCAGCCCCATCAAAGGCAAACACATTAATGGAGGGTAGTCATTGGGTGGATTCCAAAACTAAAACACAGACATAGTGGCTTGTCACTGACATTTCCCTTCTCTCTGGTTTCTAGGATAGAGAGCACCATATCAAATAATAACAGTAAAACCTTTGCCTGAACATCAAGTTAAACAAGATCAAAAGCATGCTTACACCCACCTCAATTAAGCACAAAGTTGAAAAACCTATTTATTTCAGCTCAATATTATGTTTCATAAACATAAATCCTAAGTTAAGATTGTCATATATCCACCTTGGGCCATAACTAAAAACTCATCTATTTTGACCAGATTTTTTACTGCTGCTTCTCTTGTATGTACAGGAGACAAAAAAGTTTGATCAAATCACTACATGGTTGATACCTTTGTAACAGCAGCTGAAATCACCGTGTCAGAGAGTTGGTGTTTGGAAACATCTTAGCAAGAACATTAGACATTAAGTAGTGCCTTGCTTTTGGTCTTTTACAACACATACTTCATGAAATCTCATTAACATGCACTTACTGATTATAGCACTATTACAAATTTGAACAGTTTCAACATAGAATAAGAAGTGGGTCAAGTTACTCATAAGGGAAAGAAAATCAGATTGTCATAAGATTTTGATGACAACAGTTTACCACAGAAAATGAAGGAGTAACATGCTTTAAAAATTCAGGAAAAGAAAAAATTTGAGCTAAGATTTTCTATCCAGCGAAATTGACCTTTAGATATAAAGGCTGCAAGCTGATATGGGCATGCAATAACGTAAGGAATATGATTTTAATAAACCTTTCCTAAGAGCTTACTAGAGAATGAGCTTTAGACAACCAGCAGACTTAAAGAGACACTTGCGTAAGAACAAGCAGTAAGCGTTAAACACAGGGGTGAGTAAAAGTAGGTTTACATAATACAAATAATATAATAAATAATAATGATACAAGAATAAATTCTGTATTTCACAACTCACAACTGTACACCTACTTTTGCCCACCCCTGTTTACATTTACCTGTAGGACTAAGTCTAAATGATGTCCATAGAAACATGACGACCTGCTCTGACAATGCAGGGACAGAACTGTGGAAAAACTGGGAGGGATTAGAAGGATACAGAGAGTGCATAGAAAGCAAGATAAACTCACTGATTATAAGTATTACCTGGGATTAAATATTATTTCAAATTAGATGCTGGGAGAGAGGGAGCTGATGTGTTACTAGCAAAGTTATTTCAATAGTGCTCATAGTTGAGAACCAATCGGCAATGGCAAATATATGTATTTGTAAAGGTATTAGCCTAAAGGTTAGCATTAGAACAAAAATAAACTTTCCCAATAGTCTCCCATTCTTCCCCCCAAAAAAGGCAGAGAGAAGAGATTTTGAGAAACTGACCATATAGTGAAAGAAGACATACATTTTAATATACATATTTGTATGAAACATTATCAATAAATGTTAATACTGTAAACTTTATTAACCTCTTAGAAGGAAAAATGATCATATTAGCTAAAAAAGTAAAATCTAACACTATGTTGTATAGAAGAGACCCACTAAAAACAGAGATTAAGAAATATTGAAAATAATATTAAAATATTAAATAATAAAATATTAAAAATAAAAGAATGGGCAGAATATAAATAAATAAATAAATAAATAAAAAGAAAGCAGTGGTCACAATATTATTGAACATGGTGGAATGGAAATCATTCCATTAATTAAACACTAAGTAAGGACACAATGAAGGGCATTTTATGATGCTCAGGGCTACAATTCACAATGAAGTTATTTCAACTACTGATATAAGTCACATTAATATAATGCAGTCATTTAATAAAAAAGATACTAGGAAGTACAGAAAGAAAAAATTAATAATAGATAACTTTAACACATCTTTCTCAACCTGAGATAGTTGATGGAAACAAAATATTGACATGTATATAGAAAACTCACACAACTAAATCAAGAAGGTAGATCTAATAATCAAACTCTGAATGCCAATAATAGAACACATTGTTTTTAAGTGCACATAGAACATCCAGGAAAATTGGCCATATCTTAAACTCCAAAGTAAACCCACCAATAGTCCAAGAAAGAGAATTAGCATAGACAATATTATCTGATCACAATGCAATAGTAGAAATTAATAATATCAAAAACCAAAATGATCTTTTTTACCTAGAAATTTTATTTTATTTTATTTATATTTTATTGATTTTTTACAGAGAGGAAGGGAGAGGGATAGAGAGTTAGAAACATCGATGAGAGAGAAACATCGATCAGCTGCCTCCTGCACATCTCCTACTGGGGATGTGCCCGCAACCCAGGCACATGCCCTTGACTGGAATCGAACCTGGGACCACTCAGTCCGCAGGCCGACACTCTATCCACTGAGCCAAACCAGCCAGGGCTAGAAATTTTAAAACTTTCAAAATACTATACTGAGTAACTCTTGGCTCTAAATGGAAATTCAATACAAAACTGAAGAACTTTTACAAAATTACAATAATGAAAGTCTAACATAACAGAATCAGTGAAATTAATCCAGCTAGGAAAGAACATTTTATAAGATTAAAAACCTAATGAAAATGAATTAAATACCCAACTCAAAAAGGTAAAGAACAATAAAGTAAACCAAAAGAGGAAAAAAATACATAAAATGAGTTAGAAAACAGAAGAAAAAACACAGAGATCCAAAAGTTATTAAACACACACACACACACACACACCACAAACAAAAAACCAATAGCCCTGGCAGGTGTAGCTCAGGTGGTTGGGCATCCTCCTGTGCACTGAAAGGTTGCTGGTTTGATTCCTGGTCAGGGCACATGCCCAGGTTGTAGACTCAATCCCGGGTGGAGGGTATGCAGGAGGCAGCCGATTGATGTTTTGCTTTTACATCAATGTATCTCTCTCTCTCTGTTTCTCCCTCTCTCCCTCTCCCTTCTTCTCTAAAAATTAATAAAATATTTTTTAAAATAAAAAATAATCAATAAAACCAACAAGCCACCAGCAAATCTAATTAAGAAGTAAAGGAAAATTCATACATACACAAAATCCAAAAAAAGAGAGGGAAATAGCTATCAATAGGGAGAGTTTTAAAAAGTCATGAGACGACAGTGTTCAAATCTGTACAAATTAATCTGAAAAGCAGATGAAGCAATTTTTTGGAAACTTTGGTCAAATGAACAATTACCATAGCAGAAATGGGAAAGAAAACTCATTTGAAAAAATTTAATACTCTGCTGTGATAAAATATATATGCCTCAACCCCAAAGCCAGCATCCTACCTAATATAGAAATTTTGACTTTCTCAACAAAGTAAGAAAAACAGCAGGATGCCTACTATTTCCAACTACTATGTAACATTGTGTTTGAAGTATTCATTAATGCAGTTAGCCAAACAAAAATAATGAGAGTCGTGGTAACTGAAAAGGAAGTAACAAAGCAATTTTTTATTATAAGATACAGTTATGTATCTTGAAAACCCAAAGAATCTATGAAAAACACATTTCAAGCAAAAAGAGAATTTAGTAAAGTAGCATGGCCTATAAATCAATAGTCTTCAAAAATTCAAACAAAACCAGTTAGAAGATATAATGAAAAATAAGGCTGCATTTACAGTAATTTTAATAAATAATAAGAAATATCCAAGATTTATATGAGGAAACTCTAAAGTACTCTTAAAATACACAAAAATAGATTTGAACAAATGGCAAGATATACCTTATTCTTGTAAGGAAAAACTTTGAGTAACTAACTAAATTATTTAACTCTCTGAATCTAGTCCTATAGCCTAATATCATTAGAAAACAAGCAAAAATATAAAAAGTTCAGTGATGTTAACAGATAAGGAAGAGCATGGCCTTATCTTTACTCACGATTCAATAGACTACACCCGGTCTCCTAAGAATTGTAATTATCACATGAGAAGACAAACAAAAAATATTTTCATTGTAAAATTTTTAAACATAAAATTTAAACAAAGGAGTGGTTATTTTCATTAAAACATCTAGAAATTATTTGTTAGAAATGAGTTGCACGAATCGTTCATGCTCTGATATTGCAGAATAACTGAAGCATTATATCATATCATTAATTCCATGAACAATGAGAGGTGGCTGGGTATCAGCTGCTATGTGAGGTGTCAGGTACACAGTGGTGATCAATTTCTACAATTCACTGAAAATCTTTGTATTTCAGTGGTAATATCTGTATTTCAGGTTTTGGTGGTTCTAGACACTAAAAATCAACCATTAACAAGAAGAATGTTCAATAAAGGGTAAAGGAGCAGGCTGAAAAGCCAGGCTCAGAGCAGATAGGAACAGGGAGCATCCAAAATTTCCTTGTAGAAAGAATGCCTTAGTCTCTATTAGATGCCATGCCTGGAATAAATGAACTTCATCCACTGGTTCTGCCCTTGCCTTGCTCAGTGTAAAGTTTTGAGCCTCGGAAAATTAATTGATTGGTTGAGCTACAGGCACCTGCTACCCATTGGCCATACTGGGGGAAAAGATAGAAGAATTAATCTGGCGGTAGATGCTGCAGGCATGCCTATGGCGTCTGAAGTGGAAGGACAAATGAATTTATTGTCCCTGCAGAAATGCACAAAAGAAAATGAGGTGCTCTTGGGGCAGCAATGAATGTTAGGCAGCTAAAAAGAGCAGAGGCCACTGATTTCCCAAGGTTGACATGATAAGCTGCATGCCTTCTTTGTAATTGACCACTTGGGTTTGTTTGCTGTGTAAGTCTATACTGAATGTGAATTAATCTTTTCCAATGAATGACAAATGTAAAATTGATCATAGGGCACTCATCAACTTAGCTCACTCCCTATAGTAATTTAGAACTACATGCTGACCATCTCCTACCTAAATGTTCCTTTCTTTAAAGTACCATATTCCTGACCTTCCTTCTAAATGTACCTATGATATAGTATCTTAAATAGGTAAGACTTCCCAAATAGAAGAGAAATGGCGAGTGCCACCTTGCTCCTGTGGATTAAGCAGAGTAAACCTGGTGTGAGAACTTGAACTTTTAAGATGCAACATGGTTAGTTTCCATCACACACTGGGCTTGGAATTCCTGTCGTGGCTCCAGACCATGTGCAGAATTTCAGCTGACTTCAAAGAAAGCGATTTTGAGAAGAGTGAGTTAGTTACCAAAAGGAGAAAGCCAGGTATTAATCTTTGATCAGCCCCATTTACTAATTTATAAAGGCATTGGGAATTGGAGTGAAAAAGTAAGCTCTGAAGGAAATATTTGTAGTGAATGCTAATGATTTCTCCAACCAGGTCATGAACTGTGCTTCTTTTTTGGGAAGGGGGCAAGATGCATAGCTTGACTGTAAAACATTACATATTATTTGGTAGTTTATAAGTGATTATCAGATAAAAAAAAACAGTTCTGGCCACTGAAAATGGAAGAGCCATTTGCTAGAAGGGACTTACTCAAAGTTGTTACAGAAGACATTTGTGGAATTCAAAGTCCACAGGAGAGATTACCATAGTCAGCAGTGCAAATAGTGCTTACATGTTTGTGTTCATCATCTTAACGGACACAGAGAAGGCTGGGAAGGACAGGCAACTGAATCTGGGGCAACTTAGAGAAGAAAGAGAACCCACAGCTGTGCCCTGAGCATAAAGAACACAAACATGAACAGCCATGCACCGTGTGTGGCAGTAAGTATGAACAACACTGCATTCCTTATTCTTAGGGATTTTAATTTTATTCACCATTTAGATGGACATGGTTGGTGCCCTTATAGATCTTATAGTTTACCAGGGAAGAGACACTGAACAAGGAATTGCAATCATGCACATGTGATGAAGGTCATGCTGGGGGACTACAGTGCTTTTGGAGCATTCAGCAAGAGGACGTTGGAGCATTTCGTTTCTTGACAGAAGTAGAATATAGCAGATAGACTCTGTTTAAACATTGTTAAGTCAATTTTCAGAAGATTTGATTGCGTACACACACACATACACACACACACATTCTTTATATGCATAATTAGAGGTCCGATGTATGAAATTCATGCAAGAGTAGGCTATCCTTCCCCGGGCTGCCAGCACCAGCTTTCCTCCTGCACCCAGGACCGGGGCTTCCCTCTGGCCGCTGGCACCCGGGACCCTGGCTTCCCTCGCAGCCCTGGCTTCACCCGGAAGGTCATCCAGAAGGACGTCCGGTCTAATTAGCATATTACACTTTTATTATTATAGATGTCCTTTAACCCTTAAAACAACCCTGCCAAGTAGCTCCACATTTCCCCATTTATCAGGGAGGGAGGAAATTAAAACTTCAGGTAGTTAAAGGAACATGCCCTAACACAAAATCAATGCCAACACGGTAAAAAGGGATCTGGTTTCAAAAACAAGCTGTTTTGAAAAGTTTATTTTTTATTATTTTTTTAAAGATATGGAGGCCATAGGCTGACAAAGAAAGGAAAGAAATGATCTTGTCAGGATTCATATTAACCTAGTGCTCCTAGCAATGTAAGCCACGCAAGCAGGGAGCAGCACAGCCCACCTGCCTCATGGGGTGGGAATTGCGTGCTTCTATCCTAACTATGGCCCAATTGGAAATCAGGAGGCCTTAGGACAAGCATGTGTTTCAGGTGGTTAGTGGGAAAAGATGAGATGAGGAAGGAAGTCCACTTAAGTCTTCATTGCTTCTAGGGACTTCTTAGGTACCACATCTCTGGTCCTCAAAGTGTGGTCTCGGGACCAGCAGCATCAACATCACCTGGGAACTGGAGAGACATGCACATCTCGCGCCTGACCCCAGACCTACTGAGTCAACAACTCAGGGTGTGGGCCCAGAGTCGATTTTAACAAGCCTTTCTGAATCTGACTACCCCAGAGTAACTCTCCACTGGAGGTTTCATTATTTTTAAGTGCTCCTCTGGCTTTGTATACATGAGTGTGAAGAGATATGCAGGCAGAGATTTCCTTAAAAGCCTGGTTTGTGTTTTGTTTCTATATTACCAATAGTTGAAGAATCAAGTGATCTGCATTTCTGTTTTAGCATAAAAAACACTGAGTTAGGAGAATTTAGTGACTCCTATCCAAGTGAATGAGATAGGAGATTAAGAGAGATCATGGGAAGATTATTTTTGGTAATGTAATAATTGAATGACAGAGTTATAACCACCCTGACAAGGCTACTTGAATTCTGATTTGAGGTTTAGACATACCCTCCATCTCCCAGTGTCACACTCTCCTCCACAGCAAATGTTGGTACTTCCACAAAAGCAATGGTGAGAAGATTGTCATAAACACCAGAGGCTTCAAACCTACTATACATTAGAATCACGTGGCATAATTTATGAATATAAATTGTGGTCCAACTCACAATAATTAAATCAGAATGGGGGTAGGGATGGGGTTGTAAAGCTCAGTTGACTCCAGTTAGCAACCAGCATTGGGAACTATTGAACTGTGCAAATCCATATGATTAAATTAGATGATCTATTTAAAGTGCCTGCCCTGGTTGGTTTGTTAGTGGATAGAGTGTCAACCTGCAGACTGAGGGTCCCCAGTTCAATTCTGGTCAAGGGCACATGCTTGGGTTGTGGGCTCTATCCCACAAGAGGCAGCCAATAAATGATTCTCTCTCATCATTGATGTTTCTGTTTCTCTCTCCCTCTCCCTTCCTCTCTGAAATCAACAAAAATATATTTTCAAATAATAATAAAAAAAGTGCCTGCCATAGTATAGGACATATAGAGCAGGTGCTTAGCAAATGTTCCCTCCTAAATCTTTTCCATGCTCAACAAAAAAGTTGTAGAAATAAAAGGTACTAATTTATACCTTTTTCTAAGCAGCTAGAGTCCATATACCTCTCTCTCCACTTCCTGAACTCACATAACACTTTGCCTTTCCCAAAAGTTTTACATAACTATTTACATAACTATTACATTTCATAGTCTCCTACCTGTATGTTGTTTACTCAACCTAGATGTAAACTCCTTGAAGGCAAAGAGTCTATTTTTATAATAATTCCCTCTTTTTAGGACCTGATGCTCATGATCATTCTGTTCTCTCCCCGTTCTTTCCAGTGCCTACAACAGGTAACCACAGAGCTCCTGACCCCGGAACCCGCTTGTTCCTACTGAATATACTCTAGCCTGAATCATGATTTATTACCCATACTAGAGGCCCGGTGCACCAAATTCGTGCATGGGTAGGGTACCTAGGCCTGGCCAGAGATTAGGGCTGATGGGGGCCTTCCAGCTGCTGGCTGGGGCCTTCCTTCGCTCCACGCCGCCCCCTGGTGGTCAGTGCACATCATAGCAAGCAATCGAACTCCCAGTCTCCTGGTTGAACTCCCGAGGGGACACTTTGCATATTTGCCTTTTATATATATAGAAAATTTCTGCCTTATTCTTGAACTCAACTCCATAATATATTCCCAAAGTCACGTACCTAAACCCTGGCCCTAGACTTAGGCCCTAGGATTTCCCAGAGTTATCTGTTTCATCTGTCATAATTTGCTTTTCACTTCATTCATGCAGATACTTTTTATTCAAGAAGATACCAAGTTACCTTCCTGACTGCTGGTGTTCTCCTTAGTGACACAAGCTCCACAAATCAGAGTTTCAATTAAACCAGAAAAATCCAAGTTTAATTAAACACAATCATTGTTCATTGAATACTGTTTGGCGGCAAGTACTGTGATAAATGTTGAGGGAGTAGGCATGATGAGACATAATTTATGTCCCACAGTTGCTTCCCCCTCTCAAGGGTCTTGACCAGGATTAGCAAATTTTTTCTTAAAAGGCCAGATATTAAATATTTTAGACTTGTGGGCTATACAGTTCTTATTGTAACTACACAACTCTGCAGTTGTAGCATGAAAGCAGCCACAAAAAATACATAAAGAAAAGGGAACCCTCATTGGCTGCTGGTGGGAATGTAGACTCATACAGACCTATGGAAAACAGTTTGGCGGTTCCTCAAAAAATTAAGAATGAGTTACTATATGATCCTCTCCTGAGTATCTACCCAAAAAACTTGAAAACATATATTTGCAAAGATATATATACCCCTGTGTTCATTGTAGCATTATTCATGGTGGTCAAGACATGGAGACAATAAAATTGTCCTTTGATTCAGGATTGGATAAAGAACATGTGGTACATATATACAATGTAATACTACCCAGACATAAGAAAAGATGAAATATTGCCATTTGTGATAATATGAATAGACCTTGAGAATATTATACTAAGAGAAATAAGTCAGTCAGAAAAAGCTAGGAACCATATGATTTCACTCAAATGTGGAATATAAAACTAAAATTCATAGACACAGACAACAGTATGGTGGTTACCAGAAGGAAGGGGTGGAGGGGTACTGGGGGGTAAATGGGGCCACATATATGGTGATGGAGATGGTTTGACTGTTGGGGGGTGGGAAAACAATGCAAAATACAGATTATGTATCATAAAAATGTACACTTAAAACCTATGTAATACTATTAACCAATGCCACCCCAATAAATTTAATAATACCGAAAAAGAAAAACTGGAAAAAACTAAAGTAATTTGTGGTGGTTGTATTCCAATAAAATTTATTTTCAAAAACAGACAGCAGGTTGGATTTGGCCCACAGGCTGTAGTTTGCAAACTCCTGGTCTTGATCATTTCCGGTTGACTCATCTAACCACCAGCTGAGCCCAAGTTTCCACAGCACAGTGATGGTGTTAATATTAATAGAGAGCTCTTTATACCTCTACTTATTAAGCATTAAATTAAACTTACTGCCTTTTCATTTAAAGCCCCATCCAACCACCACCCTAGTCCAGCAGAGAAAAAGATGTTTTGATCTCCTCCATAGGGAATGGTTAGGAAAATGGATAGAGACTTTCTATATACACACTGTCTTATCAGATAAATAGGACTCCATTCTAGAAGTGCTATAAATCAAAAAGTAGAAAGAATTAAATCACCATTAATTTAAGGAATATATATTGGGCATCTACTAAGAGATAAGTCCTGGAATACAGGTCTTGAAGATGGAATAGCAAACAAAACACACATGATCTTCATCACATAAAAATTAGAAACTTACTAGGAGACATGTAATACATACATACACATTAAAAGTAGAAATAATTACTAATTACACATGAAAAGAAGTGATCTGAAAGGACGTCGCAGGGTGTTGAGAATGAATAATGGAGGGAACATAATGAAGTCTGGAGCTCAGGCTTCCTCAAGACAGCAACCTTTACAGTAAGGCCTGAAAGATGGGTAGAAATGGGTGAAGAGGGGAAAGATCCCAGGATGAACGAGGCAGGAAGGAGCTTGGCCCAGCTTGGGGACTGGAGTGAGGCCAGAAGGACTGGAGTAAGGAAACTGGGGGAAGCACCTGGCAAGAGACAGAAGCTGGAGAGGTAGAAGGTCAAACCATAGCCTCATAGAACTTGTTGAGGGTTTTATATTATATCCTACTTCCAATGAGAAGGCACTGAAATAATTGACGAGGGAATGGCATGATTAGACTTACATTTTTAAAAGATCATTCTGACTGTTGTGTAAAAAATGGCTTAGAAAGAAAATTTGATCAAACTCACTCTGTACCTTCCTCCTTTAGCACCTTCTCTGGAGAAAGTACCTTGAAGCAACTATGTACACAGTAAGGAGATGGGTAAAGGGAGAAATTCATATCTCTCTTCTCCAGGTATAACTGGAAACATTTATTACCATAAATTTGCTTCCCTGTGCAAACACACAATCATATTGCTATATAAAAATTCCATTTATAAATCCTAGAGTCACCATATAAAACAATTAAGATTCGACCATTAGATGGTCTGGATGAAGAGAGCAGGGGACCAGAGGCAGAAACTCCTTCAAAGAGGACTCTGCTAAAGAAAGGCATTAATTAGGGTGGTAACAATAGACGTAGGGTGATAATTCTGATAAGGAGGGAGAGACATCTTAAAATAGACAGATACACACACACACACACACACACACACACACACACACACCCTCACAGACATTCAAACACTATTTGCTGGGCAGGAAGCTCCTGACCCTGTCTGGCAGTTGGTCTCCATTTAGTTCATGGCCCTGTGAGATGAGGGCGAGGAAGGAAGGGAAGTGGCCATGCGGCCATCTGCTGCTGAGCAGATTCAGAGAATGGAAGGAGTGTGGTTGTTTAGAATGCCCCGTAACTGTCACCTGACATTTTAGACTATCCCCAATGAATTCTTCTACATCTATCTCTGCCTTTGTGTGTGTACTATTATGTATAAATATTCCAAAACACAGAGTCAATATCAGGGGATTTCATTTTGGTGATAAAGCTATATATCTAAGATTAGAGTTCTGGCTTCAGCTGTATAGTATATCAGTGCCTCACCGGGCTCATGAATGCCACATATTCTCCACTATGTGTTTAAGCCAGAGTTATTCATCATACACAGTGTCACAAAGCACATGGTCACATCTCATATGTCTGTTTGAGGGCAGGACCAATATGACCTTTGACTTTTTGTTCTACAAAAGATAAAATCATTCCTTAGAAACATTGTCTATTCGCACAGCTACCAAATCTGCTATTAAATGGAGTCTCAATTTTCTGCAATATTGCTTGTTAAATGTTTATAGCTAATTTTATAGGCTAGACTAGGTGTCTGAATATTTTCTAATCTCTTAATGGTTTCTCTTTCCTTATGTTTTATGGAACGAAACACTGGAAATAACAAGGTGGTTTAGAAAACTCTTTCTTGGCTGAAAAACCTGTGTAATATAGAAGAATGCTCACAAATATATTCTGCATTGGAAGACATGTTAAGACATTTGTTTCTCACTTCTTTTTCTTTCCATCGCAAATATTAACCAGTAAATACCTAATGCCAGTTGATTCACCCACTTTAGCTTTGGAAACCTATGGCTACTCACATTCAGGGAGAGTCAGCAGGGTGAGTCTTTGTTCCTCTGGAGTACAGAAGCCCTACACAAAGTGATGGAATTCCAAATGTGGATTGAAAGGTTCAAATCACAGCCAAGAAAATGACTTCGACCACTGTCAACAGTCAATATCATTTAAATCTCTAGAAATCTTACTTAAAAAGAAAAACTAAAACTAATGGCAGTCTTTTGAGGCCTTCTCACAGAATATTACAGGATTAGATAGGGGAGGGGAAAATCCTATTGCCCAGTAGAAGGTAGAGGTAATTTTATTACCTGGCAAAATAGTGGCTTTATCATTAAAAAATTCAGCCAACGAGAATACAACGTCCTTTGACCTCGTAGATAAAAGGTCAGAAAGCAATTTTGAATAATAAATGAGACCTGTTGACCTAGTGACCCAAATCTGGCAGGGTCAGTGTTTCCCCTTTCACCAGATGCTGATGGCAGACACATACTCACAGACAGCTCAGCTAATGAGCCATCTCAGTCCAGGCTGGAGGTGCTGCAGTATTGCAGGGCTCTGTAGCACAAGAGAGAATCGGTTTTTAAAGCTGTTGTGTCATGTAAAAAGATAGCATAGAAATAGTTCTATTGTTCTTTTAAGGAGGATCCTTTCCTGCCTCCTCATTTTTCTACTTAGCTGTCAAATTTAGCAGAAACCTAAGCATTGGTCAAGGTTTATATTCTAATTTATTTTCTTATTTTAACTATGGAAAAAAGAGCTCCTTTTATTATATTTATTTCAGGTATGTTATTAAGGTGTTGCATGAGGATTTTCTGAAGATCGGAATGAGCCTACTTATCTTTAAAGATGTGACCTTTTGCCCTTTGTTTTATAGCAAACAGTCCTCATGTTTAGATATTTAGATGTGCAGTTAAGCTATATGAATATTTCTGATATAGTAGTTAAAAATTTTAAGTTTGCTTATATGACAAAGTGATCTAATATAGAAATTTTAAAAATTTCAACAAAAATAAAAACATAAATATGGCTTCAAACTAAACAATCCATCCTTATAATAATTTTAATCTTTTAAAATTTCATTATTGCTTTCGGGAAAAACAGATGTTATAAAGTCAACCTAGTAAATGTTTATAATATTTTAGTGAATATCACTTTGACATCTTTGATTAAGACAATGCACAGTACATTTAATTTGTGTTTACTTGGTATTCTTTTAAATAAAAAAATGTCAGGAGTCTGGCCAAATTCTAGTTTAGCTAATTACATTTTTCTTGCTAAGCCCCCTTTCAGCTTTCAACTGAAAATGATATTCTTTTCCACTCTTCATATAAAACTCTTGCCAATGTGTGAACTGCAGAAGGATCACTTAGTAAAATATCATTATCTCTCCTTGCAGTAATATAATACAGGAGTGTAGGGGGTTTTTAAACCAATAGTTTGTTGTTTATTATAAATTAAAAACAAACAAACCTGAACAATGGAGGATTTGGAGAAAAGCCAACCACATATTCACCACAATTCCCTGTATCTTCAAAGCACAGAAGGCAAATGGCAGCCAAAGCTAGTAGTTATTCAGTTTGTTTCAAGTTTACTCAGATTGACTCACTCAACTGAATAAATGCACATTGAACATTTTTGGTGTGCAGAGCTTGATAAGCATCATTGCGGTATGTGACAACATTTTGTCTTTTGCATACTGAGCTTTTCTATCCACTCACAAACTTTCCAAGTAAAAGCACTTGACCTGGATTTATGGTGAGGTCACCTTCTAATTAATTTATGGAATAGTACCGCACCTGCTGAACTGCGACACAGGAGAAGAAATGAGTGAATTCACAGGCTTGAGGAGAATGAAATGACTCCTAATGGGTAGTGTGGAGCATTTCTTTGTCCCACCAGAGCATTTCACATCTCTTTTCATTTTGGCCTCACTAAAACCTGATGTAGAACATATGCAGTTATGTGCTGGCAAATTTTTAACAATCTGCTCTGAAAAAGTAAAAAAACAACAACACCCAAATCCAAAAATCTTAATTTGTACCATTTGCTGATTTTCATGGTGCAGATACTCCCACCACAACCAATCCAAGCTACCAGTGATGCCTGGAAGAGATGTGTACAACGGGCCTCCTGACCTGGTGCTGGCTGGGCCCGTCACACCACTGGATCGAGGGCAGGTACAGAATCCTCTTTTTAAAATTGAGAAAACTGATGTAAAGAGATTAAGGAACTGATCAGAGATAAAGAGGTAAAGAACAGCAGGGTTAACACTAGATGTATTTTACTACCAGTTTCTGAGCTTTTTTTCATTTCTGTACATTTAGGGGGGAAAAGAAGGAAGAAGAATTAAGTGCCAGAAGAGTAAGAGAACTGCACACCGATGCAGGAAAGCACGTACCCTCCACAGAGACGAGAGAGGCAGGACAGCCACATGGAGATCTCACATGCAAAGGACAGGAAAGTAGGAGATAAAGACTCATACACAGAGGAAATAATGGTAGAGAGAGCTGAACAAGGATAGGAAGGTAGCGGGAGAAACACAGAGAAATATATATATATATATATATATATATATATATATATATATAGAGAGAGAGAGAGAGAGAGAGAGAGAGAGAGAGAGAGAGAGAGAGAGAGAGAGAGAGAGAGAGAGAGAGAGAGAGAACCAGACAGAAAGAGCAGCAGGGTGAACCAGCATGTCTCACAGGAACTCCTTCGACTGGATTTGCCTTCTTTCCCTAAATAAGGATTGGTTTGTCCCTGTTTAAGCAGGTACTCATAGGAACATATATGCTGAGGATGCATTGATCTCTTTTTCCCATTTATAAAGTACTTTTATATCTCTGGCCATCCTGTGGTAGACCACGGAGTTCATCCTTGAATATAATCTATTGTTTTCTAGAATTCCTTCTTTCTCCTATAAAGATCATCTGAGGTTGTACTTCAGATGAACTATTCTGTGTGAGGATGCTGGGGAGGGGGACGTAAATAGTCCGATCAACTTCCTGAAAAGAAAGCAAAATGAAACTGAAAAAAAAAAACAGAAGAAGTTCCAAATGGCTTTGTTTAGTAGGTTTTCATTTACTAGATTTTGAAAATCAGTGAAAAGAATTCCACATTAACCCTTTGAGTGCCAACCAATATCCTAGGAACTATGCTAAAATTGCCAAGGGATTTTGAGTTAAGGTTTTTAAAAATTTTTTCCCACATAAAGAGTGAACTACTAGCATCTAATAGCGACACTGCAGGAGGAGTGCGATCCTGCTCCCCGGCACTCTAGGGGTTAAAAGGGGGGTGGGAGTGGCTGGAGAGAGGTCAATGGAGGAAAAAAAAATATTGTAATAGCTATGTATGGGGGGGGGACTTGAAATATTAGGAGGACCACTCTGTAAAGTATATGATTGTCTAACCACTGTGTTGTGCACCTGAAACTAATACAGAATGATATTGAATGTGAACTATAATGGGAAAAAAGATGGAAAATTGTATGTTATATGTTTTTCATCATAATAAAAAAAAGTCTTATGTCAGGGAAAGACACCCCTGGCCTTTGACTTAATTTCATCTAGGTAATAAGGCAGATTAAATATAATATCCTGATTTATTCCTATAATTAGTAAAAGGCAAAGTGTAGCTGAAGGTCGTCATCTATAATATATTAAAATGTCACAAGTGTAGGGCTATCATTCCATAACATTTCATCTTTCTCTCTCTTTTTGGATGTATATTAATTTTCCCCTTTTGGCTCATTTCCCTCTTTCCCATTTTTATTTCTCTTCTCCTTCATGCTGTAATAAATATATTTCTTATTTGTGATATTCTTTCCAGTTTTTGAATCCCTATTAATATAATAACTAACCACCTATGTTTCATTACCCCACTCTTCCACCCTATCACTCACAATGTAAGTAAATTAAAATAAGGTTTGGTTTATTTGTTTTATAATCAGACCACTTATTTGATTATTTTGCTGGATACCTGCTTCGCAACTAACAACAACAAAATGTTTCCTGACTCTTCATGATAGCATTACTTTGCAAAGAAGATGGGGGGTTTACATCTACTACCTAAATATTCTTATAGCACCCCTTCAGAAAAATGATCTATTACTTATTTTCTTTATACAAAATACAGTAGACAAAGGAAATAAGGTAATTTTCTTTTTAAAAATAGCAAAATGAACTCAGGATTGAATCCATACTTGTAAATTATTATTTTAGGTTATTTTTCACTATGATACACTATTTCAAAATCAAAATATACACTAAAAATTTAAACACCTTTTCTTTGAAGATAAATGTTTGGGTAAAAATATATTCCACCATTTCTCTATAGAGAAAACACGTAATAATCCTACCCTTTACTTGCCAATGTAAATGTTTAACAGAGGTATAATAAAGAGGCAAATGGGTAAATGGGACCCATCTCTTGGAGAAAACATTTTACGAGCAGTAAAATAATAAGATTGAATAGATTAACATTAGTATGAGGATATGGATCCTGATGATGAAACTTTACAGCATTAAAATATGTAGAGTATTCTTTTTAGAACTAAAGATTCACGTTTCCTCATTCATTTTAGTTTCCATTATGTTGCAAGGAAGTCACTTTTTTCTCTAATCTGTGAGTTCACAGAATTCACTTAAATGTTTCGAGAAGCACTGCTCCTCATAGGGTCTGGGAATCAGCAGGGTGACACTCGCAGTGCTCCTGTGCATGGATGGATGGAACTGACTCATCAACTGTCACCTCTGTCACCCAAATCATCCATGTGAAGCAGGCTGACTGGGCACCGTGCTGGCAATTATCTGGTGAACCCAGCCAGTGAGCTGCCTAGACTGATAAAAGTTCAAAGAATAAACATAACTGCATTGGGAAACTGTGGAGAATCCTTTCTGATGGTTCAAAATGCAATATCTTGACTGGATTCAATTCACAACAGCAGGCCAATCAAGCCATCTAAAATCAGACAAAAATATAGAACGCTATTGCAGGTGTTTTAATACCTACTTTAAAACATAGCATAAATCTTACCTTTATAAAATGTAAATTACTGGTATAAGTCATGGTGAGTACATGTATAAAAGTTACTCGCTAATGTCACAACATATACATTACACGTACAACATAATGCATACATACACTTAAATTGCACACGCATTCACAATAACCTGAATGAAGAATTCAGTTTAATAGGGCAATTACGAAAGAGTTTCACTCTGTATAGGTAAAAGAGGAGACGTCTGACTTCAACAACTAAACAATGGGTATTGCCAAGGTTGTCTCAGGCAGAATAAGAAGCTGCACTCTGAAAGGTAATTTACTTTATTAGCTCTTAGTATGTCAGGCTATCCAGAGAGTGTAGATGCCAAGAGGCAGGGGCACCACAATCAGATCAAAATGAACAATTATAATGTCATTACACTTAATTTTCTAAGGTTAGGAAGTTCTTTCCTCTTTTCTAAATGAAGAGAGCCATACTGTGTTCAGCATTTATTAAATTTTCTTGAAATGTCAGGCAGTCTTGGGGAAACAAGTTGACTGTCCCTTTAATATGATATAAAGGGCCCCGAAAGGAAGGAGCACTATATGGAGACTTATTTTGGGTGCGCTTCGGTGTTGCTTAGACATGGAGATGATGAAGAGTTTCACCTCACATGCCACATGCAAGAAAAGTGCAGCGACTGCTTGGAAGGATATGTCCAGAAGATTTCTAAGGTGGTATGTGGACCTAACAAAAGCAGTGCCTCGTACAGTGAGCAATGTGTGCTGTAAGCTAGGAATGAAGAGAAAGCTCATAGGGCACCTGTTGTGATCATGTGTAATGAGATCTGGGCTGAGGTCAAGAGATATCCAGCCCCGTGAGCTTGGGAAAGTGGCCATCAACCATCATGAAGCTAATTTCTTTAACTTTTAATAAAGGGGGTGCTACTAAATAATGTTCAAGGTTCTCATTAGCCCTAAGATAATTTACTAGTACCTAATATTTGTACAATGATATTACAATTCAAAAAACATTTTACATATATTAATTTCTTGTATTCTTATTATTCATCTATATATATAAAAAGCTAGTGACCGGAACACCTTAACTATCAGAACGGCCAGTTGCTATGATGCCCACTGCGGCCAGCGAACCCCCCATCGAGGGTGGGCAGGTAGCCAACCTCCCCCCACCCCTCTACGGCCCTCCCCAGCCAGCCCCGCCCCTGATTGGCCTGCCCCACACCAATAGGGGGCAGGGCCAGCCAGCCAACCTCCTGCAGACCCTCCCCCCCACTTAGCCCCACCCCAGATTGGGCCTGATCAGGGTGGGCCAGTGGCCAACCTCCTGCAGCCCCTCGCCCTGGCCAACCCCACCCCCAATGGGCCCCTACCACCCCGATCGGCCCGCAGCCCCTCCCCCTGGCTGGCCCTGCCCCTGATCGTCCCCCTTTCCCCCAATAGGGGGCAGGGTCAGCCAGCCAACCTCCTGCAGCCCCTTCCCCCCACCGGACCCCACCCCAGATTGGGCCTGATCAGGGCGGGCAGGCGGCCAACCTCCTGCAGTTTCCTCCTCCTGACAGGCCTGGACC